>NC_041392.1:415297218-415441062 GCF_002162155.2 Triticum dicoccoides
CCGCAAGCGAGCCGCCCCGCCGCCTAGTCCACCGCCCCGCCTCGCTGCTCGCCGCCGCACCGTCGCCCCGCGCCGCCCCGCGCATCCGCCGTCGTCCGCACCTCGCTGGAGCCGCGCCGTCTCACCGGAGTTAACCGCCGTCGCTCGCCGCCGTCGAGACGAACCGGTACAAACTGCCCGGTCCGGTTTATTGTTTTAGTTCGGTTTTCTTTTGGTTAGTTAGGTTTAGATCGGTTTTTATTTTTAGTTAGATTTATTTAATGGATGTTCATTAGTTAGGGTTCGGTAGTGAACGAGTTCGTTCGTTAGCGTTCTGTAGCGGGCATTCGCTCGGTAGAGTTTTTCTTTTTAATTTAGTCAGGGACCTATCTGTGATTAGTTTCTTTACCGTTTAGCCCCTGATCTTCAAACCTTCGTAACTTTTCACTCGTTTGTCCAAATCCAACGAAACCAACGCCCACTTCTTCGTTATGATCTCCTCTATCTAGTAAAACAACTTAAGAATGTTTTTGAAATTTTAAATTTTGAATTAGATCAGATTTGAATTCAAACTTTGTTTGATCATAACTTGAGTTTCGTAGCTCTATTTGAGTTGATTCCTTTTGCAAATCGAAGCTCTTGACCTAAACTTTCTGATAAGGACAAATTCACATAATTTTGGTACTGTTAGAAATTGTTTTATGTTGCAAGAGTTATTTGCTTGGTTTGAAGTTTTCCGAATCGTCTTCTTCGATCTTTCTAATGTTTTGAGTGATTGCTTATGTGTGGTTGCTATTGATTTCTTACGATAGATTGACCGGAGTGTGACGAGTAGAACTATCAAGAGTGTTGAGTGCGAATCATCTTCATCAACATTGCAGGCAAGTTCACACTTTGATCATATCCCTTTTCATACCCAGTTTTTATGCATTAGTTTCAACCCTCAAATATTGCATGAGTAGGTCTGATAACATATGGGAATTGGGAAGTAGTTGATGAGGTAGGAAACCTATTGCCTTGCATTAATAAGCTTGGGAGTTACTATTACGTTGCTCATATTGCTATGCTATGCTCGTAGACATGGATTGGGTTTGAGACTATTCATGACAGATGTGAGATTGTTAATTAATGATTTATTTAAGGTGGCAACTTTAACACACATCTGGGTGGATTGAGGCACCTGGGTATTCTAGTGATTGCCTGTTTAGGCACCTGGGTATTCCAGTGATTGCCTGTTTTTTTATGGACCGCCACCCAGGCTCAAAGGGATCATGAGATTTTCAGACTAGAAACTTTCGTGTGCAGCCACAAGCTATTATGGGCTCTAGCATGGTTGAGTAAGTCGTGTGAACTCCTACAGTGGTAGACTAGCAGATGTAAGGGATGTAGGTGGAACGGTCTACCCATTGTAAGGTGCAAACGCTTCTGAAAGACTTTGCCTCGGTCATCTGTTTCTCAAACACCATGCAGTGCGAGAAATCCAACGGAGGAGATCGAGTCTTATGGGGAAAAGTGCGCAAACCTCTGCAGAGTGTATAAACTAATCATGATTAGCTGTGTCGCCGGTTATGGACATCTTGAGTATCTAGTACTTGGATTATCATGTGAATCTCATCATGTTACTTTAAATTAATTTTGTTGGGTTTACTGATGTTACTTAATTGGGATTGAGAATGCTGTCAACCATTCTCAATGTTTAACAACCACCATGATAGTTAATAAAATTTTATTACTTTGCAGTAGGAAAAAATTGGCTTTTCGCAAAAACCTTATAACCATAGAGCTTTTCCACCAGCCATATATGCATGTAGTGATAGTCATTGTTCATCATTCTCTATGGTGTGAATTTGCCAGTACATTCAATGTATTGACCCTTTGTGGCTGCAACGTCTCATGTTACAGGATTATCTTACGACGAGTAAGTGATACGTTAGGGTTATGATTTATACACTCAACTTTGCCGTTGGTGTTGATGGGAATCCACAACCCTGTTACTTCCGCTATTTGGATTGAGGTAATAGTATTTACGTTACTTTATACATGTGATTTACCTCTGTTATAAATCCTCGAGTACTGTGTGTGTTAGCATACCGATCCAGGGATGACACTTAAGCAGAGAGACTTGATCCATTCGGGTCAGGTCGCTACACCCCTCTTTCATCTTCAATATTATCAGTAACCTCACTTGGAGCTATATTTTCATTGTCACATGATATGAGTTTTTCTTGGAGAATAATTTTATTTTGTTTTGATTTTCTTTCTGCTATTTATAATAATGTTTTTTCATCTTCTATTTTAATTAAAATGTCAATTATAACCTTTACCATGCTTATTTTCCAAGTCTATATGTGGTTGTTTGAAAATAGAAAGTTGCATGCTAGTGTGTGAATTCTTGAGAGAAGTCAATAGCTATGATACATTTTCTATAGTGTGCTAAATTTTCAGATTTTTTGGAGTTGAAGAAGTATGAATATTATTGCATCCTTTAAAGATTGTCCTGTTTAGACAGATTGCTGTTATGTTTGCATTGTTTGCATATGTTTGCTTGTTTAATGATTCTATTTGAGGATAGGAGTATTAAATATGCAGAGGCATTTAGTATGCAATGTGATATTATAATTTTACTGATTTTCTACAGTAGAGATGGTAATATTATTGCATTGATTTATACTAACTTATCTCACGAGTTCTTGCTGAGTTTTGTGTGGAGGAAGTTTTTAAGATTTAGGGAAACCGTGATATAGAAGGAATTAACGAGACACAAAATCTCAGGATTGGGGATTCCAAAGGCATCCCAAGATAATATTTAAAGAAGTCTCAAGCATCTAAGCTTGGGGATGCCCCGGTAGGCATCCCACCTTTCTTCATCAACAACTATCGGTTAGTATCGGTTGAGCCTAAGTTTTTGCTTCTTCACATGATGTGTGATATTGTTGGAATGTCAGTTTATTTTGTTTTTCTTGTTGTTTTAATAAAATACTTAGATCTGAAAGTTTTTAAATAAGAGAGAGTCCTCAAATGGCTACCCATTTACTTCACTACTCGCTTGATCTTCACTTATATATTTTTGGAGTAGCTTGTCATTTACTCTTGTTCTTCATTTATGTCCTACGAGTAAATTGTTGAATTAATTGAATACCGTGAAGTGAAATTATATGTTCATATCATGCCTAGTAGTAGCTTCACATTGCGTTTAGAAAGTGAAATCTTTTGAAGCTGGACAATCACAATATTGGTCATACAAGCAATTCATGAATGATTAGTATAAGGAAGACAACTTTCGCATACAAATATATTATCTTGGACATCTTCTATGATTTTGAATACCCATTAATTATTTTCAAACTTGAGCAAATTAGTTGAAGTTGGACAAGGAAGACAACGTAATGAATTATGGTCGTGCTTGCTTAGGATATTTTGCTAGCCAAAAATTCATACTAAGTAGAGATACTACTTGTGCATCTAAATAACCTTAAACCCAGTTTCTTGCCACAAGTGTCCACCGTACCTACCTATGGATTGAATAAGATCCTTCAAGTAAGTTGTCATTGGTGCATAAAGCAATAAAAATTGCTCCTAAATATGTTTGATCTTTTATTGTAAGGGAAAATAAGCATTGTACAAACTTGTGATGGCAAAGTAATACTTAGATCTGAAAGTTTTTTTAATAAGAGAGAGTCCTCAATTGGCTACCCATCACTACTGCAGGATGTTGCTAACGCGACACTACGATCAGAGACCCTTCGACGAAAATGTGTGCGATGCAATAATCGCAAACAGTGGTGTAAAAAATCATCAAAAAAGGTGCAAAAAGTTTGAGATGGAGGATGCATCAAACATGGTTCAGAGTTTAGTTGCGTGTGCGATGCAGGGCATACGGTTCAGTTCAATTAACTATTTGCGATGAGGAGGAACAAAAGAAACGGGCAGCCAGATGAAGGTGTGTGCAATATAGAGCATACGGTTCACTCGGATGAACTATTTGTGATTAGGCAACACAAAAGAAACAGTCAGCTAGATCAAGGTGTGTGTGATATACGGCATGCGGTTCACTCGGATGAACTGTTTGCGTTGAGACAAGAGAACAGAAATGGTTAAATATAACAAGATGTGTGTGGTACGCGGCAAATAGGTCTGTAATCAGAAATGTGTGCGAAGACCGATAATAACACATAAGACTACTTCTAATAAGACATATGTGATATGCTCTGTCTACACAACATCTATTGGCCATTGGCCTTGAGGTCCTTGTTTTTTATTTTTTACTTTTAACACATGTTAAAGAAGATCTACAACATTACTTTTTGACAATGTGCGATGCGTGGCATACACTTGATCCATCCGACCAGTTTGTGATGGAATAAGCCGTGTGTGTTGTGGGCAAACGCTTGCTAGTATTCAATAGTTTGCAATTGATGAATTCATCACCGACGGGTTCCCTAGAGTGGTCCCTGTTCATCTGATCATCATCTATTTCTTGTGCTAGCTCGATGTTCCTTCTATGCTAAGTTCCCATTAATTGATGGTGTTTTATGAACACATCACTGTTTCCCACCATTTCATCACCTATTTCCCGCCACCCAGCGATGTTGTGCATAAACCTAGGCGACGCGCAACGCACGGAGGTGACAAGCGCAGCCTGTAGCACATATCCACCTTTTCCAAGCATGCAAACCCACCAAAGCGCCGCCTCTGCCATCAACCTCGTCGACGAGGAAAACGAGTAGGAGCCATGGCCCGTCGAGGCCGAGGCGCTCCCCGGCAACGCGATGGACGACGCAGTGATGCGCGTCATCGCCAGGGTCGAGCAGACCTTTGGCGCATGGCGCTTGAGGGCTGCGGATTAGTATAGGCATGTCAACGACGACAGGCTGCAGCTCGCCGCACAACATGATCGATGGCGCACCGCAGAGCAAGCTACGCGCATCCACGCCGATAGGCTGTGGCTCGCCGCACGGTGAGACCATTGGAGCACCGCAAAGCAAAAGGCGCGGCCCGCCGCACAGCAAGAGCGGATCCATCGGCGCTTGCCTACTGTCGACACATCGTCGCGGCTGGGTACACATCCCTCAGTACCCCCATTCCTTGCCAGGAGTGGGCGGGGGGCCTTAGCTCCATACTTGCACTAGAGGCCGGCCGCGCCATACTTGCACCAGACGCCCGCCGCGCCATTCGCATGGGTGGCACCGTTCGCCTTGTCCGTGGCCCGCTGGATGCCAATGCGCTGGTCCGTAGGCTCGACCGCCTCCTTGTCCCAGGTGTCCACCTGGGCGCAGTAGAGGAACATGGCCGTCGCATCCTCGAGCTGGTGATCTCCGATGAAATAGCCAACTTGAAGCTCGAGATCGCGCCCCAGATGTACCGCGAGCGTGTCGACCACTTGGACGAACGCCTGCATGAGTTCAGATAGAGCCAAGCGCTACCGTAGGCAAGGGCTGCTGGTCATGGTCTCATGGACGCATTTTATTTTGTTGAGTCATTTCGACGTGGATAGCTATGTATTCACAGCAATCATAATATTGCTCTGTTTATTGCTCTATTTCGATGTGTGTACTCTGTTTTCTGTTCTTATATGTTCTGTTTCAATGTGTGTATATACGCTTTCCATCCTGTATATGTGGATAATAACAACTAGATTCAAATTAGTATACAAAAACAGATAGATAATGAAATTCATAATATATATATATATATCTATATATATATATTAATTGTTCATTAGTTCATCATAGAATATATATATATATATAATCATGACATAAACATGATGATACCTAACTACTAGGTACAATGCATAAAATTGAAAACGAACAATACTAAAACTAATAATCCCTCCAGGGGCCAGTATTCCGGCAGCCCCTCGCCAGCAGCTCCCTATTGCGCAGCGTCTTCCCAGTGCGGAGGCAGTACTCCGCCTCCTCCGCCTCGCAGCACTTGACATACTGGTCTGCTTCTTGCTGGCGGACACGCGCAAACGATCTTGCCATTCCGTTGGGCACCCACCAGAGCTCCTGGTCGGTGGCACGCTGGAGCTTATCGGCCCACCTCCATGCAGCGACGAGGCGCCCAACACCTATGACCTTCCTTGATAAGTAGTCGTCTTTGTACACCTCCTCGGCACGACGACGCGCCTGCCCCCAAAGCTCCGCCGCGTCGTTTCCAGGCGGCATCATGGGCTTCACAGGCCGCCTGGTACCTGTCTTCCTCCTTCGCCATCTTCTTCTTGAACGCCACTTTCCTGCCTTTCTCAGTCGGCGGCAGCGACTCCCATAGAGAAAGATTATACTGGCCCCAAAACCAATCCAAAGTTGGGGGGTCCAGCGCAACCTCGTCCGGCGGCGCGTAGGGGTCCTCCTCGCTGCTATTCGAGTGAGCATCCTTGATATGTCTCCATCGTATCTACTTTCCCAAACACTTTTGACCTTGTTTTGGACTCTTACTTGCATGATTTGAATGGAACTAACCCGGACTGACGCTGTTTTCAGCAGAATTTCCATGGTGTTATTTTTGTGCAGAAATAAAAGTTATCGGAATGACCTGAAACTTGACGGAGAATATTTTTGGAATTTATAAAAAATACTAGCGAAAGAATCAACACTAGAGGGCCCACACCCTGTCCACGAGGGTGGGGGGCGCGCCCACCCCCTATCTCGTGGGCCCCCTGAGGCTCCACTGACCTCAACTCCAACTCTATATATTCATGTTTGGGGAGAAAAAAATCAGGGAGAAGGATTCATCGTGTTTTACGATACGGAGCCGCCACAAAGCCCTAATCTCTCTTGGGAGGGCTGGTCTGGAGTCCGTTCGGGGCTCTGGAGAGGGGAATCCGTCGCCATTGTCATCATCAACCTTCCTCCATCACCAATTTCATGATGCTCACCACCGTGTGTGAGTAATTCCATCGTAGGCTTTCTGGACGGTGATGGGTTAGATGAGATTTATCATGTAATGGAGTTAGTTTTGTTCGGGTTTGATTCCTAGTATCCATTATGTTCTGAGTTTGATGTTGCTATGACTTAGATATGCTTAATGCTTGTCACTAGGGCCCGAGTGCCATGATTTCAGATCTGAACCTATTATGTTTTCATGAATATATGTGAGTTCTTGATCCTATTTTGCAAGTCAATAGTCACCTACTATGTGTTATGATCTGGTAACCCCGAAGTGGCAATAATCGGGACCACTCCCGGCGATGACTATAGTTTGAGGAGTTCATGTATTCACTAAGTGTTAATGCTTTGTTCCAGTACTCTATTAAAAGTAGGCCTTGATATCCCTTAGTTTCCTATAGGACCCCGCTACCACGGGAGGGTAGGACAAAAGATGTCATGCAAGTTCTTTCCCATAAGCACGTATGACTATATTCGGAATACATGCCTACATTACATTGATGAACTGGAGCTAGTTCTGTGTCACCCTATGTTATAACTGTTGCATGATGAATCACATCCGACATAATTATCCATCACTTGCCTAGGAGATTTTCACATATTGATCTTTGCTTAGTTACTTTTCCGTTGCTACTGTTACAATCACTACAAAACCAATACTATTACTTTTTCCACCATTGCCGCTGCTTCCATATTACTTTGCTACTAAATACTTTGCTGCAGATATTAAGTCTTTCAGGTGTGGTTGAATTGACAACTCAACTGTTAATACTTGAGAATATTCTTTGGCTTCCCTTGTGTCGAATCAATAAATTTGTGTTGAATACTTTACCCTCGAAAATTGTTGCGATCCCTTATACTTGTGGGTTATCAAGACTATATTCTGGCACCGTTGTCGGGGAGCATAGCTCTGTTCTTTGAGTCACTTGGGATTTATATCTGTTGATCACTATGAAGAACTTGAAAGATGAAAGAACCAAGATTTTTCCCTGAACTACGAGGGGAGGTAAGGAACCGCCATCTAGCTCTACACTTGATTCACCTTCTGCTATGAGTAAACTTGCGACACTTACTCCTGCTATTCCTTCTGATATGTCGCATGTTATTGATGATGCCACTTCTTCGATGCATGATGCTTATGATGAAACTACTTCTATGCTAGGTAATATTGTGCCATTAGGTGAATTTCTTGATGAACAACTTGCTAGGGTTAGAGAGAATGAAATTATTGAAACTGATAATATTGATGAAAGTGATGATGAAGATTCTCCCCCTAGATATGAATTGCCTGTTGTGCCTGAGGGTTATGTTATGGATGAAGAAACTGCTAGAGAATTTTTAGCTTGCAATGATACATATGATCTTAAGAAACTGTTAGCTAAGCTGAAAGAAAAGTCTTTGAATGCTAGAATGAAATATGACCCTGCTTTTGCTACTTCACCTATCTGTATTTCCAATAAGGATTATGATTTCTCTATCGATCCTGAGTTAATTACTTTGGTTGAATCCCATCCTTGTTATGGCTATGAATCTGACACTGTTGTGGCACATCTTACTAAATTAAATGATACAACCACCCTATTCACCAATGAGTAAAAATTCGTTACTACTATACCCTTAAGTTATTTCCGTTCTCATTAAAGGGTGATGCTAAAACATGGTTTAATTCTCTTGATCCTAGCAGTGTGCGTAGTCCCCAGGATATGGTTTATTATTTCTCTGCTAAATATTTCCTTGCTCATAAGAAACAAGCTGCCTTAAGGGAAATATATAATTTTTTGCAAATTGAAGAAGAGAGTCTCCCACAAGCTTGGGGGAGGCTTTTCCGATTACTTAATGCTTTCCCTGATCATCCTCTCAAAAAAACTGAAATACTTGATATCTTTTATAATGGACTAACTGATGCTTCCAGATACCACCTGGATAGTTGTGCTGGTTGTATTTTTAGGGAAACAACTGTTGATCAAGCTGAATTGCTATTGACTAATATGTTGAGTAATGAAAATGATTGGACACTTCCTGAACCAACTCCTAAGCCAACTCCGAAGAAAAGGGGTATTCTATTTCTCAGCCCTGAAGATATGCAAGAGGCAAAGAAATCTATGAAATAAAAGGGTATTAAAGCTGAAGATGTTAAGAATTTACTACCTATTGAAGAAATACATGGTCTTGATAACCCGACACAGGTAGTAAAGGTAATAAATTCTCTCTATAGATTTGATGAAGGTGATATTCCTCGTAATAAGTCTACTAGCTAATTCTTGGATGGGTTTGATAATTTTATTGTTAAGCAAGAAAACTTCAATGCTTATGTGGTAGACAATTGAAACGTAATGCTTATATGATTGAACACTTGAGTGATTATATGTCTAGAGTTAAAGGTGATCTTAAACTTATTAGTAAACATGCTTCTATGGTTACCACTCAAGTAGAACAAGTACATAAAGCTCAGAACGATTTTCTCAATGAATTAAATAATAAGAAAAATGAAAATGTTGATAGAGTTGTGACTAGAGGGGGTAAAATGGCTCAGGAACCTTTGTTCCTGAGGGCCACCCTAAGACAATTGAGCAAGATAAAATTTCTCCAAATGTCCTGAAAATTTTATATGATTTTTTAAGAATATTCAAGAATTATTGGCACTGAGAACACACCAGGGGGCCACACCACTTGGCCACGAGGGTCCAGGGCGCGCCCACCCCCCTGGGGCCCGCCCCTAGCCTCATGGCCCCCACGTGGCACCCCACCACTTATTCTTGCACCCACACACTTCGTCTTCCTCCAGAAAAAATCATCCACCGGCTCAAACCCGAGTTCTAGCTCATCTTGCTGCCATTTTCGATCACCTTGCTCAAAGCTCCATTCACAAAACTGCTTTGGGGGATTGTTCTTTGGTATGTGACTCCTCCAATGCTCCAATTAGTTTTTGTTCTAGTGCTTTATTTATTGCAAATTTTTGCTGCTTAGGTGACCCTGTTCTTGAGCTTGCATGTCAAATTTATGTGGTCAAAAGTAGTTTTAATGCATGATATGGCCTCTAGGCACTTGTAGGAGTAGTTTCTATCAATCTTGTTGAGTTTGATCCACTTTTATTTTGAGTCACTAAAATTTTCAGAAAATTTTTAGATGAAGAAAAATGTTTAGGAAAATCTACCAAGGTGGTTCCTCTAGGAAGTAAGGCCCAAGGCTCGCGATACGTGAGCCGGGCAATGAACTACCAAGGGAAGCTCTAGTACGGCCTTGTGAATGGCCGTCAGAGGAGTTCATGGTCCAGGCAGGCGTCAAGGATGAATTTGATGCTATGTGTGTAACGCTGATCTTGAGAGCTTCGTGCTAGATAAGTGCCAGCAATACCTCTATCTAACTGATTTATTTGTGAGAAGGTTTAAATTTACATCCTCACGCAATTCTCACACTGTTTTATTTGATCTTTATGATAAATCATATACCATGGACCTAGAAGATTTTAATACTGCTTGTAAACTCCTGTACTGGGGCAATGTTAGTGAATCTCGCAAATCTGAATATAAAGACTTTCTTGCTAGTATTACTATGGGGGAATCTAGGGAAATCACACAAGCTACCATAGGGATCATTCATTTCCCTCCCGTACATTATTTTGCTCTCTTCATTGGTTGATGCATTAACGGGAAAGATGAGGCTTGTCACATGTGCGTTCTAGATCTTAGTGTCCTCAAGAGTGCGGTATTAGGTTATAAACAATATAACTTGGGGGCTATTGTTGCACGTAGGTTACATCACAACAATATAAGTGGAGATTTGTTTCATGGAATTTATGCAACTCATGTAGCTAACTATCTTGATATACCTATACGTGGAAATGATATTGAGTTGCCTCCTGCTTATCTAGATTATGATGCTATGGTTCACCACCAGTTTCTTGAGAGGAACGATCAGTTCCTCTAGTACCGACTAATCTTTGACAGACGGTGCACCGTCCATGTTGCTCTCCCTACTCCTACGTTCTTTGATTTTCAGGCAAAAAGGAGATATGTTATAACCAGGGAGGAGGCAAATGAGTACGAGAGGAGGACGGAGGCAGCTCGCCTCCAAGCTACTGCTCGTCAGGCAGTAGCTGCTACATCTCAGTACGACCCCAGTTACAACTTTGGATATCCACCAGGCCAGCCGTCACCCTAGACCAACTTAGGCCAAAAGCCTAAGCTTTGGGGAGTACGTATTTCTCACCGACATTACATTCATGTTCACACACTCACTCCAGTTGTCGGTGCTCATACTTTTTCGCTGCACTATCCATGCTAGTTTATTTTCTTTTCCAGCATTCTTCTTGTGTGTTTGAAAAACCTCAAGAAAAACCAAAAAAAATTAGTTGTATCTTTTAGCTAGTTTACTTTCCATGCTTGTAGTTGTAGTAATTAAAGAGAAAACCCAAAAAGATTTCTCGTTCTTCTTTTGCTTGTTGGAGCTTTCCCGTGTAAATAGTTTTATTTCTTTTCTTTTCTTTGGGGGTCGAGAGGAGAAGACCATGATGAAAATGTTGAGTGGCTCTCATATGCATTATTGTTGATCTGATAAAGAGCTCATATTACCTTGTCTTCTCCTGTGTATTGAATGCTTGCAGATTCCAGCTTAGTCCAATGCACGTGCACTATTATTATTATCCACACCGTTCGGTCGTGAGAGTGAAAGGAAATAATGATGATATATGATGAACTGATTGAGATGAGAAAAGCTAGTATGAACTCGACCTATCTTGTTTTTGTAAATATGATTAGTTCATCGTTCCTGATTCAGCCTATTATGGATGAAACATGTTTGCAATGACAATTAGAGATTATAGTTGCTCATGCCATGCTTAATTAGCTAGGAGTTTATAATGGTTTACCTGGCGTGCCAACATGCTATTAAAATGGTTGTGACGTGGTATGATAGGGTGGTATCCTCCTTTGAATGATTCGAGTGGCTTGACTTGGCACATGTTCACGCATGTAGTTGAAACCAAATCAACATAGCCTCCACGATATTTATGTTCATGGTGCATTATACCCTACTCATGCTTGCACTCAGTGTTGGTTAATTTTAATGCATGTTCATGACTGTTGTCGCTCTCTAGTTGGTCGCTTCCCAGTCTCTTTCTAGCCTTCACTGTACTGAGTGGGAATACTGCTTGTGCATCCACTTCCATAAAACCCAAAAGTTATTCCATATGAGTCCACCATACCTTCCTATATGCGGTATCTACCTACCATTCCAAGTAAATTTGTATGCGCCAAACTCTAAACCTTCAAATGAAATTCTGTTTTGTGATGAGGACATCAATACCATTGTTACACCCACAACCCCTGCTGCTATACATACTGGACCAATTACTAGAGCTCGTGCACGCCAATTAAATTATCAGATACTTTCGTTTCTTGGTAATGATTCTAATGTTCATGAGAATATGATGCTGCCTAAATTGGATACATTTGTTTTGCTTACAAATGAAGGGCTTGGCATGGATAAGAGGGATGAACACTTGAGCAAGACCAAGCATGGAGATGATGGCATGCGCAAGGGGATCCTGAACGGAGTTATAAGTGATGATTTCAGGACTTTGAATCCACCATAGGGAGTGCATGAAGCCTTGGACGAAATATACAAGATGCCACTTCATGAATTTTGTCCAGAGGCTATTCTAGGTGCTGCGTCACCTTATTATTGGGCCAGGCTCATGTATTTTCGAAATACTTAAGTATAGGTTGTTTTTAGAGTCCCTGTGTGTGGGGAAACAAGAGTTAGGGTTGGTTTCGGACCCCTCCTCCAAGGGCCACGAAATCCCCCCCCCCCCTCTTCCTCCATATATACAGCCCTTAGGGTATCGTTTAGACTTTGGGTTTTGTTTAGATTAAAGTTCGCCATAGCTGCAACTTCGCGTACTTCGTTTGTGTTCAACGACCAGACAAAGGCGTCACAGAACCCCACATTTGATCAATAAAGCTTTGCTCTTATATTCGCAATATCCAGATTGGAATCTTAGTTTCTTGCCTATTCTTCGTTTGCCTGCAGGAAACAGACCTTTGTGGTTAGGTTGATCGTGCTCCGGTGCATTTAATAACCTCTCGGAGTTGGTTTAGCGATTGCTAAGGTGCGACGTCCTCGCACGTTCGTAATCAGATCGTCAAAGTCGACTTCCTCCAAAACGATAGCCACCATCTCATTGAAAGACGAGACACCTTTGCCTCTATCATTTTGTATGCTCGAATAGCTCATGTATCAACAAGGGTTGTCTATATCTTCCATGCTAGGTGGGTTATTCTCACGAGGAGTAGACTCCGCTCCTCATTCACAAGAAAATGGCTGGTAACCGGGATGCCCAGTCCCATGCTTAAATTAAAATAATTGCAAACAAGACTCCCCAAGGATTATTGTTAGTCGAAGGCACCCATTGTTTCAGACAAGCCATGGATTGATGTTTGTTGGTGGTGGGGGAGTATAAACTTTACCATTATGTTTTGGAACCGCCTATAATGTGTGTAGCATGGAAGATATCGAGATCTCTTGGTTGTTATGTTGACAATGAAAGTATACCACTCAGAATATTATTTATCTCTATTTCAAAAATCGAGCACTGGCACCTCTACAAATCCCTACTTCCCTTTGCGAAGGGCCTATCTATTTACTTTTATGTTGAGTCATCTTCCTCTTATTAAAAAGCACCAGTTGGAGAGCACCGTTGTCATGTGCATGCATTACTATTAGTTTACATTGAGTATCACTGTGACTGGATCTCTTTTACCATGAATTACAATGTTTAGTCAGTCCTTGAACTTCAGAGGTGCTATGCATTTATGTTTTGCGGTCTCAGAAAGGGCTAGCGAGATACCATATTGTTATATCATGTGATGATTGTTTTGAGAAAGTGTTGTCATCCGAGATTTACTATTATTGTTCGCTAGTTGATTATGCCATTGTGTAACATCCCAAATTTTCAATTTGGAATGTTATACATAGGTCATCAATGCATATCATACTTTATTGCATTTTGTTTTGCGATCCTAGAAAATCCTAAGCAACTTAAGGACCCACGGAGAGAGTTGGAGATTTCACTATTTTCATATTTGAATTTTCTCAAATATTGAAAAAGGGGATCATTTTGGTTTTAATTATTTTTCCTCTCCAAAGATATTTCAAATTAAAATATATGAGAGGAGATAATATGACTTCTCCAAAATAAATGAAATATTGGGGGGGATGTTAAAATCAAATAAATATTTTTTAGTTGGATTTTATTGCTATTTTATTTAAATTAGGAAAAATATGCATTTTTAAAAATTGCATTCTTAGCCCAAATAAATGTTCACTTTGTCTAAAATATTATTAGAGGACCGCGAAAATTTATTTCAGGATTTTTGGACTTAGTTTGGCATTTCTTTTATTTATTTTACTCCGTTCGTTTGAAAAAATGAACCGACCTACGGGTCGTGCCCGAGCCGGACATCCCCGGCCTGCCCCTTTAAAAGGCGAGGCCCGGCCGCCCCACCAGCCCAAGCCGCCAGCCCTGCCGCCCGAAACCCTAGCCTCTGCCGCACCTTGTTTTCTACACCACCACCGCCTCAGTTTCCGCGCCGCCGCCCGTCGACACCGCCATTTTCGGAGCCCCGCTGGAGTTAGCCGCCGCCGCCGGTCTTTTCGCTCGGTTAGGTAAAAACCATCTCAGTTTTTTTTGAAAAACCCTAGATCTGTTTATATATATATAGATCGGTTCAGTTTTTGATCGGTTTATTTATTTAACGAACGTTGTTCGCCGGTTAGGCTCAAACAGCGAACGTTCGTTCGTTAGTCTTTTCTTTTTATTTTCGGCCAGGGACCTATCCGTGATCTTCAAACCCTCGCATTTCTTAACCGTTTGTCCAAATCCAGTGAAACCCCTCTCTGTTTAACCAACTTGAACAAGGTTTTGACAAATTTAAAATTTGGTTTCAAGCAGATTTGTCTACGAAGTTCTTTTGATCGTAGTTTTAGTTCCGTAGCTCCGATTCGATCAATTCTTTTTGCAAAGCGAACCTCTTCAATTGAACTTTCAGTTTGGGTCTTTTTATCAAAAGTTTTACACTTGAATCTTTGCATGAGTGCTTATGTATGCTATTGTTTGTTTGCGATAGAATTCTCGGAGTGCGCAGCGTGCTAGTACGAGTCACTAGGTTTTGCGGATCATCAGCAAGGCAAGTAACACGTTCATCATACCCCTTGATTACCTAGTTTTTATGCATTAGTTACAACTCTCAAACATTGCATGAGTAGGATCTCTTAACATGTGGGTTTTGAGAAGTATTTGATGAGGTAAAACCTATTGCCCTTTTATTAACAAACCCCCGGGAGTTACTTCTACGTTATGCTATTTATTGCCATGCTATGCTCGTAGACGTGGATTGGGTTTGAGTGTATCCATGACAGATGTGAGATTATTAATTAATGGTTTACTTAAGGTGGCTACTTAAACACACATCTGGGTGGATTGGTTGCGGGCACCTGGGGATATACTAGTGTTGTCCTTTTTGGTTCACCACTGAGGCTCAAAGGGATCATAAGATTATTCATGCTAGAAACTTCCGTGTGCAGCCACAAGCTATTATGGG
The DNA here is from genome assembly GCF_002162155.2 of Triticum dicoccoides. Classification (NCBI taxonomy): domain Eukaryota; kingdom Viridiplantae; phylum Streptophyta; class Magnoliopsida; order Poales; family Poaceae; genus Triticum; species Triticum dicoccoides. Next base: position 415,312,688 of record NC_041392.1, read on the forward strand.
CTCTAGCATAGTGGAGTAAGTTGCATGACCTCTTAAAGTGGTAGGCTAGCACATGTAGGGATGTAGGTTGGTACTGTCTACCCGGGGTTAGAGTTAATGCTTCTAAAAGACTATGTCTCGGTCACCCATTTCTCAAACACCTTGTAGTGCGAGAAATCCAACGGAGGAGATCGAGTCTTGTGGGAAAAAGTGCGCAAACCTCTGGAGAGTGTACAAACTAATCATGGTTAGCCGTGTCCCCGGTTATGGACATCTTGAGTATCTGGTACTTGGATTATCCTATGGATCTCATCACCCTAAATTAAATTTGTTGGGATGTTAATTATTTTAATTGGGATTGAGATGGGGTTTTACCATTCTCAATGTTTTTCAACTACCATGATAGTTAAATAAAATATATTCCTTCTTTGTAGGGAAAAATTGGCTTTTCGCAAAAACATTATAACCATAGAGCCTCCACTAGCCATATATGCATGTAGTGATAGCTTTTACTTGTTTCACTGCTCTACTGTGTTACCTTGCCAGCATATTCCATGTGCTGACCCGTTTCAGGCTGCAACATATCATGTTGCAGACATTTTAGACGAAGAGTAAGGTGCGCTAGGTCGTTGTCATGCACTCAGTTATGCTATTGGAGTTGATGGACTCACTTTATCTTCCAAGCCTTCCGCTGTTATCTTACTTAGATGGACTTAAATCATATTTATTGTAATAAGTTCTCTCTGAGACTATCGATGTAATAAGTGTGTGATTTCTACTCTGTTATAAATCCTTCGAAGTACTGTGTGTGTCAGCATGATCGATCCAGGGATGACACCTATGCAGAGATATTTGGCCGTTTGAGGTCGGATCACTACAAGATGGTATCAGAGCACACGCTGAATGTAGGACACGACCACTAAGATGAACCATAGGTCACTCTTCTCTACTCATTTCTGACTTTTCTTCATTTTCTACTCTATAGGATGGCGGACACGAGGAACAAGTTTTCACAGCCAGATGAAGACACACCTTTTGGATGCCACTTGAAGGAAGTCACTAGGTACCTGAACATTGGAATACCAAGCTTCACCAGGACCTACACCGCCACTTTACCAGAAGAGGAGCGTTGGATGATTCGAGTTCAAGTTCCAGGAAGAACATTCACACCAGTAACTGAGCCCATAGAGTTTTCCTTTGATGCACCAACCTGAAGTCTAGGAAAGAGCATGGCAGCCCACATCGCCATAGGACGCATCGGCGAAGTTTATCACAAGGATCTTAAGGACACCATCTATCAGATATGTGGGCGCCGAGATGAGCAATGGGAGATGATCCTCACCAGGAAAGACAGGTTCATTGAAGCTTACATCCAGGAGTTAAACCGGCACATATGACGCCAGGAGAACCAAATGTGCGCAAGCATGATAGATCTGAAGAAGTTGATGACTAGGAACATGGAGCTCGAAGAGGAACTCAAGTCTACAACGACGGATATGGGAGACCCTGCGCCAGGAGGAGATGACGACAACCCCAAGGACTATATCATCATTCATGACACCGACTCCGACCCCATTGATGATGATTATGAAGACAAAGCTGGAAAAAATATTATAGAGTCTTCTACGGATCAAAATTTCTAGTAGACCACCATACTATTTGTTGGGGAGCGTAGCAGAAATTCAAAAATTTCCTACGTCTCACCAAGATCTATCTATGGAGAAACTACCAACGAGGGGAAGGAGAGTGCATCTACATACCCTTGTAGATCGCTATGCGGAAGCGTTCAAGAGAACGGGGTTGAAGGAGTCGTACTCGTCGTGATCCAAATCACCGGAGATCCTAGTGCCGAACGGACGACACCTCCGCGTTCAACACACGTACAGCCCGGTGACGTCTCCCATGCCTTGATCCAGCAAGGAGAGAGGGAGAGGTTGAGGAAGACTCCATCCAGTAGCAGCACAACGGCGTGGTGGTGGTGGAGGAGCGTGGTACTCCAGCAGGGCTTCGCCAAGCACCGCAGGAGACGAGGAGGAGAGAGGTAGGGCTGCGCCTGGGAGAGATCAAATCGTGTTGTTTTGGGCAGCCCCAAACCTCAACTATTTATAGGAGGAGGGGAGGAGGGTGCGCCCCCTCTAGGGTTCCCACCCCTAGGGGGGCGGCAGCCCTAGATGGGTTTGAGGGGGGCGGCCAAGAGGGGGAGAGGGGGGCGCGCCCTAGGGTGGGCCTTAGGCCCATCTGCGCCTAGGGTTTCCCCCTTCTCCTCCTAGATGCGCCTTGGGCCTTGTGGGAGGCGCACCAGCCCACTCAGGGGCTGGTCCCTTCCCACTCTTGGCCCATGCAAGCCTCCGGGGCTGGTGGCCCCACTTGGTGGACCCCCGGGACCCTCCCGTTGGTCCCGGTACGTTACCGATAAAACCCGAAACTTTTCCAGTGACCAAAACAGGACTTCCCATATATAAATCTTTACCTCTGGACCATTCCGGAACTCCTCGTGACATCCGGGATCTCATCCGGGACTCCGAACAACATTCGGTAACTACATACAAACTTCCTTTATAACCCTAGCGTCATCGAACCTTAAGTGTGTAGACCCTACGGGTTCGGGAACCATGCAGACATGACCGAGACGTTCTCCGTCAATAACCAACAGCGGGATCTGGATACCCATGTTGGTTCCCACATGTTCCATGATGATCTCATCGGATGAACCACGATGTCGAGGATTCGATCAATCCCGTATTCAATTCCCTTTGTCTAGCGGTATTGTACTTGCCCGAGATTCGATCGTTGGTATCCCGATACGTTGTTCAATCTCGTTACCGACAAGTCTCTTTACTCGTTTCGTAACACATCATCCTGTGATCAACTCCTTGATCACATTGTGCACATTATGATGATGTCCTACCGAGTGGGCCCAGAGATACCTCTCCGTTTACACAGAGTGACAAATCCCAGTCTCGATTCGTGCCAACCCAACAGACACTTTCGGAGATACCTGTAGTGTACCTTTATAGCCACCCAGTTACGTTGTGACGTTTGGCACACCCAAAGTATTCCTACGGTATCCGGGAGTTGCACAATCTCATGGTCTAAGGAAATGATACTTGACATTAGAAAAGCTTTAGCATACGAACTACACGATCTTTGTGCTAGGCTTAGGATTGGGTCTTGTCCATCACATCATTCTCCCAATGATGTGATCCCGTTATCAACTACATCCAATGTCCATGGTCAGGAAACCGTAACCATCTATTGATCAACGAGCTAGTCAACTAGAGGCTTACTAGGGACATGGTGTTGTCTATGTATCCACACATGTATCTGAGTTTCCTATCAATAAAATTCTAGCATGGATAATAAACGATTATCATGAACAAGGAAATATAATAATAACTAATTTATTATTGCCTCTAGGGCATATTTCCAACAGTCTCCCACTTGCACTAGAGTCAGTAATCTAGTTCACATCGCCATGTGATTAACACTCACAGGTCACATCGCCATGTGACCAACATCCAAAGAGTTTACTAGTGTCACTAAACTAGTTCACATCATCATGTGATTAAGGCTCAATGAGTTCTGGGGTTTGATCATGTTTTGCTTGTGAGAGAGGTTTTAGTCAACGGGTCTGCAACAATCAGATCTGTATGTACTTTGCAAATCTCTAGGTCATATTATAAATGCTGCTTCCACGCTCCACTTGGAACTATTCCAAATGGTTGCTCCACTATACGTATCTGGTTTGCTACTCAGAGTCATTCGGATAGGTGTTAAAGCTTGCATCGATATAACCCTTTATGCCGAACTCTTTATCACCTCCATAATCGAGAAACATGTCCTTATTACTCCAAGGACAATTTTTGACCGCTATGTAGTGATCCACTCCTGGATCACCTTTGTACCCTCTTGCTAGACATGTGGCAAGGCACACATCAGGTGCGGTACTTAGCATGGCATACCATATAGAGCCTATGACAAAAGCATAGGGGACGACCTTCGTCCTTCCTCTTTCTTCTGCCGTGGTCGAGCTTTAAGTCTTAACTTCATACCTTACAACTCAGGCAAGAACTCCTTCTTTGGCTGATCCATCTTGAACACCTTCAAGATCATGTCAAGGTATGTGCTCATTTGAATGTACCATTAAGTGTTTTTGATCTATCCTTATAGATCTTGATGCTTAATGTTCAAGTAGCTTAATCCAGGTTTTCCAGTGAAAAACACCTTTCAAATGACCCTATATGCTTTCCAGAAATTCTACGTCATTTCTGATCCACAATATGTCAACAACATATACTCATCAGAAATTCTATAGTGCTCCCACTCACTTCTTTGGAAATAAAAGTTTCTCATAAACTTTGTATACACCCAAAATCTTTAATCATCTCATCAAAGCATACATTCCAACTCCGAGATGCTTACTCCAGTCCTTAGAAGGATTGCTGGAGCTTTGCATACTTATTAGCATCTTTCAGGATTGACAAAACCTTCCGGTTGTATCACATACAACCTTTCCTCAAGAAAATCGTCGAGGAAACAATGTTTTGACATCCTATCTACAAGCTTTCATAAATAATGCAGTAATCGCCAATATAATTCCAACAAACTCTTAGCATTGCTACGAGTGAGAAAGTCTCATCGTAGTCAACTCCTTGAACTTGTCGGAAAACATCTTAACGACAAGTCAAGCTTTCTTAATGGTGATACTTACCATCATTGTCCGTCTTCCTTTTAAAGTCCATATGTACCTAACAGCCTTACGACCATCAAGTAGTTCTTCCAAAGTCTACACTTTGTTTTCATACATGGATCCTATCTCAGATTTTATGGCATCGAGCCATTTATCGGAATCCGGGCCCACCATCGCTTCTCCATGGCTCGTAGGTTCATTGTTGTCTAGCAACATGACTTCCAAGACAGGATTATGTACCACTCTGAAGTAGTACGCATCCTTGTCATCCCACGAGGTTTGGGAGTGACTTGATCTGAAGTTTCATGATCACTATCATAAGCTTCCACTTCAATTGGTGTAGGTGCCACAGGAACAACTTCCTATGCCCTGCCACACACTATTTGAAGAGACGGTTCAACAACCTTATCAAGTCTCCACCATCCTCCCACTCAATTCTTTTGAGAGAAACTTTTCCTCGAGAAAGGACCCGATTCTAGAAACAATCCCTTATTGCTTTCGGATCTGAGACAGGAGGTATACCCAACTGTTTTGGGTGTCCTATGAAGATGCATTTATCCTCTTTGGGTTCGAGCTTATCAGCCTGAAACTTTTTTCACATAAGCGTCGCAGCCCCAAACTTTTAAGAAATGACAGCTTAGGTTTCTCTAAACCATAGTTCATACGGTGTCATCTCATCGGAATTACGTGGTGCCCTATTTAAAGTGAATGCGGTTGTCTCTAATGCCTAACCCATAAACTATCGTGGTAATTCGATAAGAGACATCATGGTATGCATCATATCCAATAGGGTGTAGTTACGATGTTCGGACACACCATCACACTATGGTGTTCCAGGCTGTATTAGTTGTGAAACAATTCCCACAATGTCTTAATTCTGTGCCAAACTCGTAATTCAGATATTCATCTCTATGATCATATCATAGATATTTTATCCTCTTGTCACGACGATCTTTCAACTTCACCCTGAAATTACTTGAACCTTTCAATAATTTAGACTCGTGATTCATCAAGTAAATATACTCAACATCTACTCAAATCATCTGTGAAGTAAGAACATAACGATATCCACTACATGCCTCAGCACTCATTGGACTGCACACATCAAAATGTATTACTTCCAACAAGTTGCTTTCTAGTTCCATTTTACTGAAAACGAGGCTTTCAGTCATCTTGCCCATGTGGTATGATTTGCATGTCTCAAGTGATTCAAAATCAAGTGAGTCCAAATGGTCCATTTGCATGGAGTTTCTTCATGCATATACACCAATAGACATGGTTTGCATGTCTCAAACTTTTCAAAAATGAGTGAGCCCAAAGATCCATCAACATGGAGCTTCTTCATGCGTTTTATACCGATATGACTTACGTGGCAGTGCCACAAGTAGGTGGTACTATCATTACTATCTTATATCTTTTGGCATGAACATGTATATCACTACCATCGAGATTCAACAAACCATTCATTTTAGGTGTAAGACCATTGAAGGTATTATTCAAATAAACAGAGTAACCATTATTCTCCTTAAATGAATAACCATATTGCGATAGACATAATCCAATCATGTCTATGCTCAACGCAAACACCAATCTCGATGGTAGAGGGAGCGTACGATATTTGATCAACCTTGGAAATACTTCCAACACATATCGTCATCTCACCTTTAGCTAGTCTCCGTTTATTCCATAGCTTTTATTTCGAGTTACTAACACTTAGCAACCGAACCGATATCTAATACCCTGGTGCTACTAGGAGTACTAGTAAAGTATACATTAACACAATGTATATCCAATATACTTCTATCGACTTTGCCAGCCTTCTCATCTACCAAGTATCTAGGGTAATTCTGCTCCAGTGGCTGTTCCCTTTATTACAAAAGCACTTAGTCTCGGGCTTGGGTTCAACTTTTGGTTTCTTCACTAGAACAGCAACTGATTTGTTGTTCCATGAAGTATCCCTTTCTTGCCCTTGCCCTTCTTGAAACTAGTGGTTTCACCAACCATCAACAATTGATGCTCCTTCTTGATTTCTACAAACATCGCGAATATCTCAAGGAGCATCATATATGTCCCTGATATATTATAGTTCATCACGAAGCTCTAGTAGCTTTGTGGTAATGACTTTGGAGAAACATCACTATCTCATCTGGAAGATCAACTCCCACTCGATTCAAATGATTGTTGTACTCAGACAATCTGAGCACAAGCTCAACAATTGAGCTTTTCTCCCTTAGTTTGTGGGCTAAGAAAATCGTCGGAGGTCTTATACCTCTTGACGTGGGCACGAGCCTGAAATCACAATTTCAGCCCTCGAAACATCTCATATGTTTCGCGACGTTTCAAAAACGTCTTCGGTGCCTCAATTCTAAACCGTTTAACTGAACTATCACGTAGTTATCAAAATGTGTATGTCAGATGTTCGCAACATCCACAGACGACGTTCGAGGTTCAGCACACTGAGCGGTGCATTAAGGACATAAGCCTTCTATGAAGCAATGAGGACAATCCTCAGTTTACGGACCTAGTCCGCATAATTGCTACTATCAACTTTCAACTAAATTTTCTCTAGGAACATATCTAAACAGTAGAACTAAAGCGCGAGCTTCGACATAATTTGCGAAGACCTTTTGACTATGTTCAGGATAATTAAGTTCATCTTATGAACTCCCACTTAGATAGACATCCCTCTAGTCATCTAAGTGATTACATGATCCGAGTCAACTAGGCCGTGTGCGATCATCACGTCAGACGGACTAGTCATCATCGGTGAACATCTTCATGTTGATCGTATCTACCATACGACTCATGCTCGACCTTTCGGTCTCTTGTGTTCCGAGGCCATGTCTGTACATGCTAGGCTCGTCAAGTCAACCTAAGTGTTTCGCGTGTGTAAATCAGTCTTACACCCGTTGTATGTGAACGTTAAAATCTATCACACCCGATCATCACGTGGTGCTTCGAAACAACGAACTGTCGCAATGGTGCACAGTTAGGGGGAACACCTTCTTGAAATTATTATGAGGGATCATCTTATTTACTACCGTCGTTCTAAGTAAACAAGATGCAAAAACATGATAAACATCACATGCAATCAAATAATAGTGACATGATATGGCCAATATCATATAGCTCCTTTGATCATCTTGGGGCTCCATGATCATCTTATTTACTACCATCTTGGGGCTCCATGATCATCTTGTCACTGGCATGACACCATGATCTCCATCATCGTGTCTCCATGAAGTTGCTCGCCAACTATTACTTCTACTACTATGGCTACCGGTTAGCAATAAAGTAAAGTAATTACATGGCGTTGTTCAATGACACGCAGGTCATACAATTAATAAAGACAACTCCTATGGCTCCTGCCGGTTGTCATACTCATCGACATGCAAGTCGTGATTCCTATTACAAGAACATGATCAATCTCATACATCACATATCATTCATCACATTCTTCTTAGCCATATCACATCACATAGCATACCCTGCAAAAACAAGTTAGACGTCCTCTAATTGTTGTTTGCATGTTTTACGTGGCTGCTATGGGTTTCTAGCAAGAACGTTTCTTACCTATGCAAAAACCACAACGTGATATGCCAATTGCTATTTACCCTTCATAAGGACCCTTTTCATAGAATCCGATCCGACTAAAGTGGGAGAGACAGACACCCGCTAGCCACCTTATGCAACTAGTGCATGTCAGTCGGTGGAACCAGTCTCACGTAAGAGTACGTGTAAGGTCGGTCCGGGCCGCTTCATCCCACAATACCGTCGAAACAAGATTGGACTAGTAACGGTAAGCATATTGAACAAAATCAACGCCCACAACTACTTTGTGTTCTACTCGTGCATAGAATCTATGCAATAGACCTAGCTCTGATACCACTGTTGGGGAACGTAGCAGAAATTCAAAAATTTCCTACGTGTCACCAAGATCTATCTATGGAGAAACCAGCAACGAGGGGAAGGAGAGTGCATCTACATACCCTTGTAGATCGCTATGCAGAATCGTTCAATAGAACGGGGTTGAAGGAGTCATACTCGTCGTGATCCAAATCACCAGAGATCCTAGTGCCGAACGGACGGCACCTCCGCGTTCAACACACGTACAGCCCGGTGACGTCTCCCATGCCTTGATCCAGCAAGGAGAGAGGGAGAGGTTGAGGAAGACTCCATCCAGCAGAAGCACAACGGCGTGGTGGTGGTGGAGGAGCGTGGTACTCCAGCAGGGCTTCGCCAAGCACCGTAGGAGACGAGGAGGAGAGAGGTAGGGCTGCGCCTGGGAGAGATCAAATCATGTTGTTTTGGGCAGCCCCAAACCTCAACTACTTATAGGAGGAGGGGAGGAGGGTGCGCCCCCTCTAGGGTTCCCACCCCTAGGGGGGCAGCAGCCCTAGATGGGTTTGAGGGGGGCGGCCAAGAGGGGTAGAGGGGGGCGCGCCCTAGGGTGGGCCTTAGGCCCATCTGCGCCTAGGGTTTCCCCCTTCTCCTCCTATCTGAGCCTTGGGCCTTGTGGGAGGCGCACCAGCTCACTCAGGGGCTGGTCCCTTCCCACTCTTGGCCCATGCAAGCCTCCGGGGCTGGTGGCCCCACTTGGTGGACCCCCGGGACCCTCCCGTTGGTCCCGGTACGTTACCGATAAAACCCGAAACTTTTCCGGTGACCAAAACAGGACTTCCCATATATAAATCTTTACCTTCGGACCATTCCGGAACTCCTCGTGACGTCCGAGATCTCATCCGAGACTCCGAACAACATTTGGTAACCACATACAAACTTCCTTTATAACCCTAGTGTCATCGAACCTTAAGTGTGTAGACCCTATGGGTTCGGGAACCATGCAGACATGACCGAGACGTTCTCCGGTCAATGACCAACAACGGGATCTGGATACCCATGTTGGTTCCCACATGTTCCACGATGATCTCATCGGATGAACCACGATGTCGAGGATTCGATCAATCCCGTATTCAATTCCCTTTGTCTAGCGGTATTGTACTTGCCCGAGATTCGATCGTCGGTATCCCGATACCTTGTTCAATCTCGTTACCGGCAAGTCTCTTTACTCGTACCGTAACACATCATCCCGTGATCAACTCCTTGATCACATTGTGCACATTATGATGATGTCCTACCGAGTGGGCCCAGAGATACCTCTTCGTTTACACGGAGTGACAAATCCCAGTCTCGATTCGTGCCAACCCAACAGACACTTTCGGAGATACCTGTAGTGTACCTTTATAGCCACCCAGTTACGTTGTGACGTTTGGCACACCCAAAGTATTCCTACGGTATCCGGGAGTTGCACAATCTCATGGTCTAAGGAAATGATACTTGACATTAGAAAAGCTTTAGCATACGAACTACATGATCTTTGTGCGAGGCTTAGGATTGGGTCTTGTCCATCACATCATTCTCCCAATGATGTGATCCCGTTATCAACGGCATCCAATGTCCATGGTCAGGAAACCGTAACCATCTATTGATCAATGAGCTAGTCAACTAGAGGCTTACTAGGGACATGGTGTTGTCTATGTATCCACACATGTATCTGAGTTTCCTATCAATACAATTCTAGCATGGATAATAAACGATTATCATGAACAAGGAAATATAATAATAACTAATTTATTATTGCCTCTAGGGCATATTTCCAACACTATTAGTAGCATTTCCCCCATGTATATATTAGTAGTCCGAGCACTGTAACGATAGTTACATCGATTGTAGGCCCTTGTTTGATATTGTTTTGGAGTGATATTGATTGTGTTTGTCTCATGTGCATATAGGTAGTGTTTTCTCACTAGACCTCATTCTATTCTAATCTCTCCCCTCTTTAACCCATCAGATGCCTCCGAGACGTGACCCCGGATTTGCTTTCCCACCGGAGCTCACTCAGTTGATCCAATATCAGAATACACTGATGTAGTTGCTAGTTCAGAATCAAGGCAACAACAACAAGAACAACAACAACAACAACCCACCGCCACCACCTCCAGTTGACAACTTAGCCCATTTTGTGAGGTTACAACCGCCAGTGTTTTCCAGTAGCACCGAGTCCATAGTTGCGGATGACTGGCTACGCAAGATTGGAAGGGAGTTAACCACTTCAGGTTGCATAGATGCTGAGAAGGTGCATTTTTCCGCACACCAATTGGATGGACCCGCAGCCTCATGGTGGGAGAATGACACAGCCACCTTCCCCATAGCCAATGTTACTTGGGAGCAGTTTCAGCAAGCATTCCGCACTGCTCATGTCTCAACTGGAGCTATGAGCATGAAGAAGCGTGATTTCGCAACTTATGCCAGGGCAACCGTACTGTGGGGCAGTACGTGGAGGAGTTTAGCAAGTTAGCTTGCTATGCCCCTAATGATGTGGCCACAAATGTCACGAAGCAAGAGAAATTTATGGAAGGGCTGAACAATGAGATCAGTGTGCAGTTGATGGTGGCAACATTTAACAACTACCAGGAGTTGGTAGATAAGGCTCTTATGATTGAAGGAAAGCAGCAGCAAATTGAGAGCTGCAAAAGGAAGAATGGACAAGGGAAGTACATTTCAGGAGCTCAGCAGAGGCCACATTTTACACCAAACTCGGTAGGATATACCCACAACCATGGAGGTCATAACCACAATGGAGGAAGTTCGCATAACCATAGTGGTTCCAAGAATGGTAACGGGAATGGAGCAGGTAGTAATCAGAACCGCTCTAACCCAGCCACGCCCGCCAAGAAGGACCAAAGTCATGCTACTTGTTTCAAGTGCAGGAAGACTAGACACTATGCCAATGAGTGTCCTGAACTCAAGAATGGAAATGGCAATGGAAGCTCTGGGAAGAAGCCCAACCCTTTCAATAAGGGCCAAGTGAACCACGTGAACGTGGAGGAGGTTGAAGAGTAGCCAGACACAGTTATCGGTATGTTTTTGGTTAAGTCATTTATCACTCTCGTTCTTTTCAATACTGGTGCATCGCATTCATACATTTCAAGGGGATTTGTGGACAAGTTTAATTTACCCACCTTAGCACTTAGGACACCCTTGTTAGTAAGCTCACCAGGAGCAGAGTATATGGCCAGCCGATGGTGCGACCGGATACCTTTAAACATTGGCAGCCATATTTTCCCCTCAGACCTAATAATTCTGGAGTCAAAAGGATTGAATGTGATACTGGGTATGGATTGGCTATCGAAGTATGGAGGAAACATTGACTGTACTAGTAGGTCAATTCTACTCACCACCCCGGAGGGAAAAAGGATTAAGTATGTATCCAAGCATACCCCAAACTTGTGGGTTATCAGTCCTCGGGGGGGCTGCTCCTCGTCGGCTCGTGGGCAGACCGGCGACGCCATGGCAGAGATTTGAGAGAGTGAGAGGGCGAGTGAGGGGAGGATGTAGATGAGAATGCAGGTGGGACGACGTGAGCAAGGTATTATTTATTGGCAGCCTGAATCTAGGTTGACGGGGACAGTGCACAAGCCGGTCACCGGAATTTACGAGTACCATAGTTTGAAATACACACGATTCCCGATTCAGAATCCATGTATGAACATGATAGCTGACGACTTCCAATATAGAACCGTGTCTGATTAATCATCCCCGTCACTCACCTACCAAACTTCGAGCTTTGAGGTAGAGTGCCAATCGCGTGGGGGCGGTTGTCTTGCCAGATCTTTACATTTTCTTTTTTGAACACCAGATATTTACATCATCTGATGAGTTTTTAACTCGCACACAAGTACAAAAAAATATGATTTCTCAAACCGTTATGGTTAGGCCTTGCATGTAGATGTAGTTGAAATTTGAATTACGGTAATTAAATGGCTAGAAAATCACTTAAATGTCTTTAAAAGGTCAAATGACCCCTAAAATTTTCCAAATTTTCACATGACAGTTGTATTAGTGCATGTTAAACATAGAAAAAAAATTGAAGGCCGTAAGAGGAAGCTATCTCCCATTCATCATCAAACATGCGTTGTTCCCTCTCGGAATGACGAACCTTCTAGTGAGTTGCTCCAGTTTGTGAGGAGTGTGCGTCCAAACTTTCAACAAACAAGCCAATTTTTTACCACATCATCTTGGTGGCATGACATTAAATCAAGCAAGGTTTCATGTTTTTCTCATCATTTTTTAATTTTTTGGAATTAAAATGCCATGGCACTCCATGCATGCGCCCATGCCGTGAGACCAGTATGTTTGAAAATTCCTTCCAATTTACTTCACATGGAATTAGCTCACACACAAGTACACTAATATGATTTTCAAACCATTATGGTTAGGCGTGGCATGTAGATGTAGTTCAAATTTGAATTACGGTCATTAAATGGCTAGAAAATCACTTAAATGTCTTTAAAAGGTCAAATGACCCCTAGAATTTTCCAAAATTTCACATTATAGTTGTAGTAGTGCATGTTAGATGTAGAAAAAAATTGAAGGCCGTAAGAGGAAGCTATCTCCCGTTCGTCATGAAACATGCATTGTTCCCTCTCGGAACGACGAGCCTTCTAGTGAGTTGATCCGGTTTGTGAGGGGTATGTGTCCAAACTTGCGTCAAGCATGCCAATTTTTTTACCACATCATCTTGGTGGCATGACATTACATCAAGCAAGGTTTCATGTGTTTCTGGTATTTTTTTTAATTTTTTGGAATTAAAATGCCATGTCACTCCATGCATACATATGCATGTGTCCATGTCGTTAGACCAATATGTTTGAAAATTCCTTCTAATTTACGGCACATGGAATTAACTCGCACACAACTACACAAATATGATTTTTCAAACCGTTATGGTTAGGCGTTGCATGTAGATGTAGTTCAAATTTGAATTACGGTCATTAAATGGCTAGAAAATCACTTAAATGTCTTTAAAAGGTCAAATGTCCCCTAGAATTTTCCAAAATTTCACATTATAGTTGTAGTAGTTTACATTAAACGTAGAAAAAAATTGAAGGCCGTAAGAGGAAGCTATCTCCCATTCATCATCAAACATGCATTGTTCCCTCTTGGAACCATGAACCTTCTAGTGAGTTGCTCCGGTTTGTGTGGGGTGTGTGTCCAAAAATTCGTCAAACATGCCAATTTTTTTACCACATCATCTTCGTGGCATGACATTACATAAAGCAAGGTTTCATGTGTTTCTTATTTTATTTTATTTTGGAATTAAAATTCCATGGCACTCCATGCATACATATGTATGTGTCCATGTCGTGAGGAAAATATGTTTGAAAATTACTTCTAATTTACTGCACATGGAATTAGCTCGCAGACAAGTACACAAATATGATTTTTCAAACCGTTATGGTTAGGCGTTGCATGTAGATGTAGTTCAAATTTGAATTACGGTCATTAAATGGTTAGAAAATCACTTAAATGTCTTTAAAAGGTCAAATGACCCCTAGAATTTTCCAAAAAATTCACATTACAGTTGTAGCAGTGCATGTTAAACATAGAAAAAAATTGAAGGCCATAAGAGGAAGCTATCTCCCGTTCATCATCAAACATGCGTTGTTCCCTCTCGGAACCACAAGCCTTCTAGTGAGTTGCTCCGGTTTGTGAGGGGTGTGTGTGCAAACTGTCGTCAACATGCCAAATTTTTTACCACATCATCTTGGTGGCATGACATTACATCAACCAAGGTTTTATGTGTTTCTGATTTTAAAATGCCATGTCACTCAATGCATACATATGCATGTGTCCATGTCGTGAAACAAATATGTTTGAAAATCCCTTCTAATTTACTGCACATGGAATTAACTCGGACACAAGCACACAAATATGATTTTTCAAACCGTTATGGTTAGCCGTTGCATGTAGATGTAGTTCAAATTTGAATTACGGTCATTAAATGGCAAGAAAATCAATTAAATGTCTTTAAAAGGTCAAATGACCCCTAGAATTTTCCAAAATTTCACATTACACTTGTAGTAGTGAAGGTTAAACGTAGAAAAAATTGAAGTCCGTAAGAGGAAGCTATCTCCCGTTCGTCATCAAACATGCATTGTTCCCTCTCGAAACCACAAGCCTTCTAGTGAGTTGCTCCAGTTTGTGAGGGGTGTGTGTCCGAACTTTCGTCAAACATGCTAAATTTTTACCGCATCATCTTGGTGGCATGACATTACGTCAACCAAGGTTTCATGTGTTTCTGATTTTTTTTGGAATTAAAATGCCATGTCACTCCATGCATACATATGCATGTGTCCATGTCGCGAGACAAATATGTTTGAAAATTCCTTCTAATTTACTTCACATGGAATTAACTCGCACACAAGTACACAAATATGATTTGTTAAACCGTTATGGTTAGCCGTTGCATGTAGATGTAGTTCAAATCTGAATTTCGGTCATTAAATGACTAGAAAATCACTTAAATGTCTTTAAAAGGTCAAATAACCCCTAGAATTTTCCAAAAAAATTCATTACAGTTTAAGTAGTGCACGTTAAACGTAGAAAAAAATTGAAGGCCATAAGAGGAAGCTATCTCCTGTTTATCATCAAACATGCATTGTTTCGTCTCAGAACCACGAGCCTTCTAGTGAGTTGCTCCAGTTTGTGAGGGGTGCGTGTCTAAACTTTCGTCAAACTTGCCAAAAAAATTACCACATCATTTTGGTGGCATGGCATCATATTAACCAAGGTTTCATGTGTTTTTGATATTTTTTAATTTTTTGGAATTAAGATGCCATGTCACTCCATGCTTAATTGTGTCATAGCCGTTAGAGCAATATGTTTGAAAATTCCTTCCAATTTACTGCACATCGGATTAAATTGCACACAAGTACACAAAATATGAGTTTTCAAACTGTTATGGTTACCTGTTGCATGTACATGTACTTCAAATTTCATTTACGGTCATTACATGGCTAGAAAATCACTTAAATGTGTTAGAGGTCAAATGACCCCTGAAATTTTCCAAAATTTGACATGACGGTTGTATTAGTACAACAAAATTTCTCATACAATTAAAACACCTTTCGTTGCCACTTTACTACAAATTTGTCTTTCACAACTAATAAGAAATATCTACAACATCACACACAGTTGTTTTCTAGGAACCGTTTGCAATGAAAATATCTAGGTCTATTTAAGTCTCCCTCCTTAAGCTTTGCCGGCTCGTCTGCTCCAGTGCCGGCAACCCCCGAATCCACAAATCTCGATCCCCATTCCCACACCCCCTTATTGCAAAGATGACACCGTAGAAACACTTCGTGAAGGCCCGTATGATGGCCGCATCCCTCCTGAGCGCCGCCGCCTGCGCCGAGGGCGCGGCCGCCTACGCCGAGCGTGCCGCCACATCTGCATTGAGTGCGGCCATTTCCGCCGAGAGGGTGTCTGCGACAGCCGACAGGGCAGCTGCAGCAGCTAAGAGGGCTGCAGCTGTTGCTGCGATGGTGGCTGTAAACGCCGAGAGCGCTTGAGCTGTCGTCTGTGCCGCTGATATCGCCCAGGCCCGGGTCCAGGCCATCCACGCCAAGATCTATTATGCACACGCCAAGATATTCCAGGCCACCCCGGACTCCAGCATGCAACCCACGTCCGGAAAGGCGGCGGTGGCCATGGAGCACCTGCTTCCTCATGAGGTCGCCGAGCGGGAGCTGGAGATGCAGGAGGCGGTGGAGATCGAGGAGCGCCGGGAGGAGGAGTTGTGCGTGGTCGAGGTCGAGGTAGAAAAGAGTCCTTCCATTGAGGAATCGGCGGTGGAGTACCAACGCGAGCTCTAGCATAGCCACTACTACGAGTACTACAACCTTGAGGGCGGCGCCGAGGACGAGGACGCGGTCGACTACAGCAGGAGGGATGCGGAGTCCACCAATGGTGACATGTCGCTAGGACAAGTCATCGACGTCTCATCTCACACCGGGAATGCATAGGCCGGCACAGCGGCAGATTTGTTAAAATTATGCGTACTTAGGCTTTCTTTTTAATGTTGGTCTTTTCTTAGAACAATGTTTAGGTCAACTAGCTCTGTTTAATTACTAAAATTGCTCGATTAAGTAAGTGTGGTCTGTCTGCTGTATGCTCTTTTGTGTGCCCAAATTAGCAAGCGATGTTAAATTATGCAATGACGTACCCGGGGAAATTGCCACCAAAATTTGAATTATCAAACTCATCCCATGCGCGTAAAGTAGAAGAATCATTTGCGATGCACACAATCGTTCAAAGTGAATGGTCCAGCGGCACCGCGCGCAAAGTTTCCCTCCACATTTCCAAAATTTGGGCCTACTACCAAAATATCTACCCCTTCCCCCTTCCCCACCCCTTTTATCCCCATCCAGAAGTCACATTTCCCCTGTTTCCTCGTTCCTTCCTTCCATCCTAAAGCTATAACCGCTTCCTCGCTCTCGCCGTCTCGCATCCTACCACCGGGGTCGCCATGGTCTTCTTCAAAGACCTTTCCAGCGCTTCCTCCTCCGGCGACGAATCCTTCACCACCAGGGTATGCCTCTCTTCTCTCTCTCGGGCTATGACTTGGACTGCAGGATTTTTACCCGACAGTCGATTTGAGTCATTTCTTCCTCTTGTAGCTCCCTAGGAACATCAGTGGCAACGAATGGAGCGAGGTGGCTGAAGATCTATCTGCTCGTTGTCACCATCAATCTCCATGCGTGAAGCTAGCCACGTTTGAATATGTGGACAGTGGGAGGAAGTTTCTGGCATGTGCAGAGAAGGTTAGACCCTCTGTCGTGGAATTGTCACGACAGATGTCCTAGTGTGAGGACTTAGTCGTGGAGCCATCGCGTTGAGGTTAGCTTAAATGGGTTAATCAGGCCAAAGGACACGAGGAGTTTATACTGGTTCGGCCCCTTACGATGAAGGTAAAAGCCTAGTCCAGGTTGTAGTTGGTATTGCTAGGGTTTCGATGAGCAGGGAGCGGATATGCTTGAGCCGGCTCTCGATTCTGTTCTTTCTTGTCCTAAGCTGCCGCTAGGTTGTCCCCTTATATAGACGGGTTGACGCCCTGCGGCCCTCAGAGTCCCGGCCGGATTATATAACATATTCGGCTCGGTGACCTTTCTTACATGCATTACAATACAAGCTTACATACATGGTGGTTTACAATTATGGGCCTTAAGCCGCCTTCAGGTCTGGGCCCTCTACTAAGCCTCTCTATGAATCGCCATGTGACCTTCGGCTTCATTGTGTTGAGTCTTCATAGGGATGACCCGGCCCCTCCTGGGCGGGTCATACCTAATAGTTATATCTAAAACATTAGGCCCCAGGTTGATTTGGACTTGTTCGTGTCAACCTTCAAGACTTAGAAAAATCCTTCCATATCCGCTGTAAAAAACTTTGTAACCCGCCATGACATCATCTCCAGGAATTTAGGAAACCCGCCACAACGTCATCTTTAATGGATCTTTATCTTAATGACTTCCCGAGAATCGAGGCGTCCAATTAGCTAGATAACCATCATTTGGCCTCCTCGTCTTTCGCGCCTACCTGTTTCCTGTCTCCATATAAATAGGACCCAAAAGCCATCTTCCATTCTTATCCTTATTTCTTCCTCCTCGCAACGTAACGTCCCACACGAACCTCCCCACCGTCGATCTCCGTCTTCGACCTCAACTCTGGCCGCTGCATCGCCTTGAGTGGACCAGAGAACTACAACGCCACCCCGCTGTCTGAACAGCATCGGTAAGCTTTCCGTTCCTCATCACGAATCCGTCATTAGGGTTTGTTGGTGTTCTTCGGTGCTCGTCGGTGTTCATCACTGTCCTTCCTTTTTGTTTGTTTAGATCCATAGGTTAGATTCGAAGCTATAGGAATCTTCCGCGGTAGCATTTTCAGTACTTATTTTAACACTAGAACTTATCCCCACCGCGACAGATCTTCTCTAGGTCTCCCTTGCTCTTCCTCTGTCACTTTTTGTAGATGAATTTATCCCCCTTTTTGGAACAGCGGTAGATCCAAATTTATAACCTCAATCCGCAGAATCTGTTTGTCCCAATACTTAGCAAATTCTATTTTCGATAACTCTTGAATATCTTAGTCATGGCGGCTTACCCTGCCGGCTTATCTTTTCTTCATATATATCAGTAGCCCTTGCTTAAGTCACCATTATGCACTGTAATTGTTAACGTGCAATCCCATCAACTGATTTGACCCTGCCAATTATTTTCTTTTTAGACTGTCCTTTCACCATGCCGCCGAATACGATGACAACTTGCAACTGGGTTCCTTCCATAGTCGCCGAGAGTACTTTGAAGGACTTTGTCACTATGGGATTCTTACCTGAGAAGAGTGTCATGCATTATCGTGTTCCTGACACGGCTGAACAGAGACCGCAGCCAAAAGATGGTGAAATCATTGTTTTTACTGACGATATGACCTAGGGTTTCTCACCGCCCGGCTCAAAATTCTTCAGGGATGTTCTACACTTTTTCAAACTCCATCCGCAAGATATTGGATCCAATTCCGTATCTAATATCTGTAACATCCAAGTTTTTTGCAAAGTTTACCTTCAAGAAGAACCTACCGTTGAACTCTTCCAGGAATACTTCTACCTGAACTGCCAGAACGAGTACACCAATGGTCCCAGCTTGGAACTTGGCGGGATTTCAATTCAACGCAGACGAGATGCCGTCTTCCCTCTAGTAGTCCTGCCAAGCCATCCCAAGGACTGGAATCAAACATGGTTCTACTGCAAAGATACCTCGCTGTCTGATGAAAATCCGATGCCGGGTTATCGAGCTGATCGTCTTGACGCAAAGCACCCACTTCCTGATAAACTCACCCCCACCAAACGCAAGAAACTTCCCCCAAATCAGAAAAGTCCAAGCTTTGTTAGGAAATGGCTTGACCGGAGTTGACTTGATCCGCTGCTAGGTCGCATGGCAGATCATACCTTAAAGCCGCCGGTCCGGCTTGATGTGTTCATACACCGGAGGAACTGATGATCCTTTACATCATAGCTCTGTGCGTTTGACTGAAGAGGCCATTGTTGAAATGGAAACCACTCTTGTCAATAGCAAGTATGAAGACTGCAGCATATTAGGGTTGAATCCTTTTTGCAAGCTTACCCGAGCGCCAGAGATAAATAATCTTGACTTCTTTTTCCGCGGCAGTTAAGTATTTGCGTGAATTTCAACATGTTATCTTTCCACAGGCCAAATCTAACTTTTGGAAAGCAAAATACGACCATGAGGCTGCCAAAAAAGCTAGAGCTGCTGCTATAGCCGCCAAGAAGACCATTAAAAAATCTAAGAAGAAAGCGACTACCTCTGATTTATTCAAGCTGGATGACATCTCTAAGTCGGAGGTAGCCCTTGACTCTCTCGGCCTGTTTTTTTAACAATCTTATTGACACTGACTATTGCCAGGATGACACGAGGACCAGCCAGGCAGTTGAAGAAGAGGTAACTATTATTTCCTCCGACTCAGAACCTTTACCAAGGCAGAAACCTCGGCGGGTAACCCGGAAAGTAAGGTTTTCACACCCCTTGGCTTATTTAGATCCTCATTTTCTTTTGAAACGACAACAACATGAGAGACGCCCGCAGACCCGGACCGGTGGAGATGACGATTTACCCTCCGGCTTACCAAAAACTCCTCGGAAACACCAGAATGAGGTTCTTTTTGACCTTTTACCCTCCTATTTGTTCAATGAATTACCTTCATTACTCATTTTTTATTCCAACTTTGCAGGAGATTTCCTGTTCCTCCTCTAGCGGTTCATCACAAACTCAATTGGTGGCCTTCAAGACCGCCCCCGGGTAAAGATAACTACCCTTCCTATGTACATTTATATATGCATCATTATACTGACTTGTCTAAATCCTTTTTTAGCGGTCAAGCAAAACCCAAGAAAGCAAAGGTGACAAAGCCGGCTGAGAATCTGAAAACCACTGAACCGGAGCAACCAACCCACGTATCGGAACATCCTGAAGAACCGGAGCAGTCAACTTTTGTGCTAGAACATGCTGAATAGCTAGAGGACCCTGCTTCCAACATTCAACCAGATTTACATGAACTGTCTGCGGATGAAACTACTATTGATCCATCAAGTATTGAGCCGTCGAGCTTAGCTAACCTGCCGGAGAAGCATGGTGATTACGTTTTAATCACCGGTACCAGATTTGTTGAACCGGGGAACCCAACTATTCTGGAAAGACACTCTGCCAAACAAGAAGTTATGGAAAGGCAGAAGGTGAGGTTTGACGTCTCCCACTATGCTCACCTGAGTATTAGCGAAGTGTTATCTGGTTATCTCAGTCAAGTGCACTCTAGCCATGATTCAGAAATTGAGATGGTCCAACAGATTCACCAAAAATATGAGGTACGTTCTCCGTCTTATATAAGTTATATACCCTGCCAGCCTCCAAGTCTTCTGATTATGATAATATTTTTTGATAGAAAGACTGTAGGGGAACCCCCTATAGTATAATTGGTGCAACAAACCCAACTTGCAAGTACCATGCCTTGAACCTGGGTGGGTGGGAAGGCATCAGCCCCTTCCCACCACTAGGCTATGCCTTAGTCTACTGATTATGATAATATTGAATGATCAGTAGACTTAAAAGACTTATAAGCCTCTACCTTAGACTCCCTCGAAGTTCAGTTTATAACTAAACCAGATGCCGATAGTATTTCAATTTACATGTGTAGACCCCAAGGGTGGGTTTAATCAGTATGAATGAGCCGGTCCTACTAGTCATTGCATAGAACTGAACCATATAGCCCTCATGAGCCGGCTGAGACTGTTGACAGCTTATTCGGCTCATTTGTAGAAAAAAGTCAAGAAATATGCATTAGCCCCCAAGTGCTAAGTGTTGTTGCCTGCAAAACACTTGGGACTTTTTAGAAAGAGCCGTTTCCTTTGAAAAATTTGCGCTGACAGACATTAGCCCCCAAGTGCCAAGTGTTATTGCTTGCAAAGCACTTGGGACTTATTTTTTATAATCTGCCATGAGACCGAACAACCTTATGTTGTATGCAGGCTGCGACCGCAGAACTGGAATCCCAATTGTCTAAGGCCAAGACCCAGCTGGCGACGCAAGAGATTGAAACAAAGGAAGCTGAGTCCAAATTCTAGTTGAGTGTGTCTGAAACAGAAAAACTAAAGACCAGCTTTACTGCGGAGAAAGAGGCTTGGGCCAATGAGAAGACTGACTTGACGTAGCGTGCGGAAAAGGCTGAGGCGGCTCTGGAAGAGGTTACCGCTGAACCCACCGGTTTAAAGAACTATGTGTCTGAGATGGTTTCTACAATCTACGGTAAGTCACCTTGTTACGTACTCAAAGTGAGTATTTTCCATTATAAGCCGCCACTTAATCCATTGTGTAAACTTTACAGGTCCCAGGATCAGCAATATGAGCTGAGATACCATGGTAAAGCTTAAGGCGGTTTACACGCTGGTTGAACAATTGTACACCGGAGCTCAACGGACTCTTGCCACTATCTCCCCCGTGAATCAAGGGCCGACTCTATTAAGTGACATCTTGAAGAAGCTGTCCATCTTGCCCGCTCGGTTCCAAGAAATCAAGCGACCGTGTGCTAGAGCCGGAGCTGTAACAGCTTTAAGCCGTGCCAAAGCCTGGGTGCCAGAATTAGACCCGGCGAACGTAGCCAGTGGGTATCCCAGCCTCAAAGAAGGTGGAACACCTTTCGACCAAGAAGATTTTGCTGCTTGTGTCAAGGAAATTCGTCCTCATGCTACCATCATTGGTGAAGAATCCAACCTCACCAAGTATTAGCCGGGTTTTGATGCAGACAATAAGAAGATGGCGACTCCTTCATATAAAGTGATGGACTTAATCCCACCGATTCGTAAGCACACATTCGCCCCTGAGATTGACCGGTCTGGTCTAATTCATGATGAGGCTGAATTCGTCGCCCTTCATGGCTTTGACTGGTCCAAACCCAACTTCCATACGGTGGAGGAGGATGAACTGGCAAGGGATGAGGCGCAACCATCAAGTCAGCCAGACCAAGACTCATGAATCGGCTCTGGTTTAGCATCTATTGTATGGGAGACTGAAAAACAGTTTATCATTTTGGGCTCCAAGCGCCTTGTAATAGGCTAGCTTTAAACTTGTTGCTCTGCTATGCCATCGTGCATATTGTGCTTCTTGTAACACTTATTTATTCGTCATGTGAAGATATTGTATATATCGCTTATGACATTAACAATTTTGAATCTGTTCCTGCATACAACATTTAAAAGTGTACTGGCGGTTTAAAGCTGGATGGGTTATAATGCCCTAACATGAACTTATCATGATTTATAACCAAGGATGGTCAAAATAATAATCATATATGAAAAAGTATATCATACCTGTGATATTTTATCACACTTGTTGATTTTACCAAGCCAGTGTAGTAAGGGTGATAACCCAAGACTTTGGATGCTAGTAGTTATCAGAGATTGCCGGCTTATGAACAAAACCGGACTAGGTTAATAAACACCGGATATTTACCTTTATTTACATTGGCGAATTATAGTCGAAGACCAGGTCGGGTTAATAAACTCCGATTAATGTCATATATGACCTAGAAGGCATTATAAGCCTTACTGTTTTCCAACCATGTATTACTATGTCACAAAAGAAAAAAAATCTCAAAAAGAGATTCAGATCAAAATAACAGAAAAAATCTGAGGCTTTCATAGGCTGCCAAGACAAAATATCTTCATTAATGAAACTAGCATTAGCCACTGGAAGGTATGTGCTTTCCGTGAGCCAGCCCTCATTGACCCAATCGACAGTTTAACCCGGATAAGTTCAGTACTTATTTAAAGATAGACTTGTCAGGAGTACACGGGGTTAGAGCAGCATCGTGCATCACAGGCCGATTTATCCAAGTTTCAAGGAAGGCGGCTTTTCAGCCCGAGCTTCTCCTTGCTATCCGTAAAACCATGCCCTCTCATGAAAAATCGGCGTTTTAACCTTGACGAGTTCAGGGTCTTGTTGAAAAGATTGACTGTTAAGAGTTCGGTGGGTCAATCAGGATTACCTGATGGAGAAGCATCTGGCATACAGGCAGGATAACCCTGGGTTTTAGGTGAATACACCTGGCTTCCAAGCCTGGCTTTTATAGCCTATCACAAGGTTATGAACTCTTTGTTCTTTAGAACAAAAGAGCCCCCAAGTGATATTTTGAGCTGTGCTCAAGAGGTACCCATGTTTGAGTCGTGCTTTTGCAACAGACTCTCTTTGGTACCAAGTTTTTATGTGACCTATAGGCCGGATCAAAGGGTAATTATAACTTTGTTGTATAAAGAAGAATCCCCCATGTAATTGAATACTCATCAATTTAGAGAGGAAAAAACAACAGAGGCCCTGCTTTAGGAGGGATGACGCCTTTATTATTTTTGATCATAATATATACATTGTCGAAATATGTACATTGGATGAGCCGGTGGCTCAGGTGTAGTATGGCCTAAGCTGAGCAATATTCCAGGGCCGGCGGGTCTCCTTCTCCAACATGCGTGACTCCTTGTGCTCTCGAACATCGATAAGGTAATATGACCTGTTGTTTAGATTCTTGCTGACCACAAGGGGTCCTTCCCAAGGTGGGGATAACTTGTGCATATCAGTCTGATCCTGGATAAGCCGGAGCACCAGGTCACCTTCTTGAAAAGTTCTGGTTTTAACCCGGCGGCTATGATAATGGCGCTGATCTTGCTGGTAAATTGCTGAACGAGCTGCTGCTATGTCACGCTCCTCATCCAATAGATCAAGTGCTTCTTGACGTGCTCTTTCATTGTCAGCTTCAACATAAGCAGCCACACAAGGCGAGTCATGACGGATGTCACCAGGGAGAACTGCCTCTACCCCATAAACAATGCAGAAAGGTGTGTATCCCGTAGATATGTTACGGGTGGTATTGATGCTCCATAACACGGAAGGTAACTCCTCCACCCAACAACCCGGCGTCCTATGCAGGGGAACCATAAGCCGGGGTTTGATGCCTTTCAAGATCTCTTGGTTTGGTCTCTCAACTTGACCGTTGGATTGAGGGTGAGCTAATGATGATACATCAAGCCGGATATGCTCACGTTGACAAAATTCTTCCATAGCACCCTTAGAGAGATTAGTGCCATTGTCTGTTATAATGCTGTGTGAAAAGCCAAAACGGAAGATCACCTTCTTCATGAATTGAACCGCCGATGCTGCACCACACTTACTGACCGGCTCTGCCTCTACCCATTTAGTGAACTTATCAACCACTAACAAAAGGTGGGTCTTCTTATCCTTCGATCTTTTGAAAGGCCCAACCATATCGAGCCCCCAAACTGCGAACGGCCAAGGAATTGGAATCATCCTCAATTCTTGAGCCGGCACGTGGGCTCGACGTGCAAATTTCTAACATCCATCACACCTACTAATGAGGTCCTCTTCATCAGCATGAGCTGTTAGCTAATAAAACCCATGACGGAAAGCTTTAGCCACAAGGGACTTTGAACCGGCATGATGACCACAATCTCCTTCATGAATTTCTCGTAAAATCTCACAGCCCTCTTCTGGAGAAACACAATGCTGAAACGCCCCTGTGACACTGCGATGATGTAACTCTCCATTGACAATCATCATTGACTTAGACTGCCGGGTTATCTGCCTGGCTAAGGTTTCATCCTTAGGTAACTCGCCCCGGGTCATATAGGCCAAGTAAGGGACTGTCCAATCTGGGATTACATGAAGAGCCGCCACCAACTGAGCCTCCGGGTCAGGAATAGCCAAATCATCCTCTGTAGGAATCTTAACCGATGGGTTATGCAAGACGTCAAGAAAGACATTGAGAGCCCAGCCGGCTTAAAGCGTCTGCCGCTTCATTTTTCCTCCAATCAACGTGCTCAACTTCATAACCTTTGAAGTGACCAGCAATAACGTCCATCTCTCGCCGATAAGCCGCCATGAGTGGATCCTTAGAATCCCAAGTACCAGAGACTTGCTGAGCCACCAAATCTGAGTCGCCGAAGCATCTAACCCGGCTTAAGTTCATTTCCTTAGCCATCAGAAGACCATGGAGTAAGGCCTCATACTCAGCTGCATTGTTAGTACAAGGAAACATCAAACGAAGAACATAGAAAAATTATCACCTCGAGGGGAAGCAAGAATAACTCCAGCCCCCGAGCCCTCCAATTGCCTGGACCCATCAAAGTAAATAGTCCAATATGTGTTATCCGGCTTTTCCTCAGGCATCTGCAGCTCTGTCCAATCGTTGATGAAGTCCACCAGCGCTTGAGACTTGATGGCCGTGCGAGGCACATATTTTACCCCGTGAGGCCCAAGCTCAATGGCCCACTTAGCGACCTGGACAGTTGCTTCTCTGTTTTGGATGATATCTTCCAAGGGAGCAGAGCTGACCACAGTGATGGGATGGCCTAGAAAATAATGTTTAAGCTTCCGGCTGGCCAAGAACACCCCATATACAAGCTTCTGCCAGTGTGGATACCTCTGCTTGGACTCAATAAGCACTTCACTGATATAGTAAACTGGCCTTTGAACCAGATACTCCTATCATGCCTCCTTTCTTTCTACCACAATAGCAACACTGACTCAGCATAAGCAGCCACATATAACAACAAAGGTTCCTTATCAATAGGGGTTGCGAGTACTGGCGGCTCAACCAGTTGTTTCTTCAAATCCTCAAACGATGCATCAGCAGCATCACTCCAGACAAAGTTATCTGTCTTTTTCATCATCTGATACAAAGGGTTAGCCTTCTCCCCCCAACCGGCTTATGAACCGGCTTAACGTTGCAATACGACCCGCCAGACGCTGCACATCATTGATACACGCTGGCTTAGCCAGAGAGGTGATAGCTTTGATCTTCTCTGGATTAGCTTCAATTCCTCTGTTAGACACCAAAAAAACCCATGAGCTTGCGTGCCGGCACACCAAAAACACACTTGGCCAGGTTAAGCATCATCTTGTAAACCCGGAGATTATCAAAGGTTTCCTTCAAATCATCTATCAGTGTCTCGTTCTCTCTGGATTTCACCACCATATCATCCACATAGGCATGAACATTATGACCAATTTGATTATGAAGGCAATTTTGCACACACCTCTGATAAGTTGCCTGGGCACTCTTCAGCCCAAAAGGCATAGACACATAGCAGAAGGCTCCAAAGGGAGTTATGAAAGACGTCTTCTCCTGGTCCTTAACTGCCATCTTGATCTGATATTAACCAGAATAAGCATCCAAAAAACTCAAACGCTCACAACCCGCTGTAGCATCAATAATCTGATCAATACGAGGGAGAGCAAAAGGATCAGCCGAACAAGCCTTGTTTAAATCCATGTAGTCGACACACATACGACAAGTGCCGTTTTTCTTAAGTACCAGCACCGGGTTAGCCAACCACTTAGGACGGAAAACTTCAATGATAAACCCAGCTGCCAAGAGCTGGGCTACTTCCTCTCCAATGGCCTTCCGTTTCTCCTCATCAAAACGGCAAACACTGGAACCATCTTGGAACTTGGCGGGATTTCAATTCAACACAGACGAGATGCCGTCTTCCCTATAGTAGTCCTGCCAAGCCATCCCAAGGACTGGAATCAAACATGGTTCTACTGCAAAGATACCTCATTGTCTGATGAAAATCCGATGCCGGGTTATCGAGCTGATTATCTTGATGCAAAGCACCCACTTCCTGATAAACTCACCCCCACCGAACGCAAGAAACTTCCCCCAAATCAGAAAAGTCCAAGCTTGGTTAGGAAATGGCTTGACCGGAGTTGACTTGATCCGCTGCTGGGTCGCATGGCAGATCATACCTTTAAGCCGCCGATCCGGCTTGATGTGTTCATACACCGGAGGAACTGATGATCCTTTACATCATAGCTCTGTGCGCTTGACTGAAGAGGCCATTGTTGAAATGGAAACCACTCTTGTCAATAGCAAGTATGAAGACTGCAGCATAGTAGGGTTGAATCCTTTCTGCAAGCTTACCCGAGCGCCACAGATAAATAATCTTGACTTCTTTTTGCGCAGCAGTTAAGTATTTGCGTGAATTTCAACATGTTATCTTTCCACAGGCCAAATCTAACTTTTGGAAAGCAAAATATGACCATGAGGCTACCAAAAAAGCTAGAGCTGCTGCTATAGCCGCCATGAAGACCATTAAAAAATCTAAGAAGAAAGCGACTGCCTCTGATTTATTCAAGCTGGATGACATCTCTGAGTCGGAGGTAGCCCTTGACTCTCTCGGCCTGTTTTTTTACAATCTTATTGACACTGACTATTGCCAGGATGACACGAGGACCAGCCAGGCAGTCGAAGAAGAGGTAACTATTATTTCCTCCGACTCAGAACCTTTACCAAGGCAGAAACCTCAGCGGGTAACCCGGAAAGTAAGGTTTTCACACCCCTTGGCTTATTTAGATCCTCATTTTCTTTTGAAATGACAACAACATGAGAGCCGCCCGCAGACCCGGACCGGTGGAGATGACGATTTACCCTCCGACTTACCAAAAACTCCTTGGAAACACTAGAATGAGGTTCTTTTGACCTTTAACCCTCGTATTTGTTCAATGAATTACCTTCATTACTCATTTTTTATTCCATCTTTGCAGGAGATTTCCTGTTCCTCCTCTAGCAGTTCATCACAAACTCAATTGGTGGCCTTCAAGACCGCCCCCGGGTAAAGATAACTACCCTTCCTATTTACATTTATATATGCATCATTATACTAACTTGTCTAAATCCTTTTTTAGTGGTCAAGCAAAACCCAAGAAAGCAAAGGTGACAAAGCCGGCTGAGAATCTGAAAACCACTGAACCGGAGCAACCAACCCACATACCGAAACTTCCTGAAGAACCGCAGCAGTCAAGTTTTGTGGCAGAACATGCTGAATAGCTAGAGGACCATGCTTTCAACATTCAACCGGATTTACTTGAACTGTCTGCGGATGAAACTACTATTGATCAATCAAGTATTGAGCCATCGAGCTTAGCTAACCCGCCGGAGAAGCATGGTGATGACATTTTAATCACCGGTACC
The DNA here is from genome assembly GCF_002162155.2 of Triticum dicoccoides. Taxonomy (NCBI): domain Eukaryota; kingdom Viridiplantae; phylum Streptophyta; class Magnoliopsida; order Poales; family Poaceae; genus Triticum; species Triticum dicoccoides. Next base: position 415,341,300 of record NC_041392.1, read on the forward strand.
AGATTTGTTGAACTGGGGAACCCAACTGTTCTGGCAAGACACTCTGCCAAACAAGAAGTTATGGAAAGGCAGAAGGTGACGTTTGACGTCTCCCACTATGCTCACCTGAGTATTAGCGAAGTGTTATCTGGTTATCTCAGTCAAGTGCACTCTAGCCGTGATTGAGAAATTGAGATGGTCCAACAGATGCACCAAAAATATGAGGTATGTTCTCCATCTTATATAAGTTATATACACTGCCAGCCTCCAAGTCTTCTGATTATGATAATATTGAATGATCTGTAGACTTAAAAGACTTATAAGCCTCTACCTTAGACTCCCTCGAAGTTCAGTTTATAACTAAACCGGATGTTGATAGTATTTCAATTTACATGTGTAGCCCCCAAGGGCCGGTTTAATCAGTATGAATGAGTCGGTCCTACTAGTCATTGCATAGAACTGAACCATATAGCCCTCATGAGCCAGCTGAGGCCGTTGACAGCTTATCCGGCTCATTTATAGAAAAAAGTTAAGAAATATGCATTAGCCCCCAAGTGCTAAGTGTTTTTTCCTGCAAAAAAACTTGGGACTTTTTAGAAAGAGCCATTTCCTTTGAAAAATTTGCGCTGACAGACAATAGCCCCCAAGTGCCAAGTGTTATTGCTTGCAAAGCACTTGGGACTTATTTTTTACAATCTGCCATGAGACTGAACAACCTTATGCTGTCTGCAGGCTGCGACTGCAGAACTAGAATCCCAATTGTCTGAGGCCAAGACCCAGCTGGCGACGCAAGAGATTGAAACAAAGAAAGCTGAATCCAAATTCCAGTTGAGTGTGTCTGAAACAGAAAAACTAAAGACCAGCTTTACTACGGAGAAAGAGGCTTGGGCCAATGAGAAGACTGACTTGACGCAGCGTGCGGAAAAGGCTGAGGCGGCTCTGGAAGAGGTTACCGCTGAACTCACCGGTTTAAAGAACTATGTGTCTGAGATGGTTTCTGCAATCTACGGTTAGTCACCTTGTTACATACTCAAAGTGAGTATTCTCCATTATAAGCCGCCACTTAATCCATTGTGTAAACTTTACAGGTCCCAGGATCAGCAATATGAGCCGGGATACCATGGTAAAGCTTAAGGCGGTTTACACGCTGGTTGAACAATTGTACACCGGAGCTCAACGGACTCTTGCCACTATCTCCCCCGTGAATCAAGGGCCGACTCTATTAAGTGACATCTTGAAGAAGCTGTCCATCTTGCCCACTCGGTACCAAGAAATCAAGCGATCGTGTGCTAGAGCCGGAGCTGTAACAGCTTTAAGCCATGCCAAAGCTTAGGTGCCAGAATTAGACCCGGCGAACATAGCCAGTGGATATCCCAGCCTCAAAGAAGATGGAACGCCTTTCGACTAAGAAGATTTTGCTGTTTGTGTCAAGGAAATTCGTTCTCATGCTACCATCATTGGTGAAGAAACCAACCTCACCAAGTATTAGCCGGGTTTTGATGCAGACAATAAGAAGATGGCGAGTCCTTCGTATAAAGTGATGGACTTAACCCCGCCGATTCGTAAGCACACATTCGCCCCTGGGATTGACCCGTCTGGTCTGATTGATGATGAGGCTGAATTCGTCGCCCTTCATGGCTTTGACTGGTCCAAACCCAACTTCCAGACGGTGGAGGAGGATGAACTGGCAAGGGATGAGGCACAACCATCAAGTCAGCCAGACCAAGACTCATGAATCGGCTCTGGTTTAGCATCTGTTATATGGGAGACTGAAAAACAGTTTATCATTTTGGGCTCCAAGCTCCTTGTAATAGGCTAGCTTTAAACTTGTTGCTCTGCTATGCCATCGTGCATATTGTGTTGCTTGTAACACTTGTTTATTCGTCATGTGAAGATATTGTATATATCCCTTATGACATTAACAATTTTGAATCTGTTCCTACATACAACATTTAAAAGTGTCCTGGCGGTTTACCGCTGGATGGGTTATAATGCCCTAACATGAACTTATCATGATTTATAACCAAGGATGGTCAAAATAATAATCATATATGAAAAAATATATCATACCTCTGATATTTGATCACACTTGTTGATTTTACCAAGCCAGTGTAGTAAGGGTGATAACCCAAGACTTTATATGCTGGTAGTTATCAGAGATTGCCGGTTTATGAACAAAACCGGACTGGGTTAATAAACACCGGATATTTACCTTTATTTACATTGCCGAATTATAGTCGAAGACCAGGTCGGGTTAATAAACTCCGGTTAATGTCATATATGACCCAGAAGGCATTATAAGCCTTACTGTTTTCCAACCATGTATTACTATGTCACAAAAGAAATAAAAATGTCAAAAAGAGATTCAAATCAAAACAACAGAAAAAATCCGAGGCTTTCATAGGCTGCCAAGACAAAATATCTTATTCCATGAAACTAGCATTAGCCACTGGAAGGTATGTGCTTTCCGTGAGCGAGCCCTCATTGATCCAATCGACACGTTAACCCGGATAAGTTCAGTACTTTTTTAAAGATAGACTTATCAGGAGTACACGGGGTTAGAGCAGCATCGTGCATCACAGGCCGATTTATCCAAGTTTCAAGGAAGGCGGCTTTTCAGCCTTAGCTTCTCCTTGCTATCCGTAAAACCGTGCCCTCTCATGAAAAACCAACGTTTTAACCTTGACGAGTTCAGGGTCTTGTTTAAAAGATTGACTGTTAAGAGTTCAGCGGGTCAATCAGGATTACCTGATGGAGAAGCATCTGGCATACAGGCAGGATAACCCTGGGTTTTAGGTGAATACACCTGGCTTCCAAGCCTGGCTTTTATAGCCTATCACAAGGTTATGAACTCTTTGTTCTTTAGAACAAAAGAGCCCCCAAGTGATATTTTGAGCTATGCTCAAGAGGTACCCATGTTTGAGTCGTGCTTTTGCAACAGACTCTCTTTGGTCCCAAGTTTTTATGTGACCTATAGGCCGGATCAAAGGGTAATTATAACTTCGCTGTATAAAGCGGAATCCCCCATGTAATTGAATACTCATCAATTTAGAGAGGAAAAACAACAGAGGCCCTGCTTTAGGAGGGATGACGACTTTATTATTTTTTATCATAATATATACATTGTTGAAATATGTACATTGGATGAGCCGGTGGCTCAGGTGTAGTATGGCCTAAGCTAAGCAATATTCCAGGGCCGGCGGGTCTCCTCCTCCAACATGTGTGACTCCTTGTGCTCTTGAACATCGATAAGGTAATATGACCTGTTGTTTAGATTCTTGCTAATCACAAAGGGTCCTTCCCAAGGTGGGGATAACTTGTGCATATCAGTCTGATCCTGGATAAGCTGGAGCACCAGGTCACCTTCTTGAAAAGTTCTGGTTTTAACCCGGCGGCTATGATAATGGCGCAGATCCTGCTGGTAAATTGTTGAACGAGCTGCTGCTATGTCACGCTCCTCATCCAATAGATCAAGTGCTTCTTGACGTGCTCTTTCATTGTCAGCTTCAACATAAGCCGCCACACAAGGCGAGTCATGACGGATGTCACTAGGGAGAACTGCCTCTGCCCCATAAACCATGCAGAAAGGTGTGTATCCCGTCGATATGTTTGGGGTGGTATTGATGCTCCATAACACGGAAGGTAACTCCTCCACCCAACAACCCGGCGTCCTATGCAGGGGAACCATAAGCCGGGGTTTGATGCCTTTCAAGATCTCTTGGTTTGGTCTCTCAACTTGACCGTTGGATTGAGGGTGAGCTAATGATGATACATCAAGCCGGATATGCTCACGTTGACAAAATTCTTCCATAGCACCCTTAGAGAGATTAGTGCCATTGTCTATTATAATGCTGTGTGAAAAGCCAAAACGGAAGATCACCTTCTTCATGAATTGAACCGCCGATGCTGCACCACACTTACTGACCGGCTCTGCCTCTACCCATTTAGTGAACTTATCAACCACTAACAAAAGGTGGGTCTTCTTATCCTTCGATCTTTTGAAAGGCCCAACCATATCGAGCCCCCAAACTGCGAACGGCCAAGGAATTGGAATCATCCTCAATTCTTGAGCCGGCACATGGGCTCGACGTGCAAATTTCTAACATCCATCACACCTACTAATGAGGTCCTCTGCATCAGCATGAGCTGTTAGCCAATAAAACCCATGACGGAAAGCTTTAGCCACAAGGGACTTTGAACCGGCATGATGACCACAATCTCCCTCATGAATTTCTCGTAAAATATCACAGCCCTCTTCTGGAGAAACACAACGTTGAAACGCCCCTGTGACACTGCGATGATGTAACTCTCCATTGACAATCATCATTGACTTAGACCGCCGGGTTATCTGCCTGGCTAAGGTTTCATCCTTATGTAACTCGCCCCGGGTCATATAGGCCAAGTAAGGGACTGTCTAATCTGGGATTACATGAAGAGCCGCCACCAACTAAGCCTCCGGGTCAGGAATAGCCAAATCATCCTCTGTAGGAATCTTAACCGATGGGTTATGCAAGACGTCAAGAAAGACATTAGGCGGCACCGGCTTACGTTGAGAGCCCAGCCGGCTTAAAGCATCTGCCGCTTCGTTTTTCCTCCAATCAACGTGCTCAACTTCATAACCTTTGAAGTGACCAGCAATAACGTCCACCTCTCGCCGACAAGCCGCCATGAGTGGATCCTTAGAATCCCAAGTACCAGAGACTTGCTGAGCCACCAAATCTGAGTCGCCGAAGCATCTAACCCGGCTTAAGTTCATTTCCTTAGCCATCAGAAGACCATGGAGTAAGGCCTCATACTCAGCTGCATTGTTAGTACAAGGAAACATCAAACGAAGAACATAGAAAAATTATCACCTCGAGGGGAAGCAAGAATAACTCCAGCCCCCGAGCCCTCCAATTGCCTGGACCCATCAAAGTAAATAGTCCAATATGTGTTATCCGGCTTTTCCTCAGGCATCTGCAGCTCTGTCCAATCGTTGATGAAGTCCACCAGCGCTTGAGACTTGATGGCCGTGCGAGGCACATATTTTACCCCGTGAGGCCCAAGCTCAATGGCCCACTTAGCGACCCGGCCAGTTGCTTCTCTATTTTGGATGATATCTTCCAAGGGAGCAGAGCTGACCACGGTGATGGGATGGCCTTGAAAATAATATTTAAGCTTCCGGCTGGCCAAGAACACCCCATATACAAGCTTCTGCCAGTGTGGATACCTCTGCTTGGACTCAATAAGCACTTCACTGTAAACCGACCTTTGAACCAGATACTCCTTTCATGCCTCCTTTCTTTCTACCACAATAGCAACACTGACTCAGCATAAGCAGCCACATATAACAACAAAGGTTCCTTATCAATAGGGGTTGCGAGTACTGGCAGCTCAACCAGTTGTTTCTTCAAATCCTCAAACGATGCATCAGCAGCATCACTCCAGACAAAGTTATCTGTCTTTTTCATCATCTGATACAAAGGGATAGCCTTCTCCCCCAACCGGCTTATGAACTGGCTTAACTTTGCAATACGACCCGCCAGACACTGCACATCATTGATACACGCTGGCTTAGCCAGAGAGGTGATAGCTTTGATCTTCTCTGGATTAGCTTCAATTCCTCTGTTAGACACCAAAAAAACCCATGAGCTTGCGTGCCGGCACACCAAAAACACACTTGGCCAGGTTAAGCATCATCTTGTAAACCCGGAGATTATCAAAGGTTTCCTTCAAATCATCTATCAGTGTCTCGTTCTCTCTGGATTTCACCACCATATCATCCACATAGGCATGAACATTATGACCAATTTGATTATGAAGGCAATTTTGCACACACCTCTGATAAGTTGCCTGGGCACTCTTCAGCCCAAAAGGCATAGACACATAGCAGAAGGCTCCAAAGGGAGTTATGAAAGCCGTCTTCTCCTGGTCCTTAACTGCCATCTTGATCTGATATTAACCAGAATAAGCATCCAAAAAACTCAAATGCTCACAACCCGCCGTAGCATCAATAATCTGATCAATAGGAGGGAGAGCAAAAGGATCAGCCGAACAAGCCTTGTTTAAATCCGTGTAGTCGACACACATATGACAAGTGCCGTTTTTCTTAAGTACCAGCACCGGGTTAGCCAACCACTTAGGACGGAAAACTTCAATGATAAACCCAGTTGCCAAAAGCTGGGCTACTTCCTCTCCAATGGCCTTCTGTTTCTCCTCAATAAAACGACAAAGAAACTACTTGACCGGATTAAACTTTGGATCAATATTAAGAGTTTGCTCAACGAGTTCTCTCGGTACACCCAGCATGTCTGAAGGCTTCCATGCAAAGATGTCCTGGTTCTCAAGGATGAACTCGATGAGCGCGCTTTCCTATTTCGGATCTAGATTAGCACTGATGATGAACTGCTTGCATGAGTCACCAAGAACAAAATCAACCATCTTCGTATCATCTGCCGACTTAAACTTTAACACCGGATCATGCTTTGTGGTTGGCTTTTTCAAAGACGTCATATCTGTCGGGTCAACATTGTCCTTGTAAAATTTTAACTCCTCTGTTGCACAAACTGACTCAGCATAAGCTGCCTCCCCCTCTTCACACTCCAGAGCTATCTTACGGCTCCCATGCACTGTAATGTTTCCTTTGTGACCCGGCATCTTGAGCTGTAGATACACATAACACGGGCGCGCCATGAACTTGGTGTAAGCCGGCCGTCCAAACAGAGCGTGTTATGGGCCGTGGATCTTGACCACTTCAAAGGTCAATGTTTCTGACCTAGAGTCATGATCATCTCCAAAAACAACTTCCAGAGCTATCTTACCGACTGGATATGCCGACTTACCAAGCACCATGCCATGGAAAACAGTGTTTGACGGCTTAAGATTTTTATCAGTCAACCCCATGCGACGGAAAGTTTCATAATAAAGGATATTAATGCTGCTCCGTCCGTCCATGAGTACCTTGGTAAACTTATACCCTCCGACCTGCGGTGCAACCACCAAAGCCAAATGACCCGGATTATCAACCCGGGGTGGATGATCTTCCCGACTCCACACGATCAATGTAGATAGCGAGGAACTGCCGGCTCAACATCATTGACTAATCTCATATGAAGCTTCTGGTCATGCTTACACAAGCTAGTGGTAAACACATGATATTGCCCACTATTCAACTGCTTTGGGTTGCTTTGGTAACTAGAGTGTTGCTGTTGCTGACCCCCTTGATTACTCTGCTGGTTGTAACCACCCTGGTTGTTGTGATTACCTTGGTTTCCTTGGAAACCAGAGTTAGAACCGCCACCACCATAACCCGTACCATGAGAGCTAGGCCTGGAACCGCCACCTGGCCCATGGCTGTCATGGAAAAGATTTGAATTTTTGTACTCCTTCATGATGTGACAGTCCTTCCATAGATGCCCGGATGGTCTTTCTTTCGTACCATGTCATGGGCAGGTCTGATTCAACATATGCTCAAGATTGATGCCGGATCCGCCGGCTTGTGTGGGCGGCTTATCATTATGACGCTGACCATTATTCTGTGCATTGGTGTTAGCCACAAAGTCAAAACTATTATCAGCTTTGCGCTTACCGTTGCATCACGGGTTATACTGCTGCCCCTTAGCGTTGCTGCTCCTCTTCCCCTTCCCTGCCTTATCGTCATTAGCCTCGGGGTCTTTGGTATTATCAGAGTCAGCATATTTAACCAGAGCCTCCATGAGCATCCCCATGTCATTGCAGTGGCGTTTAAGCCACCCTAGTTTCTGCTTCAAGGGTGTTGTCGTGGAATTGTCACGGTAGATGTCCTAGTGAAAGGACTTAGTCATAGGGCCATTGCAACTAGGAATCTTAAAGGGGTTAATCGGGACAAAGGACACGAGAGGTTTTATACTAGTTCGGCCCCTTACGATGAAGGTAAAAGCCTACGTCTAGTTGTGTTGGAAAATCTAGCATTTCGATTACCAAGGGGCTCAACTCACCGGCTTGGTTCTCGACTTGATTGTTTCTTGTCCTGAGCCGCCACCGGGTCGTCCCCTTATATACACGGGTCGACGCCTGGTGGTTTACAAAGTCTCAGCCGGCTCATAATCGTGTCCGGCTCGGTGACTTCCTTTACATGCCTTTCCTTACAAGTTTTTCCGCACATATGGCGGTTTACAATAATGGCCCTTGAGCCGGCCCGAGGCCTTTGGGCTTTCTAAATATACTAATAAACTATCATCTTGACTGTATATGGGCTTCTTATGTAACCCGCCAGTAAGGCTGACCCGGCCCCTCTTGGGTGGGTCTTAGCTGATAGTAATATCCCCAACATTAGGCCCCAGGTTGACTTTGAACTTTGTTCTTTGTCAATCTTCAATACTTAGGAAGAATCCATCCTCTGTTTGAAAATTTCCTTAACCCGCTGTGACGTCATCTTTCTGAAACACAAAAACTTTCATGACGTCATCTTTCAACGGATCTTTCATTTTTAATGTCTTCCGGGAATCGAGGCGTCTGTTCAGTTGGATAATCATTATTGGGTCTCCTTGATTTTCGCGCCCGCTTGTTCGCACACTCCCTTATAAATAGGCACGACCTAGATCTTTTCCATTCTCCCCCTTCGGTCGTCTTCTTCCTCTCGCTGCTTCTCTGCTGCTCGAGCTCCGCCGCCGCCGCCATAGATCTTGTCTTCATCGACTCAGGCCGCCGCATCAACCTGATTAGATCTGAAGAGACCGCAACAAACCTCCACTGCAACTCTGCATCTGTAAGTCCCTTTCTTCTCGACATCAGATCCATATTAGAACCTTCAAGCTCCTTGGTGTTCTTTACTGTTCGTCATGAACTCTTTTTAGATTTCATCACCATCGCCCTTTTTGATCTTTGGATAGTATAAAACCGACGCGGCAGCTATTTCGCCCCTGTTTCAAATGCCAACAAATTCTTTTCCCTGTTCAGAGGCTTTGTTTAGCACTGATGAACTCATATGTGCCAGTTTTAGGTCTATAGTTATTTTCCTTTTTTGAACCATCTTGATCCAAAATAATAACAACAACTTGTGAAACTTGTTTATATCAACACTTAACTGAATTCTGCCTTCTGAGAAAATCTGTAGTCATGGCGGCTTACCACTCCGGCTTTTCTTTTCCTTATATACCATTAGCCCTTAGTTAAACCGCCATTACTTGCCTTTATAATTAACCGTAGACTGAACCGGCATATTTTTACTTATTTTTCAGTTTGTTGTACATCATGCCGTCGAAGTCACCGACCATCTGTAACTGGGTCCCTTCTTTCGTAACTGAGGAACGGTTAAAAGAGTTCTTCATCGTTGGGTTTCTGCCTTCAAAGAATGTCATGTCTTATCGTGCTCCTGACCCGGAGGAAGAACGTCCCAATCCGAAAGATGGAGAAGTGATTATCTTTACTGACCACATGAACCGGGGATTTTCACCACCCGGTTCAAAATTCTTCAGAGAGGTCCTTCATTTTTTTCAAACTCCATCCTCAGGACCTTGGACCCAACTCTATTTCCAATATTTGTAACTTCCAAGTGCTCTGTGAGGCATATCTTCAGCAAGAGCCCACCATAGAATTGTTTAGAGAATACTTTTATCTGAATCGCCAGAATGAATGCACCAACGGTTCTAGCTTAGAACTTGGAGGCATCTCGATTCAGCGCCGGCAGGGTGCTGTTTTTCCTCTCATCGTCTTACCGAGCCACCCAAAAGATTGGAACCAAACTTGGTTTTATTGTCAGGATACTTCTCCAGCGAACAAGAAGCCCCTGCCAGGTTACCGCCCTAGCCGTCTTGACTCCAAGTTTACCCTTTAGGATAAGCTTACCATCGCTGAGCGTAGGAAGCTTCTTCCCTCCATTAGAAGAATCCGTGGCTTATTGGGTAACGGTCTAACCGGAGTAGATCTGACCCGTTGCTGGATCTCATGGCAGGTTATCCCATTAAGTCATCGATCTCAACTGATGTATGAACATGACGGAAGTCCGGACCATCCTCTTCGTCACAACTCAGTTGAACTCACCGAAGAAGACATTGTTTCGATGTCAACCCTTTTGGTAAATGGGAAGTACGAAGATTGCAGTATTGTTGGGTTAAGTCCCTTCTGCAAGATTAATCCGGTGCCAGAAGTAAGTACATTCTGATCTCTTTTTCTTTGTGTTTTGCCCGGCTATTAGTACTTAATACTGATCTTTCTCCTTGTCTTTATAGGCCAATTCTGACTTCTGGAAGGTGAAATATGATCATGAAGCTGCCAAGAAGGCGAAACTCGCCGCCATGAACGCCAAGAAAACAGCCCGAAAATCCAAGAAGAAGAAGAAGAAAACCACTGCTGAAGATTTAATGAAGCTTGACGACACGTCTGACTCGGAGGTAGCCCTTGACTCCCTTGGCCAATTTTTAACACTCTTATTGACACTGATCCTTACCAGGATGGCACTGGGGCCAGTCAGGCTGAGGAAGTAGATGTAACTATCATTTCCTCTGACTCAGAGCCCTTACCAAGACACAAAGTTCGTCAAGTGATCCGTAAAGTAAGGTTTTCTAACCCTTTAGCTCATTTGGATCCCAACTTTCATTTGAAAAAGAAGCAACATGAAAGCCGCCGTGAAGTTGGAATTGAAGATGAACCGGCTGTTATCCTTCAACAGACCCCTCGGAAACGCCCGAATGAGGTTTAATTATTACTGTCTTTAGCCTGTTGTAATGAATCCTTCTCCTTACATTTCTTTTAACTCTTTCCTTTATCCTTTCAGGAGGTGTCTCGTTCTTCAGATGGCCCATCTCAAACACAATTGTCGGCTTTTAAGACTGCTCCTGGGTAATCAGAACTTTTCCTTTCTTCCAGGTTACTCAACTATATCTTAACGCTGACAATTCTGCTATATTATTCTTTAGTGGCCAGGCTAAATCCAAGAAATCAAAGGTGGCTAAACCGGTGGAAGACCTGCTAGTATCAGCATCTGAGCCGGCTAGGCCACCTTTTCCATTAACTGCCGCCCCAGAAGACCCGCCAATCAATGAAGAAAATCCTTCAGAGCCGTCCCTTGATAACACCACTATGAATCCTTCCACCGTTGGACCGTCAAGCTCAACTGACCCGCCGTCTCCACGTGTTCAAGATGTTCAAATTAGTGGGAGTCGCTTCGTTGAGCCGGGGAACCCAACGGTGTTGGCTAGGTGCACAGCTAAGCAGGAATCATTGGAAAGGCAAAAGGTTCGCTTTGATGTTACCAACTACGACCGTCTTAATGCCAGTGATATCTTATCTGGCTATCTCAGTCATGTCCACAACAGTCGTGAGTCTGAGATCGAGATGGTCAAGCAACTTTAGTTGAAGTATGAGGTATGTTATTTCCGGTTTACCAATATCCCTTCAGCCCCCAAGTCTTCAGCTTTATGAGAGAAGCGGAATAACCTGTAGACTTAAAATATAGGCTGAGACTTTTACCTTTGAATCATTGCCTGATAGAAACAAAACTTGACCCATAGTCCCCAAGGACCGGTTTATTTTAAGCATTAATGAATTGGTACTTTTAGAATTAGAACCGCCTTCAAAATACTTAATACTCCGGTTTAAACTTGAAAAACTTGCTGAACTGCGTGCATTAGCCCCCAAGTGTCAAGTGCTATTACTTTGTAAAGGACTTGGGACTTCAAATATGTTGGTAGAGTCATAAAAATTTGATTTGACATACATTAGCCCCCAAGTGTCAAGTGGTTTATTCATAAAGTATTTGAGACTTGAATCTTTGAAATTGGATACTGGAATTTGAAACCAAGTCTTGATTTATCTGAATGTTTTCACAGAATGCATTGTCTGAACTGAACTCCCAACTGACTGATACAAAGACCCGGCTAGCGAACCAGGAATCAGAAATTAAATCTTCCACCTCCCAACTGCAAATAAGTCTTTCTGAAACGGAGAAGTTGAAGACTGACTTTTCTATCAAAGAGAAAACGTGGGCAGATGAGAAGATACTTCTGACCCGGCGAGCTAAGACAGCCGGAACAGCTCTGAAGGAAATTTCAACCGATCTGAACAGTTTGAAAGGCTGGGTGTCTCAGATGGTCGCTGCTATCTTTGGAAAGCTTCCTGATTTGATCTTTCATATGTGTTTCCTATCAAGCCCGAATATGATCCGTTAACTGACTCTCTGAAAAATACATGTAGGTCCGCGAAGTAAGAATCTAGACCAAGACCCGTTGATTAAGATGAAAGCCGTATACACTTTAACTGCACAACTGTGTATCGGCGCACAACAAGCTCTGGCAGCCATATCTCCTACTAATCAAGGGTCTAACCAGATCAGTGATGTCCTGAAGAAGCTGTCCATTCTCCATGCCAGATTCCAAGAGGTGAAACGCTCCTGCGCGCGAGCCGGAGCTTTGACTGCCCTAAGCCGCTCCAAGGCTTGGGTACCAGATCTAGACCCGGCAGACGTATTAAGGGGTTATCCTACCGTGAAGGAGGACAGGTCTCCTTTTGATCAGGATGACTTTATAGCCTGCGTCCGTGAAGTCCGGCCTCAGGCGACTAGCCTTGGAGATGACACCAATGTGGACAAGTATCAACCGGGTTTTGACAGTGAAAATAAGAAGATGGCCCCTCCTTCCTATAAAGTAACCGACTTGATACTACCGGTGAGAGAAGACACATTTACCCCGGAGGTTGATCCGGTCGGCCTGATTGATGATGAAGCTGAATTTGTCGCCATGAACGGCTATGACTGGTCAAAGCCCAACTTCCAGCAGATTCAAGATGTTGAGCCGGTGAGGGAAGGACAATGATCATCTTCATGGGCTTTAGGAAGCCTTGTAATAGCTTTAGCTGTCAAAAACACCGCATGTTTGCTTATGCCATCGCGCATAAAACACTCTATGTGAATCTGTGCTTCCGGGTGCCAATGTTTTAATGCTTTTCTTATGACTCATTTAACACTTGTCTCTGCAATGTTTAAACTCTGTTCCTGTGAACAAAAGGAAAAAAGGAAAGACCTGGCAAGGCGGTTTAGAAACAACTGGGTTTAAACACCTCTTTTACAACTCGTATCTCCACCTCAAAGAATAGAGACAAATATAAATAAAAGATAAGATTTAATACTAACTCTTAAATTAATGCAACCGGTAAGCGCGCATAAATAAGAATTATACCATGTCCTTGTTGATTCTTAGGTCGTCGGCTCAAATAACCCGGGTGACGGACTGGATAATTTAATATGTATCAAAGTTAATACTCCTTGAATACTCAACAATCATACCTCAGTTGCTCATACCTTCCGATCCTGAGACCACCGGTTTGAATAACCCGGGCGGTTGTGTCGTCTAATAATTGAGCCGGCGAAGAAAACCAGGCTATCTCATTTGTAATTTTGAAACAGCAAAAACTCAAAGATAAACAACAAACATAAGTTTAACTCTGTATTCAAAAGATTGGGGGTTTCTTATTCGAATACGATCAGTAACCCAGACCAAAGGGGTTAAGCTAAGGTTCGAATACGGCCATATAGCCCCCAGTGGCTTTGGCGTTGCGCCGATCAAGAGGGTACCGATAGCTATGTTCTCTTTGGTTCGAATGTGACCTAGGTTTGAACAGGAAGCCCCCAAATGACCTTGAGAGGTTTTTAACGACCCTGATTCAAATACGATCCAAGTCGGCTCAAAAGGGGTTAAGCTATGATTCGGATACGATCAAGAAGCCCCCAAGTGAGTTTGGCCTTGAGCCGATCAAGAGGGTTACGACAGCTATGTTCTCTTTGGTTCGCATACGACCTATGTTTGAACAGGAAGCCCCCAAGTGACCATAAGATTTACAGCTAGATTCGGATACGATCATAAGGCGAACTAGAAAAGGTTAAACTTGATTCAAATATGATCAGCCCCTTAATAGTCATTTGTGAAAAAATAATAAAAATGCATAATCTTTGAAAAGAAAAGAGACCGATGGTCTTAATTTATTGCTTATCATCGTATATACAATGTGAACGTATGTACATGATGAGAGCCGGTGGCTCAGGTATAATATGGCCGAAGTTGAGCAATGTTACATGGCCGGCGGGTCTCCTCTTCCGACTTACGTGAGTCTGCGTGCTCTCGAACATCAATGAGGTAGTAAGACCCATTGTTCAAATTTTTGCTGACCAGAAAGGGTCCTTCCCAAGGTGGGGATAACTTGTGTGCATCTGAAAGATCTTGGATGAGCCGGAGCACCAAGTCGCCTTCCTGAAAAGTCCTGGTCTTAACCCGGCGGCTATGATAATGACGTAGATCCTGTTGATAGATTGCAGACCGTGCTGCTGCTAAGTCTCTTTCTTCATCCAACAAGTCAAGCGCATCCTGTCTGGCTTTTTCATTGTTAGCTTCAACATAAGCCGCCACACGGGGCGAGTCGTGACGAATGTCACTGGGCAATACTGCTTCTGCCCCATAAACCATGAAGAAGGGTGTGTAACCCATAGACCTGTTGGGTGTCCTATTGATGCTCCATAACACTGAAGGCAACTCCTCTACCCAACAACCCGGCGTTTGCTATAAAGGAACCATAAGCCGGGGCTTTATCCCTTTCAGAATCTCCTGATTGGCTCTCTCAGCTTGGCCATTGGATTGAGGATGAGCTACAGAAGAAACATCAAGACGGATGTGTTCTCGCTGACAAAACTCTTCCATAGCCCCTTGGGATAGATTAGTGCCATTGTATGTGATAATACTGTGTGGAAAGCCGAAACGGAAGATTATTTTCTTCATGAACTGAACCGCCATGACTGCGTCACACTTACTCACAGGCTCCGCCTCAACCCATTTAGTGAACTTATCAACAGCCAACAAGAGATGTGTCTTCTTATCCTTAGACCTTTTGAAAGGTCCCACCATGTCAAGCCCCCAGACTGCAAACGGCCAAGTGATTGGAATCATCCGGAGCTCTTGAGCCGGCACATGCACCCGTCATGTGAATTTCTGACATCCGTCACATCTACTGACTAGATCCTCCGCATCAGCGTGAGCCGTCAGCCAGTAAAAACCGTGACGAAACGCCTTGGCCACCAAAGATTTTGACCCAGCGTGATGACCACAATCACCTTCATGGATCTCACGAATGATTTCTTGACATTCTTCGGGGGAAACACACCGTTGAAACGCTCCAGAAACACTGTGATGAAATAACTCTCCATCCGAAATCGTCATGGACTTAGACCGCCGGGTTATCTGTCGAGCCAGGGTCTCATCCGTTGGCAATTCTCCCCGGGTCATGTAAGCCAAGAACGGCACCGTCCAATCTGGGATTACATGAAGAGCCGCCACCCGCTGTGCCTCCGGGTCAGGAACAACTAAATCTTCTTCTGTGGGAACTTGACAGAGGGGTTATGCAAAACATCTAAAAAGGTGTTGGGTGGTACCGGCTTACGTTGAGACCCCAGCCGGCTTAAAGCATCAGCCGCTTCGTTTTTTCGACGGTCAATGTGTTCCACCTGATAATCTTTAAAATATCCTATAACGGCATCCACCTCTTGGTGATAAGCCGCCATGAGAGGGTCTTTGGAATCCCATTTGCCAAACACCTGCTGAACCACTAGATCTGAATCCCCAAGGAATCTGACCCGGCTCAAGCTCATCTCCTTTGCCACTCGGAGACCATGGAGCAATGCTTCATACTCTGTTGCGTTGTTAGTGCATGGAAACATCAATCGTAACACATAACAAAATTTATCACCTCGTGGGGAAGTTAATACGACTCCAGCCCCCGAGCCTTCTAATTGCCTGGACCCGTCAAAATGAATAGTCCAATATGTGTTGTCCGGCTTTTCTTCTGGCATCTGCATCTTTGTCCAGTCATTGATAAAGTCGACCAGAGCTTGAGACTTAATCGTGGTGCGTGGAACATACTTCAGCCCATGAGACCCAAGCTCAATTGCCCACTTGGCGACTCGCCCTGTAGCTTCTCTATTTTGAATAATGTCTCCCAAAGGAGCAGAGCTAACCAAAGTGATTGGATGTCCTTGAAGTAATGCTTAAGCTTCCGGCTTGCCATGAACACCCCATAAACAAGTTTCTGCCAATGTGGATATCGTTGCTTGGACTCAGTTAACACTTCACTGACATAATAAACCGGCCGCTGAACCGGATGCTCTTTGCCAGCCTCCTTGCGCTCTACCACCATAGCCACACTAACAGCCCGTGAGTTGGCAGCTACATATAACAATAGCGGTTCTTTCTCCATGGGAGAAGCTAGGAGAGGCGGCTCAGCCAGTTGTGCCTTCAGATCCTCAAAAGCGGTGTTCGCAGCATCGCTCCAAACAAACACATCCGTTTTCTTCATCAACTGATACAGAGGCATAGCCTTTTCCCCTAACCGGCTTATGAACTGGCTCAAAGTAGCCACACGACCCGCCAGTCGTTGAACATCATTGACGCAGGTTGGTTTAGCCAGAGATGTAATTGCCTTGATCTTTTTTGGGTTAGCTTCAATACCTTGGTTAGACACCAGAAAACCGAAGAGCTTGCCGGCTGGAACTCCAAAAACACACTTGGCTGGGTTAAGCATCATCTTGTAAACCCGAAGATTATCAAAAGTCTCTTTTAGGTCTGCGACCAAGGTTCCCTCTTCCCTGGACTTCACCACTATATCATACACATAGGCATGAACATTGCGCCCAATTTGATCATGAAGACAATTCTGCACACACCGTTGGTAAGTCGCCTGAGCACTCTTGAGCCCAAAAGGCATAGACACATAGCAGAAAGCCCCAAAAGGTGTTATGAACGCCGTTTTCTCTTGATCCTTGACTGCCATCTTAATCTGATGATACCCGTAGTAAGCATCTAAGAAACTCAACCGCGCACAACCCGTCGTAGCATCAATGATCTAATCAATACGGGGAAGAGCAAATGGGTCAGCCGGACAGGCCTTGTTTAGATCCGTGTAATCCACACACATACGCCAGGTGTCGTTCTTCTTGAGCACGAGCACCGGGTTAGCTAGCCATTCTAGGTGAAAGACCTCCACAATGAACCCGGCCACCAAGAGCCGGGCCACCTCCTCTGCAATGGCCTTGCGCCTTTCTTCATTGAACCGCCGAAGAAACTATCTGACAGTTTTGAACTTTGGATCAATATTAAGTGTGTGCTCAGCAAGTTCCCTTGGGACACCCGGCATGTCGGAAGGTTTCCATGCAAAGATATCCCGGTTCTCACGGATGAACTCGATGAGCGCGCTTTCCTATTTTGGATCCAAGTTCACGCTGATGATGAACTGTTTGGATGAGTCGCCAGGCACAAAGTCAACCATTTTAGTGTCATCAGCTGATTTGAATTTTAACTCCAGCTCGCGCTCTGTAGTCGGTTCCTTTAATGACGTCATGTCCGCCGGGTCAACATGATCTTTGTAGAATTTCAACTCTTCTGTCGCACAAACAGATTCAACATATGCAGCATCCCCTTCTTCACATTACAAGGCTATCTTCCGGCTCCCATGGACTGTAATAGTGCCCTTGTGACCCGGCATCTTGAGATGTAGATATACGTAACACGGCCGGGCCATGAACTCCAAAAAGAGCATGATATGGGCTCTTGATTTTAACCACCTCAAAGGTTAATTTTTCTGCTCTGGAATCATATTCATCTCCAAAAGCTACTTCCAGCTCGATCTTACCAACTGGGTGTGCCGACTTACCAGGCACCACACCATGAAAAACAGTGTTGGATTGTTTATGATTTTTATCCGTCAATCCCATCCGACGAAATGTCTCATAGTAAAGGATGTTGATGCTGCTGCCTCCATCCATGAGTACCTTCGTAAATTTGTATCCACCCACCTAAGGTGCTACTACTAACGCCAAGTGACCCGGATTATCAACCTGGGGCGGGTGATCCTCCCTGCTCCACACAATGGGCTGTTCCGACCAACGTAAATAACGTGGAACTATCGGTTCAACGGCATTGACGGCCCTCTTGTGGAGCTTCTGGTCTCTTTTACATAAACTGGTAGTAAAGACATGATACTGTCCACTACTCAACTGCTTTGGGTTGCTCTGATAGCCGGATTGTTGCTGCTGTTGATTCCCTTGGCCTTGTTGCTGATTATATCCCCCCTGGTGACCAGGATGACCATGAAAACCTCCTCCGCTTGAACCGGCGCCCGGGCCCTAAAAGCCGCCTGAGACGCCACCCGGACCGTGACCCCCATCAAACACGTTTGAATTTTTAAATGCCTTCATGATCGTACAATCCTTCCACAAGTGGGTAGCTGGCTTCTCCCTGGTGCCGTGTCTGCGACAAGGTTCATTCAACAACTGCTCAAGGGTGGGGCCTGACCCGCCCGATCGAGGGGGCTGTCTGCCCTTGCACCGCTGATTACCACGCTGTGCATTAGTATTAGCAACAAACTCATCAGCCTTACGCTTATTACCTCCTTGATTTGCCAGGTTATGCTGGTGACCCTTGCCATTGTCGTTCTTCTTTCTCTTTGTTGCCTTTTCCTAATCAGCCGCCGGGTCTTTGGTGGTATCAGAATCGGCATACTTGACAAGAGCCGCCATCAACGTTCCCATGTCATTACAGTCTCGTTTAAGCCGCCCCAACTTCTGCTTCAGAGGCTCAAAATGGCAATTCTTCTCCAACATCAAAACTGCTGAGCCGGCGTCCATTTTATTAGACGAATGTATTATTTCCTTGACCCGGCGCACCCAATGAGTCGTAGATTCCCCATCCTCTTGCTTGCAATTGGTCAGTTCCACAATTGACATTGGCTGCTTACACGTGTCTTTAAAGTTCTGGATGAACCGTGCCTTTAACTCTGCCGATGAGCCGATGGAATTGGGTGGTAATCCTTTCAGCCAGGTCCGAGCCATTCCATCCAACATCATGGTAAAGTACTTGTCCATTGCAGCATCAGTAACCTCCAACAGCTCCATAGCCATCTCATAACTCTCAATCCAAGTCCCTGGCTGTAAGTCAGCCGTGTAGTTCGGTACCTTCCGAGGCCCCTTGAAATCCTTGGGCAACCGTTCATTGCGTATGGCTGGGACCAGGCAAGGTACGCCTCCGGTTCTCGTAACCACACCTGCCTCCATCGAAGTCGCTAGGTAAGCCGGAAAAGTCTGGTGAGCCGCCTGCTCCGCCGCTATCTGAGCCACCTGTTCTGCCTCTTGACGAATTCTCTCCTGATCCGCCAAGTTGAGGGCTCCAGCCCGCACCGGCTCATGCCTATATGGGCGGTTGTGGTGTTGAGCGTTACTTGACATCTCTGCAGATTCCATGTGCCTACTGTAACTTGGGCTCTGGCTTGGGCGAGGAGTTGAATGAATCCTGTCTCGACTGTAGGAGTATGCATCTTGCTGGGCCAAAGCTGTCTGAAGTAGTTCTCTTACACTCCGGGTTTCAATTTCTACTAGTGAGTCGCCTTCCATCGGGAGAGCTGCCAAACGAGCTGATGCCGCAATGAGGTTCTCCATGGGGTTGGAGAAGTGACCCGGGGGAGTTGCTATATAACGAGGAGGAGTTGTATTTATGCGCGGTGGCTGCATGGTGCGTGGCTGAACTGGTGCACCGGGCATCATTACCCGGTTTGCCTCTGGCGGGTTGCTCCCTCCAGCTCCGGGTGTATGGAACAGATTCCTTGGATCCAGCGTTAGAGGCAGACGCGGCTGAGTTTTCTGACACCTCCTCCTCATGACCTCGTTTGATGCGTTAAGATCCACCGAGAGCCGGAAGGTTTCTGCTTGAAGCTACTGAGCATGAGCATCTAATGCTGCTCGCTCTGCTACCATCCGGGTTTCCTCCGTGGCTAGATTTTCCTTAGCTTGCACCATCTCCTCCCGCACGCGTGCCACTTACGCGTCATGCTGGGCTTTATCCGCCGGCTCTACCGCAGCGGTCAACAGCGTCGTCAGTTTATCCATGAGGTCCATGAGAACTTGTGCCGGGGGGCGCGCGGGGTCTCCTGACCCGGCAGCTGCCGATCCGGTGGCCGCAGCTGTCGCTACGGTAGAGTTCTGCCCGGACTGTGTTCCTGCCATGAAGACTCCAGCCCAATTCGGCGGCTCAAGGGGGTCCGGAATACTGCTGCCATCGGAACAGCCCCCGAGCACGTCGTCTTGCAGTTGGTACAATGAGTCCGTCTCACCTGTTGATGATGCAGTATCAGAGGAGATGGCCGTCTCCCCGCCTTACATCGACCCTTCGGAGTATTCACCACCATGGATGCAGCCTACGAAGGCATGCTTCACGACAGATTGAATACGGGCGGACCCGGCGCGCTGAGCCGTTTCGATGAGGTCGGTGTGGACATCCAGCTCGTGGCCGGACTCGCCGATCCGGCCGATGAAAACATGGATTCTGCCGAAGGGGACCCGGTACCCGTACTCGATTGAGCCGGCCTCGGGGCCCCAGCCTTCATCGTCAATGTAGATCTTGCCGCGTCAACTCTTGGTCATCCGGCCCACAGCGTATCCCTTAAGCCCTTCGAAGTTTCCCTTCAAGAACTCAAATCCATCGCGCGCTGGCCCCACATTGGGTGCCAACTGTCATGGAATTGTCACGGCAAATGTCCTAGTGAAAGGACTTAGTCATAGGGCCATCGCAACTAGGAAGCTTAAAGGGGTTAATCGGGACAAAGGACACGAGAGGTTTTATACTAGTTCGGCCCCTTACGATGATGGTAAAAGCCTATGTCTAGTTGTGTTGGAACTGCTGGGGTTTCAATTACCAAGGGGCTCAACTCACCGGCTTGGTTCTCGACTTGATTGTTTCTTGTCCTGAGACGCCACCGGGTCGTCCCCTTATATACACAGGTCGACGCCTGGTGGTTTACAGAGTCCCGGCCGGCTCATAATCGTGTCCAGCTCAGTGACTTCCTTTACATGCCTTTCCTTACAAGTCTTTCCGCACATATGGCGGTTTACAATAATGGGCCTTGAGCCGGCCCGAGGCCTTTGGGCTTTCTATATATACTAATAAACTATCATCTTGACTGTATATTGGGCTTCTTATGTAACCCGCTAGTAAGGCTGACCCGGCCCCTCCTGGGCGGGTCTTAGCTGATAGTAATATCCCCAACAGGTGTGAAGCGGCAATTGTTCTCTAACATTAACATGGCTGGGTCGGCATTGATGCGGTCCGACAAGTGCAAGATCGTTGAGACTCAACGCACCCAATGGGTTGTTGATTCACCTTCTTCTTGAACACAGGCAGCCAGATCCACAATTGACATGGGCTGCTTACACGTATCTTTGAAGTTTTGGATAAACCGGGCTTTTAACTCGGCCCATGACCTGATGGAATTGGCAGGGATCGCCTTCAACCAGGTGTGGGCCGTTCCTTCTAGCATAAGGGGAAATACTTAGCACACGCAGCTTCACTGACGTCCAGCAACTCCATGTCCATCTCATAACTCTCAATCCATGCCTCAAGACTTAAATCAGATGTATAGTTTGGCACCTTGAGAGGTCATTACGTAGATCCGACACCAAGCATGGTACGCCCAAATTTCTAAAGGTTACACCTGGCTCCAAAGTGGTGGTCGGACGAACCGGAGTTGGTTGAAGAGCCGCATACTGAGCCGCCAGCTCGGCCTCTCGACGAGCTCTACCATGATCCACCAAGCGTTTCCACCACCGCCCGCCGGGTCATGCCCACGGGGCGGGTTACAGTTCCGCCCACTGCTTGATAGAGCCGACTCATCGAGATGCCTGTTGTAAATCCGGCTCGGACGAGGGGTAGAATGAACTCAATCGCGGCTGTAAGAATAAGCCTGATGTTGAACCAATGCTGCCTGAAGAAGATCTCTAGCCCTCTGTGTCTCGACCGCCGATGGCGATTCACCTTCAACCAGGATAGCTGCCAATCGAGATGCTGCAGCGATCATGTTATCCAAAGGGTTAGAATAATGACCCGGTGGCGTCGGCAGGTGCTGTGGCGGGTTAATGTTCTGACAGGGCGGATCCATCGCACGCGGCTGAACTGGCGAGCCCATCCCAGGTGCTTCGACCCGGTTTACCGCTGCCGGGTTACTGGTTCCTGCTCCTGGCGTGTTAAAAAGATTTCTTGCTTCGTAAACCAATGGAAAACGAGTCTGATGCCTCCTCCTCGTGACATCGTTTGAAGCATTCTGATCCAACATAAGCCGGGAAGACTCCGCCTAAATCTGTTGTGACTGGGCGTCCAAAGCAGCCCGTTCTTCAGCCATCTTAGCACTTTCTGCATTTAGCTCCTCCTTAGCCTGTGCTATCTCATCACACAATCTTGTGATCGCCGCGTTATGTTGATCTTGATCCGCCGGGTTAACCACTATTGTTAACTGCATCGTCAATTTATCCAGCAAATCAGTTAATGCCTGAGCCAATGGGAGCTTAGGGCCTCCTGCCCCGGCAGCCATTGCCGACCCTGCACCCGGAACCAGCTCCGCTATAGTTGATGAGTGCTGCACGGGCTGTGTACCGGCCATGAAAATTGCAACTCGATTCGGCGGCTCACAGGGGTCCGGAATACTGTCGCCATCGGAACAGCCCCCAAGCCGGCCCTCTTGCAGTTGATACAATGATTCGGTCTCTCCAGTAGATGACTCGTCATCAGAATAAACGACGGTCTCGCCACCAGATGTCGACCTATCCTCAAGTTCCGCTCCATGGATACATCCCACAAAGGCATGATTCATGGTGGGCCGAACCTGGGCGGGTCTCTCACGCTGAGCTATCTCGATGATATCGGTGCAGATGTCCAGCTCAGGGCCCGGTTCGCCGACCTTGCTGATGAAGACATGAATTCCTCCAAAGGGGACCCGGTACCCATACTGAATTGATCCGGCCTCGGGGCCCTAGCCTGCGTCGTCGATGTAGAGCTTGCCACGGCGACTCTTGGTCATCCGGCCCATGGCGTATCCCTTAATCCCTTCGAAGTTGCCCTTTAAGAACTTGAAACCATCGTGCGATAGCCCCACGGTGGGCGCCAACTATTGTGGAGTTGTCATGGAAGATGTCCTAGTGTAAGGACTTACTCATGGAGCCATCATGTTGAGGTTAGCTTAGAGGGGTTAATCAGGACAAAGGACACGAGGAGTTCATACTGGTTTGGCTCCTTACGATGAAGGTAAAAGCCTAGTCTAGTTTGTAGTTGGTATTGCTAGGGTTTCGATGAGCAGGGAGTGAATATGCTTGACCCGGCTCTCGATTCTGTTCTTTCTTGTCCTAAGCCACTGTTAGGTCGTCCCCTTATATACACGGGTTGACGCCCTGCGGCCCTCAGAGTCCCGGCCAGATTATATAACGTATCCGGCTCAGTGACCTTTCTTACATGCCTTACAATACAAGCTTACATACATGGCGGTTTACAATTGTGGGCCTTAAGCCGCCTTAAGGTCTGTGCCCTCTACTAAGCCTATCTATGAATCTCCATGTGGCCTTGGACTTCATTGTGTTGAATCTTCAAAGGGATGACCCGGCCCCTCCTGGGCGGGTGATACCTGGTAGTTATATCCCCAACGCCCTCTTTCGTTGTTACAAATCATTTGTTAGATGTGATTCAGACACTATCACGGTCCCAACCCATTCATACCACACCTTCAACCAAGCGCATCCTAAGACAGTGTCACGTTTGTACCTAGTATCTTAAATTGTTGCCATCTCATCAGCGGTGCCATTAGAAAATTATTTGGCACCGCTTCAGCAGTTTGTGTAGCCAACTTTGGTCCACACATCCTAGAAGGCAAGCAGTAAAATACTAAATCTTTATGGCACGAAGGAATTGGGCATCAGAGCAACTACGTGCTCTGGAGTCCGGGTCCTGATTTTTTTCCACTGCATCGGCTCGCTAGTGCAAGGCACCAGTGCAAGATGTAGCAACAGTTGTCTTAACCCCAGTTTTGGCATACATAGTGGATAGCCTTATTGCTATTAGTTCTATGTGACTAAATTTGTGCATGTACACACCTGTTAGTATCAATTTGCTGTCATCCAAACACTATCACTATGCTGTTGCAATTATATTTACCTTCCTCATAAAATGTTTAATTTTTTATTTATTGTACATGAGTAAGAACTTGTAGCGTTGTTTTAGTTAATTATAGCTTCTAATGTTCCAGAATTTGGTTGTCATCTCAGTAGCAATTAATTCATTTGCACATTGATCTTTTTGAGAAGATATGTCATAATTAACATGTTTCTTCAGTTTTTCAAAATAAGCATTGGTGATTTTCTATGTTGCTATAAACCCATTTCCCCTACTATTGTTACCGATCTAGTTTTAAACATTATAGGATGAACGGAAGTGTTCTCACTTGGAGTGGGTTGATCAAGAGTGGCCACAGTCTTTGAAGATGTGCCTAGTGAAGCTCTAGAGCATGTATGAGCAAGAGAACACGCGTAGGCTTAGAGAAAGTGTTGTTAACGCTGAAGAATATTTGAAGATGCGGGATAAAAAGAGGAAGGTGGAGAATGAGCAAAGATTTTTAAATCAGACTTTGCTAATATGGTGTTGGCGAAGGAGGAGGTACTTTCCTAGTTGGCCAGTGCAAAATAGGTTCTTACTAAACAGAAAGTAGAGGTGGATAAGACGATCCTGGATGATGTCGATTAGGGAATTGAATATATTGTTCTACTATTGTTCTTATGAAGTTGAACTAGCTATATGATGTACTATGCTATTTTCATGTAGCTATCGTACTGTGATGTTATAATATATTTATGTGCCTGATATGAAATTGGCAAACAACTATTCGATATGAAATGTGAATTTGCGTAATACTGGAATTATTAATTGTAAACTAATAAACCTGCTATATGTGTCATGGAACTTTGCAAACGGTTCTAGCAGTAAAAAGGCATGTGATGGATAGCTCAATGCCGCACAGTTTTCTTCATCAAATCATGTGTGATGTAGTTGATAAAAGCAAACAGTTTACCAAGTCAGAGCCTGTGTGATAGTTACACCTTTCACACACGAGCCTACACATAAAACTATGTGGGATGTACATACGAACGGAAACGTTTTCCCAGGATTGACTATGTGGGATGTACATAGGAACGGAAATGTATTCCTTGGATTGACTGTGTGTGACATACATACCTACGGAAATGTTCTTCTGGGATTCATCGTATGGGATGTACATACCTACGAAAATGTTTCTCTAGGACTCACCGTGTGGGATGTACAAACCTACAGAAATGTTTTTCTGGGATTCACCGTGTGGGATGTACATACCTATGGAAATGATTGGGTTTTGATGCCTCTCCCAATTGCACACAAGCTCATTTGGTGTTCCAGGGGGGCCTATCCCCGACGATTTCTAGGTCGTGTGGGAAGGACCCCCCTACCGCCCACACTCACTTGGCGACGGTTCCAAATGTCGTCGCGGAAAGGGGTTAAAAACCATTTGTATAGCACCGACATGTACTAATGCATTTACTTAACTACTCGCTTGATCTTATGATAAATGAGTTGGGAGGTGAAACATTAAGCCCCTATATTTCTCTGTGTTTCATGGATGCCATTTGTACCAAAAATATGCTTTGAGTACTAGCAATCATAGAAGACTATATGATGATTGAGTTTGTGGAGCTCTTACTTCGAAATTTTTGAATAAGTTGAATTGTAATTGCTTGGTGACTGATAATATAGGTTGTTGAGTTTTAAGAGAAGTCATTGTTTGAACCGTAACATGTGAATTGATTGCTACTTTATCATGATGAGTTTTATAAGAAAGAGTTGTTGTTATGACGCTTGGAAAAGTGATTGAAATTATCATTGATCAAACTTATGCTCTATGCTAGCATTCACACTTCATAAAATTATTTCTTTTATCATTTACCTACTCGAGGATGAGTAGGAATTAAGCTTGGTGATGCTGATACATCTCCAACTTATCTATAATTTATGAAGTATTCATGCCATGTTTACAACAATTTTATCTGGTTTTGGAATGATTTGAATGGAACTAACCCGGACTGGCGTTGTTTTCAGCAGAACTACCGTTGTGTTGTTTTTGTGCAAAAATAAAAGTTCTCCAAATGCAATGGAACTTTCTCACAATTTTTTTGGAACAAAAGAGGCACTAGAAGCTTCATGGGAGGACCAAAAGGTGATGGAGGTGTGCACAACCCACCAGGGCATGCCTGGTGCATTGCCCATTTCCTGGTGTCTCATGGGCCCCTTGAAGCCCATCTTCGTGTGAAACCAACGCCAAAAAATCCTATAAATACATAAACCCTCAGAAATAACCCTAGATCAGAAGTTCCACTGCCGCAAGCCTCATTATCCACAAAAAACTAATCTGGATCCTGTTTCGGCACTCTGTCGGAGGGGAAGTAATCACCGGTGGCCATCTTCATCATCCTGACGGCCACCATGATGACGAGGGAGTAGTCCACCCTCAGGGCTGAGGGTTTGTACCAGTAGCTATGTGTTTAATCTCTCTCTCATGTTCTTGATTTGGCATGATCTTGATGTATCGCGAGCTTTGTTAATATAGTTGGATCATATGGTGTTTCCCCCTCTCTATCTTGTTGTGATGAATTGAGTTTTCCCTTTGAGATTTCGTTATTATCGGATTGAATACTTTTATGGATTTGAGAGCACTTGATGTATGTCTTGTGATGAATACCCGTGGTGACAATGGGGTATCATATTTATTCACTTGATATGTGTTTTGGCACTCAACTCGTGGATCCCGAGGTGACATTGGGGTAATCTATGCATAGTGGTTGATCCACGTTCTTGTCTTTGTTTCTCCGATAGAAAAATTGTAGTGACCCGACCCGAAATTGGTCAAGTCTCAGTGTATCTGTACCATCCCAAGTTCATGCTGGCACCCACAGTACATTGATGAAAATTTCAAAGTTCAATCACACCTGATTTATTACACGATTCTCATATAGTGTCTTTATTACAATAGAATAAATCCGGCCGAAGGCCAACTCATGAGAAAAACTAATGTTGCGGAAGCGTAGACAATAAGTGAGTCCATCTGACTCCATAGGGCAATCACCAAGCGTAGATCATAGCCTCACTCCTAGTCAGAAAACTCCTCTGCAACATGAGACATTGCAGCCGTGTAGGTCAGCATTTTGAATATGCCGGCAAGTCATAGAAAGAAAGACAATAAAATACTAACACTATATGCAATTTGGTTGTGGGGCTCTAAGTTTAAGTTTTTGTGAAAAGGCAATTTTTTCCTACAACAGAAGGACTTGCTTGCAATTACTACAAAATGTCGGTCGTTATTGAGATGGTTCCGCCAACCAGTGTCCCATACCTTAAATCATTATAACCCATCATTTTATTATGTTTGGTGTTGAGATTTTCGAAATACTCCAATTCCTGAGGCTCGATTTTCCATAACTGTGGACATGGCTAATCGATTAGGTTTCCACTCTGAAGAGTCTTATGCACTTTACCTGCAAGAATCGTTCCCTCCTTTATGTCCTCGCACTACCTGGCGTTTGAAGTCCATCTTGAGTACCTTGAAGTCATGGGGTTGTCATCATCTTGACTCTCATGTCTCCCATATGAATCACTCAACCAACTCCGTCTATGAGCATAGAAAAAATAAACTACAACGTCCTGGGCAAATGGTAACATAGGGATTTTGGGTCAACCTACCACATGATACTACTCAAAACTTATTCAATTTCGCCTACTTCATGCATGGTGGGGAGGAAATACTACTAATGCAATAAAACATGGGTAAATAAATTCATGATCAAGACATGCCTTGCTGACGATCTTCAAAAGCTAGCGACTCATAGTAACAAGCCTCGCACTCCAGGAATTCTATCGAAACAAACAAAGCATAATAAGCATACATCATACAATATACTAACATAACAGCCAATGACTTAGTAAAATGGCAAACAACATAACACATAATGAAATCCAAAGAGGAAACCAAAGAAAGTCATAAAAGCAAAGCCAAGTTTTTACTATAAGTGAAACCAACTATAAGAATAGTTTTCTACTATTAAAACTTTCTTTAATCGAACTAAAATAAGGTTTTTGTTAAATAACAGAAAATAAAACAGCAACTAAAGTTTATGCAAAAAAGAATTGCATTAAAAGCTATTATAAAACTCCTTTTGTGCCTAAATCATGTTTCTAGTAAGAAAAAGAAATAAACAACTAAAACGTTTTTTCTACAAATAAAAGTTCCACTGTTAATTTTGCAGAAACTAATCTGAACAAAACAAAAATAACATAAGAAACTAATTTAAAACAATTTAAAGCAAAAGAAAGAGTGAAAAAGTCAATAAATAACAAAATAGTACTATCTTCGCTGCTAAACTAATTTTAATTATTTATAAAATTCCCATACTAAACCTACTCATAGCTAAGGTCACAAGAAAACAACAACAAAAAGAATCGCCTCAAAATATTAATCCTAGCTCCAGTTATTACAAAGTTGGTGATCCGAACAAACTTCATGCGAGACAATTTTCGAAATTTCAAACATGAACAAAAATTATATCTACAGAAACTTTAGGAAATTTCCAAACTAGAGCAAAAAGGATCACTAGAAAATATTAAATAACCTAAGAGAAATTGAATTTTCAAGATTGGAACTTTTCTATTTTTAAAACAGAACGAAAATAACAATAAAAAACAATGGGCGCTACTCGGCTGAAAGGTGTGTGATCTGCAAATATTTTACGCTCGGGCATTATATAACTGAACGCGGACGTTTAATAAAAGAAAACCTACTGGTTCGATCTAACCAAAGAAAACCGTAACTTAACCGGAAAGTAAATTGATCTAATAAGAAACCTAACCCTTCACGTGATCTAATCTAGACCGCAGATGGGAGATCGGATGGTGGAGGGGAGTCGAGGTGGGCTCGGGCGTCGGTGGTGGAGATGCTCCGATGGTCCAGGCGATGGCGGTGACGTCAGACGATGCGGCGGAGCGAGGCAGAGGTGGTGGTGATGTCGAGGTGGCTCAAGGATGACGGAGACGATGATGGCGGCACGGTGCAGGGTCCCGCGAGCTGCAGCTCCGGTGATAGGTGACGATGCTTGAGGCGGTGGCGTCGGTGGTTCCTGAGTGGAATAAGGGTGTCAGAGGGGTGCACGAGCTTGAGTGATGCGGCTGACAGAACTTGGAGGCAGGGGAGGGCTCACCGGTGTTGGAATGTGTAGTGGACTGCGGCGGCGTAGATGAGATCCGATCGTCGAAGACGTGTGCTACGGCGGGGTTTTGCGAGATGGTTTTAGGGGGGTCGAGAGAGGAGGCGTAGGGCTTTATATATGGCAGCTTTATTTGGGAGGAGGTCGAGTTGGGCTAGGGTTTTGAGAGGGGCGCAGACGTCGAGGGCGTCGGTGGTGAGCGAGATGCTTGGGCGCAGCTTGCAGGAGGAGGCAGACGGGGTGGGGTCTGCGTGCCAGTGGGAGAAGAGGGGGAGGGGTGATCGAGCGACCGATCGGGAGGCGTTTCGGGTGTGGTCGGCGGGTGTAGGCCGGCTCGGCTAGCTGGTGGGCCGCGGCGTTGCTGGCTGGGATGGTTGGCCTGGCCGGCTCGCTGAGTTTACTTTTTCCTATTTTTTGAAATCAAGACAGAAGGAAAAAAATAAATAGAGAGAAAATAAAACTACTATTGTATAGGATATATATATATATATATCAAAAAATGTAACCTATAATATGAACTATTTTTTAGAGGAAAAATACAAACTTCATAAAAAACATATTTTGAAAATTCCAATTTGAATTCAAAAACTTTTGGCATTAATTTTCTTCTAACTTTTGGAGTGTCATGTTAGCTCCTCTCATACTTTTGAACAAGTATTTTTCAGGGATTTCTAAAATGAGTTTCAAATGCCAAATTTGATTCCAAAAATCAAATAAAACTCAAATGCCTCTAAAATTTGCAAATGCCACTCAATTCAAACAAAATGCATATATTCTTATCTAATAATTGTAAACATTCCAAATTGGAAATTTGGGATGTTACAAACCTGCCGACCTTTAGATGAATCTCACCCTTGAGATTCGGGTTGGCTAGCAAATAGGTGTGGGTGGTCTCGGGGGAGATCTTCTTCTCGCTCCCAGGTGGCACCCTCCTCGGAGAGGTGGATCCACAGAATCTTGTAGAACTTGATGATCTTGCTATGAGTAACTCTATTCGCAGTGTCGAGAACAATAACGGGTTTCTCCGCATAAGTTAGATCACTATCAAGATGTATGGCCTCCAGGGGCACTGTGTCTCTCAAAGGAATATCAGCCATCTCAGCATGGCATTTCTTCAGCTAGGAAACATGAAAGACATCGTGAACTCCTGACAATCCTTCCAACAATTACCGCTTGTATGCAACTTCTCCCCTACGTTCGAGGATTTTGTGTGGGCCTATGAAACTGGGTGCTAACTTTCCTTTAACACCGAACTCTTGATTCCTCGAAGTGGAGACACACGGAGATATGCTCGGTCTCCCACTTCATACGTTATCTCCTTGCATTTACTGTCGGCATAACTCTTCTGTCTTGACTGGGCTATCTTAAGGATGTCTCGAATCAACGCGACCTTCTCTTCGGAGTCTCTGAAAGATCAGGACCAAAAAGTTTCCGATCTCCAAAACCATCCCACAACAATGGTGTTCTGCACCTCCTTCCATATAGAGCCTCGAAAGGGTCCATCTTCAGACTGGTCTGATAGCTGTTGTTGTATTGGAACTCTGCGTATGGCAGATTATCATCCCAGCTAGATCCATAGTCTAGCGCACATGCACTCAACATGTCCTCCAGAATCCGATTCACTCTCTCGGTCTGTCCATATGTCTGTGGATGAAAAGTTGTACTGAACTCCAGCCTCGTACCCAAAATTTCATGCAACTGATTCCAAATCTTTGAGGTAAATTGTGTTTTTCTATCTGACACGATACTCCTTGGAACTCCATGCAGACATACGATCCTGGTCATGTATATATTGGCTAACTTAGCGCTGGTATATGTGGTCTTCACGGGAATTAAATGAGCTACCTTGGTCAAGCGATCAATTATTACCCAGATAGAATCATAACATGAACGAGTCCTGGGTAATCATGTGACAAAATCCTTTCCAAGTTTTTCCCATTTCCACTTGGGTGTCGGTAGAGGTTGAAGTAACCCTGCCGGCTTCTGATGTTCCGCCTTTACTCGCTGACAAACATCACATATTGCTACATACTCGGCAATATCCTTCTTCATACCTGTCCACCAGAAACTTTCCTTCAAGTCCAAATACATCTTGGTGTTGCCTGGGTGAATCCAGTATGGTGAATCATGGGCCTCCTGAAGAATTAGCTCCCTGACCTTTGGGTCATTGGGCACATAGATATGATCCTCAAACCATGTAGTTCCGTACTAATCCTCACGAAAACCTTTAGCCTTTCCGTTGCTCATCCTTTCCTTTATCCCTACAATTTCATTGTCCGTCTTCTGGGCTTCTCGGATTCTTTCGGTCAAAGTGTACTAAATATCCCAGGTGGCGACAAATCCTCTCGGTACTATCTCCAGTCAGAGATCACTGAGATCATCGGCTAACTCCTGAGGTAATCGTCTAGCCACGAGGGTGTTCACATAGCATTTACGGCTCAAGGCATCTGCTACAACATTTGCCTTCCCTGGGTGATAATGCAATATCATGTCATAGTCCTTAATTGACTCAAGCCATATCCTCTGCCTTAGGTTCTGACTTAAGTCTGGCTCAGGGAATAAAACAAATAGTTTGATTACATGAGGGGCTCCCCCTCCCCAAAATGCACTTACATCTTGAAGGGTCGTGCCCAAGCTTTTGCGCGTAGGTTCAAAACAAGGAGCGTGGGCTCAATCGGACATGTCGCTTGCAGCATGTTCAAAATCGCTCCCGGACATCCTGCTGGCGTCGTCGCCAGTGTCGTTTTCACCATCATCGACCATGTCACCTTCATCCGCCACGACCACCACTGCGTCGTCATTGGAAGCGAAATCTTTGACCGGAGCATCCACGTTATCATCCACCTAGCGTGCCAGGTTGTCCCGGATTTCTCCGGGCACTGCAGTGACGGCGGCGTCGAAGCCGAAGTTGGGGTCGACATTCTGAAGATGGCTGAAGACGCGGGAGAATGCACGTCCAAGGAGGCCTCGGCTCTTTTCATCCACAAGCTCGCGAGCCCTCTCGGCCCGGTCCTCCAGGCGCGTCACAACGTCGGTGAAGAAGCGAAGATGGCCAGTATAGTCCTCTACGTGTGGGTGAGGGACGTGTTCGTCGCAGATGGCACCTAGCGCCTGGTTGGCCCTCACCCTGAGGGCCCGGAGCATGGGAGTATGATCACGCAGTAACGTCTGCCGACGGAGCGCTTCCTCCATGCTTTGCTACGCAGGGGACTCAGCATCAGCAACCCGCCGCTGGAGCGGGAGCAGTTCGGCGCGGGTGGAGGTGAGCTCGGCCTAGATGGAGATCAGGGCCGCTACGGCAGGATTCTCATGCTACTCCGCTTCGTCCAGCCTCGACCTGAGGGCAGTGGTTCTACCCTCGGCTTCGGCCTCCACGAGCTTCAGCTTCAGATCATGCCTGTTGGCGAGTTCTGCACGAGCCTCCACCACCCTATGGTCGACTTCCTCTTGGATCCTGGCTTCACGCGCACTGGCGGCGTCCACCGCCTGGGCGACCTGACGCTCCCTCGCCTCCAACCATTCAATCTCGAGGCTGTGCTATGTGGCCTCCAGCATCAGCGCCTCCTCGCGTCTCAGGAGCTCCCCCTCCTCAGAGGGCGCCCCTTCATCGACGCCAAGGCATCCCTGCACGCCTCGACCTGCCGCCCCAGGAAGGCGTTCGGAGCCCGGAGCTCCCCTTCACGTTTCTCTGCGGCCTCGCAGCGACGGTCAGCTTCCCTGGCCTCCTCCAGGGCCTGGACGCTGGCCTTGCGTGAGGTAGCAAGGGATTCCTCGGCCTTCGTGTTGGCGCGTTCGCGCTGGAGACGCCCAAGGTCAATGGCCACCTTCAGCTGATGCCATTCGTCCGCCAGCCGAAGGCCTTCGGTTTCAATGCGGGTGTCAACGTCCACAATCTCTTCTCCGAGCTGGCTCAGCACGCTCATCGCCTCCCGGAAGAGCTCATGACGGACTACACCGCGCTCGCGTGTAGGATCGAACGCACGGCCGAGTTCGTCCTCCGCACCAAGATGTGTAGGAGAAGTTCGAAGCAGCTCGCCCGCTCTCGGCAGGGGGCTGGAGGCCGGCGCCTTTCCGGCCGCCCTCCGGACCTCGATGGAGGTCCGGTGGGGCGGGGCCTCGATGCTCAGAGGTGAGGCCAGGACTGAGATTGCCCAGCTACGGGAAAACACCATTGGTGGGGCCCTCGGCACACTCCCCGCACCCCAGGCCAAACTGTGAAGGAGGGAGGACAAGAGTGCAGGGTCAAGACACCAGGAAGGCGCGTCCGCCTTCCCAGCAGGCCTTGCGCTGCGCGTGGCGGGTCGACTGGAGGCACCCAGGGTCAACAGAGAGCCTGCAGCAGGCAAAGGTTGATTCCCGGGAGACTCCATCGCCCTAGCGGAAGGGGTGATAAAGAACAATGGTCAAGACGAGAAGTGACGCTCGAGAAATTACAAAGATAAGGTACTCACTCATGAAAAGCAATGTACTTCCTATGCTTCAACGGCTGGAAGGCATCACAACTGTAGCTTGGGGACCCTTCCTCTTGCGGAGTGCCTCGAAGTTTGGTCGCAGCCGGCCGAAGCCCTGGGCACGGTCACAAAGGCCGGGCGCGGATGGTGTGACCCCTGAGGAGGCGACCTCAAGGGTGCTGGACCGCGCAGAGACCTCGGTACTTGCCTCGTGGCGGTTCACCGGGGCCTCGGGGGCTCCGGCCTCAGGAGCATCAGAATGCGTCGTCCCCCCGGCCACTTCCTCAGGACGGCTCTCCAGGGTCCCGGGGGACGGCACCTCAGGAGCCCCGAGTGGTGCCGGTTCCTCAGTAGTAGCACCGCCATCGCTCGACAGTGACCGGCCCCTGCGCCCGCTCCTGGGGCGGGCATCACGCTCGTGGCAGGCGGGGGGGGGGCACGAAGATGGGGCTCCCGCGAGGCCCTTCAAGGCCAACTGGGTGCGGTCCCCATTCGTCGAAGCGGGGCATCTGCTTCGCGAACTCCACCTTGTTCAAGCAGCAGTACAGAAGACAACCCTCCTTCGGCAGGTTGGCTGGCATCGGGTCGCCCGTCAGGAGCTCGAGCAATGTGTGCCGCGCCTTAGGAGGAAGAGCTAG
This sequence comes from Triticum dicoccoides, assembly GCF_002162155.2. Classification (NCBI taxonomy): domain Eukaryota; kingdom Viridiplantae; phylum Streptophyta; class Magnoliopsida; order Poales; family Poaceae; genus Triticum; species Triticum dicoccoides. The sequence continues at coordinate 415,375,445 of NC_041392.1, forward strand.
AGCCTGAAGCCTCATGCGGTCCACGTAGCCGGAGAAGGTCCACATTTGCTGGGAGTGGCGCTGAAGCGGAGCGATGCAACACCGGATGAACTCCTTCACCACCATGGGAGCCATCGCTCCGAGGTCCTTCAGCCTGGCAAGCTGGTGCCAGACATGGGCGAGCCGCCGATTGGTGAGGTTCGCGTGCCCCACCCAAAGCTCGGTGCAGCTGGAATCCGTGGGACCAGCAGCAGGGGGCTACGCACGCCAACGTCCATGAACACCCACCTCTTCCTGAAGCCTCCGATGACCGGCGAGAGCTAGAAGTCGATCCCCGAGCAGGCTATCACCGTGTCGGCCTGATGGGATACGCACCTTGAGCGCTGGAGAGGATCTATCAGGTGCAGCGAGAAAAAGTGGTGAAGCAGGGCCACGGAAGGGGCAATGACCACTATGGCTTTGCAGACGAAGGCAAAGACAGCAAAATGGATGATGGATTGGGGATCGAGATGCAGTGCATTGATCTAGTAATGCAAGAGCACCGCATTGAAGAAATTGGAGAAGGGGTATCAGGCCTGCCCAGAGGGCGTGAAGATGGATGGGGACCTCGGTGGCCAATCTGTCAACTTTGGCGTGGGAAGCATGCCACTCCACCGTGGCCCCCCACTCATTGAAATCGACGGAAAGCGCCGGGCGCACCTTGCCCATCGCCTCTTGGTTGGGCACCACCGACCGCTCGATGGCAGGCTCGAAGACCGGCATCGCAAGGGCCGAGGTACGGGACTCCTTCTTCCCCTTCTTCTTCCGTCTTGGTGCCATGGCAGCAGGGGGAGTTGGTGTCAGATTAGACCGGGGGAAGAGATTCACTACCTTCCGGAGGATGAGGGAGCGGCGGAGAGTGATGCCTGTAAAGGAGGCGGAGCTATGAAGACGACAGTGGTTTCCTAGCTAGGCGTAAATCAAGGCTGCATGGGGAAGAGGAGGTGCCCACGTCCCATCAATTGCCACGCGTCAATCGAGGCCGCACGCTATTGGGTCCCGCGGTGCTCCGCACTTGACCCTTGGCTTTGCCGTGAGGCCAAGTACGAGCGCGCCTTGGGCCCGGGGCCTACTGTCAGCATCCTGGGAACGGGAGTACCCAGACTTGCCTGCCTGTGGCCCAGGGCGTGGCTCCACTAGCGGCCAGGTACGGCCCATCTTCATCAGCAACCATTCAAGATCCTGGCGAGTGGCCGAGCCTCACGAGGCGAACGACGCCAAGACCTCCTCAGGGGCAGCCTCCCTAGGCTGGCTCCCAAGGGGCGGAGATGTCTATGCAAGGGGCACCTCACGAGGTTCACGTGACGTGAGCCATGACGACCAAGGCCAGGCGGGCGCCAGCGGGTGTAGGGTGCCAGTTTCCTCTTTGGTGATAAGGAGGCAAGTGTAGGCGAGGAGTCCCGAGACACACGTAAAGGTTTCCATATTGTGCAACAAGACCAAGACTAGTAGGACGGCAGTACGGAGGTCATCGCGGAGCCCACGACGGCGTCACCACCAGAGCCGTTGGCAGACAAAGACCACCTTTTGTCAGGATAGCTTGTACTAGTTGCCCCCCTTCAAATTGGCCGTTGTGGGATCCCTTCCCGCTGAATATTTTGGGAAGAGGACCAGGGCCTCTATAAATAGGGCTATCCACAACCATAGTCAGGGATCGGCTCATCTTGGATCGGATCCACTTCGACCAGACCATCCTCACCCACAAGCTCTTCGAGATCAAGAACACCTCTCCTCGGGAGGCTGTTCATCCCTTGTACGTGTTCATCTTCAGCCTACAACACAATCCACCACACCACACTAGAGTAGGGTATTACACCACAACAGTGGCCCGAACAAGTATAAACCCCTGTGTCCCTTGTTATTCGGGTTCGGTGAGCTAGGCTTAGAGATCGTTGCGAGAGTGGGCTCGCGGGGGAGAGATCTTCGTGTGCACCCTAGTGTTCGAACCCTAAAGGTTTGCCGGAACCTGTAATCCAACACCTTCGAGCTTCTGCATGTCTGAACCTCCAGATTCCTGATGTGAGTCTCCAGGTCTTGCACATATGAGAGAATGGAGTCATCATCCATGGTGCGTACAATATCTCCCTTTCTATCTCTTCGTGAAATCATGGCGAGGTCTGATGGGTTGAGCTCGGCCCTGTACTCTTCTTAGAGATGTCCAAGTACACGATGAATAGCCATGTCTCTTCCGAGGATCCAAGTGAAAGCAGTAAACTCAAAGTCGATGGGCTCTTGGAAACTTCTGAAAGTCCTCCCTGGAATATGCACCTCAATCCTGTAGAAAGTGTCCATCGGAAGTGCAGTGGTAGGCTTCTCGGTGATGGGGGGAAGAGCAATCTTCAACTTCTTGACGATCTGAACCAGCTTCTTGATGAAAGGCATCATCTCATTCGGCTGGCAAAAACTCCGGTAGCAGAACTGGGGTGTACTCGACGGCCATCTAGAATGTTGAAAATTGGAGGGAAGTCGGAAATGAATCAGGGGAGAATTATGGAAAATAAAGACATAAATAAAATAGTTTCTTCCTATGGCTTTCTGATCCTAGGGGTTACGTCCTACGGTCAGCGTGTGCTCTGATACCATCTCTGTAGCGACCCAACCCGAAATCGGTCAAGTCTCTATGTATCTGTACCATCCCAAGATCATGCTGGCACACACAGTACATTGATGAAAATTTCAAAGTTCAATCACACCTGGTTTATTACACGATTCTCATATAGAGTCTTTATTACAATAGAACAAATTAGGACGAAGGGAAAACCATGAGAAAAACTAAATGCTGTGGAAGTGAAGACGATAAGCGAGTCCATCCGATTCCATAGGACAATCACTGAGTGTAGATCGTAGCCTCACTCCTGCTTAGAAAATTCCTCCACAACATGAGACGTTGCAGCCGTGTAGGTCAGCATTTTGAATATGCCGGCAAGTCATAGAGAGAAAGACAATAAAATACAAACACTATATGCAATTTGTTGGTTGTGGGGCTCTAAGTTTAAGTTTTTACGAAAAAGCCAATTTTTTGCTACAACAAAGGACTTGCTTGCAATTACTATAAAATGTTGGTTGTTATGAGATGGTTCCGCCAACCAGTGTCTCATACCCACAATCATTATAACCCATCATTTTATTATGTTTGGTGTTGAGATTCCCGAAATACTCCAATTCTAGAGGCTCGGTTGTCCGAAACCGGGGACACGGATAATCGATTAGGTTTCCACTCTGTAGAGTCTTATGCACTTTACCCGCCAGAATCATTCCCTCCATTATGTCCTTGCACTACCCGGTGTTTGAATACGAGATGAACGAAATAGGGTCTTCCGTAGAGATCCTCTGGACCACTGCCCATGCCCATCCATAACCTACAATTCTTCTACATCTGCTGGCACCGTCCGTCCAGATTCATGCCTTGGGTGAACCCAGACTGAGCCCATAATGGCTTGCAGCTGCATAGGTAAGCTTCCGGTCAAGGTGTATCCATCTGTCTCTTCGTGGCTGGGTGAAGCTTTTCGTAAGATGTCATGGCACTTCTCCATGCATCCCGGCCATCCACTGGTTGCTCCAGGGTGCCCATCAATCCGGCCTCCACCCAGTAGTGAATTTGAAGTCCATCTTGAGTATCTTGAAGTCATGGGGTTGTCATTATCTTGACTCTCACGTCTCCCATATGAATCACTCAACCAACCTCGTCTACGAGCATAGGAAAAATAAACTAGAATGTCCCGGTCAAATGGTAACATAGGGATTTTGGGTCAACCTACCACATGATACTACTCAAGACTTATTCAACTTCGCCTATTGCATGCATGGTGGGGAGGATATACTACTAATGCAATAAAACATAGGTAAATAAATTCATGATCAAAACCTGCCTTGCTAATGATCTTCGAAAGCTAGCGACTCGTAGTAATAAGCCTCGCACTCTGAGAATTCTATCAAAACAAACAAAGCATAATAAGCAGACATCATACAATATGGTAACAAGCAACAAGTAACTTAGTAAAATGACAAACAACATAACACATAATGAAATCCAAAGAGGAAACCAAATAAAGTCATAAAAGCATAACCGAGTTTTTACTATAAGTGAAACCAACTATAAGAACAGTTTTCTACTATTAAAACTTTCTTTAACAGAACTAAAATAAGGTATTTGTTAAATAACAGAAAAGAAAACAACAAATAAATTTTATGCAAAAAAGAATCACATTAAAAGCTATTATATAACTCATTTTATGCCTAAATCAAGGCTCTAGGAAGAAAAAACAAATAAACAACAAAAACATTTTTTTCTACAAACAAAAGTTCCGCTGTTAATTCTACAAAAACTAATCCGAACAAAACAAAAATAACAAAAGAAACTAATTAAAACAATTTAAAGCAAAAGAAATAGTGCAAAAGTAAATAAATAACAAAACAGTACTGTTTTCGCTACTAAACTAATTTTAATTATTTCTAAAATTCTCAAACTAAACCTACAGATAGCTAAGGTCACAAAAAACAGTAGCAAAAAGAATCGCCTAAAAATATTAATCCTAGCTCTAGTTATTGCAAAATTGGTGATCTGAACAAAATTCGTGCAAAAAAATTTCAAAATTTCAAACATGAACAAAAGTTATATCTACAGAAACTTTAGGAAATTTCCAAACTAGAGCAAAAAGAATCACTAGGAAATATTAAATAACCTAAGAGAAATTATTTTTTCAATATTCGAACTTTTTTGTTTTTAAAACAGAACGAAAATAACAATAAAAAACAATGGGCGCTACTGGGCCGAAAGGTGTGCGAACTGCAACTATTTTATGCTTGGGCGTTATATAACTAAACGCGTATGTTTAATAAAAGAAAACCTACCGGTTCGATCTAACCAAAGAAAATTGTAACTAAACCGAAAAATAAATCAATCTAATAAAAAAACCTAACCCTTCATGTGATCTAATCTAGAACGCAGATGGGAGATTGGACGGTGGAGGGGAGTCCGGCGGCTTACTGCGGTGGTCGACGGTGACGTGGGCTCGGGCGTCGGTGGCGGAGGTGCTCCAGTGGTTCAGGGCAATGACGGTGACGTCAGGGCAATGCGGCGGAGTGAGGAGGAGGAGGTGGTGATGTCGAGGTTGCTTGGGGACGACGGAGACGACGAGGGTGGCACAGTGCAAAGTCGCATGAGCTGCAGCTCCGGTGATGGGCGGTGATGCTCGAGGCCATGGCGTTGGGGGTTCCAGTGCGGAATAAGGGTGCTAGGGGGGATGCGCGAGCTTGAGTGGGTGCGGCTGACAAAACTTGGAGGTAGGGGAGGGCTCATCGGTATTGGAACGGGCGGCGTACTACGGCGGAAGAGGCGAGATCCGATTGTCGAAGGCGTGAGCTACCGCGGGGTTTTGCGAGGGGGTTTTTGGGGGGTCGAGAGAGGAGGCATAGGACTTTATATAGGGAAGCTTTCTTGGGGAGGAGGTTTAGTCGGGCTAGGGTTTTCAGAGGGGCACGGACGTCGAGGGCGTCCGTGGCGAGCGAGATGCATGGGCACGACTTGCGGGAGGAGGCGGACGGGGTGGTGTCTGCGGGTCAGTGGGACAAGAGGGGGAGGGGGCGATCGGGAGGCGTTTTGGGTGCGGTGGGCTGGGGCTGGCGGGCTCACCTAGCTAGTGGGCTGCGGCGCTGCTGGCTAGGCCGGTTGGCCTAGCCCGCTCGCTGGGTTTTCTTTTTCCTTTTTTTTGAAAATAATACAAAAGGAAACAAATAGAGAGCAAATAAAAGTACTTTTGTATAGGACATATATAGATGTATCAAAAAATCAGAAAATTTTAACCTATAATATGAACTATTTTTCAGAGGCAAAATACAAACTTTATAAAAAATTGAATATTCCAATTATACTCCAATTTGAATCCAAACTTTTGGCATTAATTTTGTTCTGACTTTTGTAGTGTCATGTTTGCACCTCTCATACTTTTGAACAAGTATTGGTGAGGGATTTCTGAAATGAGTTTCAAATGCCAAATTTGAATCCAAAATTCAAATAAACCTCAAGTGCCTCTGAAATTTTCAAATGTCACTCAATTAAAACAAAATGCATAGATGCTTAGCTAATAATTGTAAAACATTCCAAATTGGAAATTTGGGATGTTACACAAATCTTGGGGCACTCTTTGAGGTTCTTTGTGTTGGATTCAGTATTATGAATCTGAAATTGTTTGATGCATATTGTATAATCAACTCATGATACTCGTGGTGACATTGGAGGATCTAGGTGACATTAGAGTTGGTTGATGTGTATCATATGGTGTTATTTTAGTACGAACTCTTAGATAGATCGATCGGAAAGGATATCTTGGTGTTATTTTAGTACAAACTCTTGGATAGATCGATCGAAGATGATAAGTTTGAGGTGGTTTTGTACCCTACAAACAATTTCTTCTTTTGTTCTCCGCTATATAAGAACTTCGGAGTGATTCTTCATTGCACGTTGAGGGATGGTTATATGATCCAATTATATTAGCACTATTGAGAGGTTACACTAGCAAAAGTACGGACCCTAGTGTAACGCCCACGATGCGGCTATAGCTCCCACGTGTCGAGGCACGACTTAGAGGCATAACCACATAGTGGTTTTGTCGCAAGAAGGGTCATCTTCACAAACATCCCATGTAATGAAAAAGACAAGGATAAGTAGAGCTGGCTTATACACACAATACTTAAATAAGTCATACATCATCCAAAATATACACATGGACCGACTACGGTCAAATCCAAATGAAAAAGGAAGATAACCCCAAATGCTAGATCCCTGATCATCCCAACTGGGCACCACTACTGATCATCAGGAAACGACACAAAATAATGACCAAGGTCCTCGTCGAACTCCCACTTGAGTTCAGTGGCATCACCTGCACTGGCATCGTCGGCACCTGCAACTGTTTGGAAGTATCCGTGAGTCACGAGGACTCAGCAATCTCACACTCGCGAGATCAAGACTATTTAAGCTTATGGGTAGGATAAGGTAATGAGGTGTATTTGCAGCAAGCACTAAGCAAATATGGTGGCTAACATACGCAAATAAGAGTAAGATGAGAAGCTACGCCATGGTCGTGAAGCTAAAAGTGATCAGGAAGTGATCCTGAAAACTACTCATGTTCATGCATAACACAAACTGTGTTCACTTCCCGGACTCCGTCGAAAAGAGACCATCACGGCTACACACGTGGTTGATTCATTTTAATTAAGTCAAGTGTCAAGTTCTCTACAACCAGATATTAACAAATTCCCATATGCCACATAACCGCGGGCACGGCTCTCGAAAGTTTATACCCTGCAGGTGTGTCCCAACTTAGCCCATCACAAGCTCTCACGGTAAACGAAGGATATTCCTTCTCCCGGAAAGACACGGCCAGTCTTGGAATCCCAGTTACAAGAGATTTCGACAATGGTAAAACAAGACCAGCAAGACCGCCCGATGTGCCGACAAATCCCTATAGGAGACACACGTATCTCGTTCTCAAGGCACACTGGATGGGAGCTACGAGTAAAACCAGCCCTCAACATTCACCGAGGTGTCCCCACAGGCTGCCCTTTTCGGACCAACACTCAGAGGAGCACTGGCCCGGGGGGTTAAAATAAGGATTACCCTCGGGTTTGCAACCCCAAGGGAAAGTTATAGGTTGTTAGGCAAATGTAGAACCAAGGTTGGGCCTTGCTGGAGGAGTGTTATTCAAAGTGAACTGTCAAGGGAGTCCCATAACCCCAACCGCGTAAGGAACGCAAAATCAAGGAACATAACACCGGTATGATGGGAAGTAGGGAGGCAAGAGTGGAACAAAACACCGAGCAAAAGGCCAAGCCTTCCACCTTGTACCAATATATAGATGCATTAATTAAATAAGAGATATTGTGATATCCCAACATATCCATGTTCCAACATGGAGCAATCTGCAAGGCACCAGCAACTAGCAACGCTATAAGAGGGGCTGAGCAAAGCGGTAACTTATCCAAACAATGATTTGCTAGGAAGGTGGGTTAGAGGCTTGACATGGCAATATGGGAGGCATGATAAAACAAGTGGTAGGTAGCACGACATAGCGATAGAACGAACAACTATCAAGCAAATATAGAAGTGATATTGAGGGTAATGGTCATCTTGCCTGAGATCCCGCAAGGAAGAAGAACGAGACCATGAAGAAGACAAGCGGACATAGTCGAACGAATCCTCACAACTCCGGAACGAAAACGAAGCTAACGAGAGAAGAAAACCGGAAAGAAGCAACCAACATGGTAAACACACAAGCATAAACATGGCATGATGCACAACCAAGGATGATGCATGTATGGTGTAAATTTGCATGGCATGGCAAAGCGCAACAAACAATTCTACAAATTAAGTGGATCTCAATATGCGGTGAGTTGAATATTGACAAAACACCACATGCAATTATTTAGTTATCTACCGTTTATGTACCCAACAATATTAAATGTTGTCAAACATGGCAAGAGGCGAAGCATAAGTAAACTAACTATTTAGGAAAGTTTAAATGAGGCCGGAAATAACAAGCAACAATTCCGGAAAATCCTGATGTGCATATTTGAGATTTGGTAGTATTCTGTCCTAAAGCATATTTTATTGTTGTTAAATAGTAAAAAAAGTGCACTATTTTAATCTATGCATTTTCTACCCCATTTACATATAAAGTTAATTAAAATTGGAGCTACGATTATTTAGTTATGAAATAAAACATTTTAACATGGAATATCACCAAATTTAATCAAACAAAATTTTCAAACATTTTTAACATGGATGAATGATGCAGATTATGAAACTAGATGAAATTCTAAGCAAGTTACATATATAAAGTTTTTACATCCAATGCACAGTTTGTGAGTTATTAAATCCATGAAGTCTAGGGGGTTTCTGCAAAACAGGTAAATCCTGGAATAATTGCTAAAATCGCAGAGCCGAAAAAAATATGACATGGGCCGAATATGGTGGAACTGGGCTGCTCACATCAGGCTCCAGGGAGCTGGCAGATCTGGCCTGGTGCGGACGGAGCGGCTGGAGCAGGCCGGCTTGGCATAGGTCGGGCCCTGCGCTGGGAATCGGCCCATGGGGAGGTGGCCGTGGTCAACAGAGCAGAGGATCGAGCGGGTCGCGCTCCTCCTCGAAGCAGGATGATGGTGGTGGCCTAGCACAGCTCTGGCGAGGTCTAGGGGCGCGGGACGGCCGGAGACGAGGTCGAGGACAGATGGATCTGGCCCCTGGGCACCGGATCCGGCCGGAGTTGGACAAGGACGACATTGAGGAAGGCCATGGCGGCGACGGTTCCCTGCTGCAATGAGCTGAGGCGAGGCGGCGGCGAACGCGGCCTCTGGGGAGGTCCGGACGGTGGGGAATGGTTGGGTACGCGGGGCGGCGGCTCCTCTAGCGATCGCCCGGCGGGACCGGCACTCCGGCGAAAGGGCTGAACGGAGGCGGCGAGCGCGGTGCTCTCGTTCCCATCGGGATCGAGCGGGGGAAGCGCATGGATCGGTCGGGCGCCTGCGAGCATGGTCGAGCCCGGGCGGGCCGCGACTGCGGGGAGTGGAGCTGGGGCGACATGGAGAGCGTGGATTGGCTGTGGGAGGTGAGGTAGATGACGTGGCGGCACCCGGTTGACCAGGGCGACGCCTCAGGTGGAGATGCGGCCTCTGCACCAGCGACAAGTGGTGGCGGCGGGGTAGCTTGGTGTGGAAATCGAGGAGGAGGCGGCTAGAGGTAGGTGGAGGGGCTAGGCTGCCCAAATGGAGAGGGGGTGTCCATATACAGCAAGAGGGGCTAGGGTTGGGGTTTGAGGCCCTTTGGAGCCCTCCGATCGCGATCCGATGACTGCGGTCGCAGGGGTAGTGTAGGTTGGGCCTAGGTCGGGTTAGTGGGCTGTGTAGGAGAGGTCTTGGGCTGAGAAGAGAGAGACGGAAATGCAGCCAGATAAGGTTTCCAGAGACCAAAAACGTCCAACGGTTTGACCGACTATAATGCCGCTATAGTTATCCGTTGGGGCATCAAACAGACTCCAAATGCGATGAAATTTGGCAGGCGGTCTACCGACAACCTAACAACACCGCATGACAACTTTCATCCCATCCCGAGAACATTTTCTAGCCACTTATAAAATAATATTTTGGACGTGCCGCGGGCGCATGCAAGTGTGTCTGGGGTCAGAACGAACAACAGAAGGAACGGGGAGACCGGGACGGATGCAAATTTTAAAAACATGAGGATGCAATGCACATGATGACATGATGAATGCAACAAATAAATAAATAACATGATGACATGCAACGCATGGAAGGCGTCTGGAGCGTCGGTCTCGGGCCGTCACAACACTCCTCCTCTTACAAGAGATCTCGACCCGAGATCTAAGGATGGCACCGGGGAGAAGCAGAAAAAGAAGTGGAGAGGTAAAACTAAGTTGCTTCTTGACAAAAGAGTGAAACCACGAACCTTGAGAGGTTGAGCAAATTGAAAGAACGAATACCATTGAGGGGAACAAGATTGCAAATAGTTCATTGGACAAGAGGAACAAGGAACATTATGAGAACCTTGTAGCTTGCAAACATGTGAATCAAGAGCTCAAGGGGCAAGAAAGAATTTAAAACCACTCTAGTTGAAAATGGAAGGCATAGAATATGAACTTGGAAAAATGAAATCAGTTGGATGAGACTCTAGTTAGAGGAGGAATAATAGACACAACACTCCGATTAAAACAAGATAGAGAAGGAATAAGAATGATATAATTTGGACAACACTCTGACTGTAAATGGAAAGAAATGAACATGAACTTTACACAATGAGAGGATACTTGATGAAATCAAAAACACACTGCCTCCGGAACTATTGAAAGAATGGCACAAGGGGTAAGAAAGATTTCAGACAGCACTCCGGTTGAGAAGGGAGGCAAAACTTGATAAGAGGAGAGAACTTGAATGGAGGACACGACACTCCGGTTGAATGGATAAGCAAAGGAAAAAAACATGACCTTTGACAAAAATGGAATGATGGGTCGAACAGTGCAACATCACAATGCTTTCGGAATGAACGAATAGAAGCTAGATCGTTAGGAACAAAGAAAGTAGAAGAAAATGATAACTTCTACCACCAATGAATTTCAAGGCATCCTTAGAAAGAAGGATTGAATGGAGTTGTTGAAAATTAAACAAAAAAAGAATAAGGTTGTTGTGGGCTTATGGAAAACGTTTGAAAATTATGAGGTGAAATTCTGCCACTAACGGAAACAATGGATTGGATTGATATCAACAAGGAGACGAGAAACTTATTTCGCCGGCAGAATAAATGAAGACCTTTGGTCATTTATAAGCACCTTAAATAGCAACAATCCTTAGGGAAAGCTTTGGGTGAAATATAACCCAAGATAACTCCAATGAAGAGATTGATGTGTTGAAAGATCTCTTGAATTAAGAGAAAATGATGGATTTAAATATCTCATTCCTGATAACTTGTGAATCATGAAACACGAGGAGAAATTGCCAAGGATGACATCACACCATCTGTCGGTGTTCTAGGAATGGGGGTCCCCAGACTTGCCTGCATGCGGCCCACGGCGTGGCTGGGCTGGCAGGTTCGTACGGCCCATCTTCATCAACAAGACATCAAGACCCTCGCGAGGGGCCAAGCCTCACGGGGCGGATGATGCAAGACCTCCTCAAGAGCGGCCTCGCCAGGAAGGCTCGCGAGGGGGGGGGGAGATCAAGGCAAGGTAAACCTCGCAAGGACCCTCGTGACGTGAGCCATGACGATCAAGGCCAGGCGGGCGCCAGGCGGGCGCCAGCGTGCACAGCGTCCTTGTTTCCTCTTTGGTGCTAAGGGGGCAAGCGCAGGCGCGGAGTACCGAGCCATCAAGAAAAGGTTTCCATATTGGTGCAACAAGACCAGGACCAGAAGGGCAGCAAGACGGAGGTCACCATGGAGCCCAAGACGGCGTCATCACCAGAGCCTTTTGCAGGCGAAGACCACCTTTAGTCAGGATAGCTTGTACTAGATGCCCCCTTTCGAATTGGCCGTTGTGGCATCCCTTCCCTCTCAATATTTGGGGAGAGGACCAGGGCCTATATAACTAGATCTAGCCACCACCATGAGGGGGATAGGATCGACACCATCACAAGTCGGCAGCTGATTCCGATCCTCACACACACAAGCTGACCAAACACAGGAACACCTCGACCTCAAGAGGTTGTTCTTCCTCTTGTATTGTTCATCATTAGCCCAAGAGGCAATCTACCACCACCAAACTGGAGTAGGGTATTACACCACAACGGTGGCCCGAACCTGTATAAATCTTGTGTCTTTCTGCGTTGAGAGTTCGTCGTGCTCGTCTGCGAGATCTTAGAGAGCTAGGGCGTGGATCGATAGGGAGAAAACCTTCGTGCGCACCCCAGTGTTCGAACCTCAAAGGTCTGCCGGAACCCCAGATCCAACATTTGGTGCACCAGGTAGGGGTGCGCCATAGCTTCTCGTCCGTCGATCTACGCTCCATCACCACCACGCTACGCCCACATGGCAGGCGCCCCGCCACCGACTTCGGCGACCAGCGTAGACGACGGGGCCAGGGGGCTCCGAGCCCTGGTCCCCGCCCTGCGACTGGTGCAGTGGCCGCCCAAGTTCAAGCCGGAGATGCCGCCGCACTACGACGGTGCGGAAGACCCGTCAGCCTTCCTGCTGGCGTACGAGGAGGTCATCCTCGAAGCCGGGGGTGATGACAAGGTCATGGCCAACTGGCTTCCCATGGCCCTCGCCGGCGAGCCGTGCGCCTGGCTGCTCAACCTTCCCGGATCCACAATGGTGTCTTAGGAGGAGCTCCGCAGACTCTTCACTGCGCACTATGCCGCACTGGCGCACCACGAGGTCGCGGCCCTGTTCGGCAGCTCACAGGCGCCGCCCTCAGAGCGCCACATCAAGCCGTTTGTCTGCCAAATCGGTCCGCTTCCACGCGCTCGGGGCCTCTGCTGGGCTGGACCGCGCCTGAGGCTGATCTCACCTTCAGCTCGGGAGACCACCCTGTCACCACCACCGGCTCGGGCATGCTTCCGATGCTCTGCACGCCCACCATCTGCGACGTGGCCGTCACCAAGACCCTCATCGATGGCGGCCCGGCCTCAACTTGCTCTCCGCAGAGGCTTTCAGCCTTCATGTGCCACTCGAGCGGCTCAGCCTCAGCAAGCCTTTCTCGGGAGTCGGCGGTGGCGCTGCCTGCTCCCTGGGGCAGATCTGCCTCCCCGTCACCTTCGGCACGCGCGACAACTACCGCACCGAGCTGGTCGACTTCGACGTCGCCCGCATCGGCCTCCCTTACAACGCCATCCTCGGGTACCGGGCTCTGGCCCAGTTCATGGCGGCGAGTCATCCAGACTACAACCTCATGAAGATGCCTGGAAGAAAAGTTGCCCTCACCGTTAAGGGGGACGCCAAGGAGGCCGTGATGGTACTCAAACTTTCCTTCAGGACCGCCGTGGCAGCGAAGCCCGTTGCCGCCGGTACCCCCGAGGCCAAGGAGGCTGCGCTGACTAAGAAGAAGCAGTTGTTCACCCAAGACAAGGCAGAAACCAAACAGGTGCCGGTCGATGAGGACGACCCCTCGGGAGCCACCTTCACCATAGGCGCCAGCCTCGACCCCAGCCAGGAGGAAGCATTGGTGAGGTTCTTGCGCACTAACAAGGAAATATTCACATGGTAGCCCAATCAGCTGGTGGGGGTCCCGAGAGAGGTGATTCAGCACCACTTGAGGGTATGCCCCAATGTGTGCCCCGTGAAGCTGTGAGCGAGGCGGTAGTCCATGAAGAAGTAGGCCTTCATCGTCCCAGAGACCCGCAAGGTGGAGGCGGCAGGTACCATTCGTGAGGTTAGGTACCCCGAATGGCTGGCGAACCCAGTCGTGGTGCCAAAGAAAGGCGGGAAGGAGCAAATGTGCGTTGACTTCATCAACCTCAACAAGGCGTGCCCACAAGAGCTGTTCCCTCTCCCGCACATTGACTAGATTGTCAACTCCATTGCCGAGTGCGACCTACTGTGCTTCCTGGATGTGTTCTCAGGGTATCATCAAATCAAGATGGCGGTGGAAGATGTAGAGAAGACAGCCTTCCTGACCCCGTGTGGGGTATATTGTTACACTTGCATGCCCTTCGGACTGCGCAACGTGGGCGCGACCTTTCAGCGGCTGATGCACATCGCTTTAGGGCGGCAGCTCAGGAGAAACATGGAGGCCTAGGTCGACGACATTGTGGTGAAGTCTCGGGAGGCGAGAACCTTGATCCAAGACTTGGAGGAGACCTTCGAGAGCCTGTGCCAGGTGAACTTGCGGCTTAACCCGGAAAAGTGCGTGTTCGGCGTCCCTTCCGGCAAGCTGCTGGGATTCCTCATATCACACAGAGGGATCGAGGCAAACCTGGAGAAGATCAAGGCCATCGAGGGCATGAGCCCGCCGCAGACCCTCAAGGAAATGCAGAAGATGGCTGGTCGAGTGACTGCATTGGGGTGCTTCATCTCCAAGCTGGGAAAGCGCACTTTACCCTTCTTCAAGCTGATGAAGAAGAAGGGCCCGTTTGAGTGGACTCCGGAGGTCGACCGAGCCTTCCAAGACTTCAAGAGATATCTGACCAGCCCGTCGGTGCTGGTGGCGCCACGACCTCTCGAGCCTCTAGTACTCTATGTTGCCGCCACCCCATACTCCGCCAGCGCCCCGCTGGTGGCGGTTCGAGAAGAGCACCAGGCCAAGACAGTGCCATGCCCAGCCACGTCGCCAGCCAAGACAACACAGGATTGGGAAGGCGCGGCAAGAGCTGCAGCGGCAGCAACGGAAGACCGAGCTTGGCAAGATGATGCCGCAGAGATTACCGCAAGCGACCGGGCTCCAGGCGTCACGTCACCTCAGGAAGCACCCCAACTCACACAAGACGCGAGCCTCACCAACACGCCGGTCCTCATCAAGCACCCGGTGTACTTCGTCAGCATAGTGCTGAGGGACACGAGGGCACAATATCCCATGCCTCAGAAGCTCCTGCTCGCACTCCTGGTGGCCTCACGCAAGTTGCAATACTATTTCCAGGGCCACCCCATCAAAGTCGTCTTGGTGGAACTTCGAAAAAGAAAAGATGATGCATCACGAACCGAGAATTACTTCATCCTGAACAAACTCTGAAGGAAGGGATTAAATCACTTGGATGAAACAAGAATAAGAATTACATTATGCATATCCTTCATCATTTTAAATTGATGACAAGCAACAGATTTGGCATACTACTTATTCTCGTTGAAAGGATTAAGAGAGATATAGCGCAAACTTAGAGAAGGTGTTCAACGAACCACCGGTTGGATTTGGGAAGAACGAATGACTTGATACAATAACGAACAAAGAGAAATGTTCAACGAACCACCATATGTATCGAAAATGAATGTAGCGAAGGCACTATTCACCGGAAGAATTAGAAAATGAATAAAGATACTTGAGGGAACTTAGATACAAGATAATGAAGAGATGACAAGCTGATTAGAGAATACTTGAATGATGCCCCAATAAGATTTGGAGAACGAGAGCTAAAACCTGGAATGAATAAATCTGAGATGATGGGCTCCGGAGAATCAAACTGAAAAGACTCCTGAATTGCTCCGGATGGGTGAAAATAATTCTCACAATCGAAAACAATTATGAGAGGATGGCATCAAGCTTGAACTATGCATCTTCAAGAGAACGGACCAAGATTTAGGAAAAAAAAACTTCTTTGGTCTTCAAATGTAGAGAATGACAATGAGAAACACCACCACGAATTGTTAAGGCACTCCAGAATGAAAATTAGAAAGGTTGAACCAACGATGAAAACAATTTGAAAGATCTTGGAGAAAATATTTGACTGATGATAATTCATTCTTATGTCGGACTTTGAAATGAATTTGAGAATAACTCCGGAAAAAATAGAAGAGTCAGGTAATATCCTGGGAAAACACCTATGGGTTAGGGACAACTCAAAAGAAACACCTTTTGAAAACATTGCTTGAAAAATATTGCACCGGTTGAATTAAATGGCTTGAATGAGATAACAATCTCGAAATAGTTTGAACAGATTAAGAATGGAAATGCGAATCTTCTAATATATCTTCAACACTCCGCAACAAATGAATAGCAAGAGGTGAACGATTCAGGTGTGCACCAACATGGGAAAGCATTTGAATCAATGAAAAGGGTATGGCCAACACCGAAAGCTTGAATTGAATCCACCGGAGAAGAAAAGAGAATGGAGAATGATAAAATTGAAACTCCTAGCCATCTACACGAGAAATCACTGGCTAAGGACATTGAAGGAAAGAATGAAGAAACTTCACATCCATAAGATGGATACTTGATTAAGAAATATGAGTCCTTGAAGAAAAAGGGTGGGAGGGCAAAAAAACAAAGAAAACTTGGGACGGATGAAACAAACACTGTTGAGAAAACTTAGAATTGATCTCACGAATGTTGAAATGATTGGATCCACTTGATGAGAAGCGCACCGGTTGGAAAAAAATTAACATGACAACCTCAATGATAAAAAAAGATTAGTATTCACATAGAAATATGAGAACACCGTTTAGGGAAGGTATGGAATCCACATTTGACTTCGAAGCAACTCGAATACCACAATCAAAACAAAATAAAAGATTTGGCTTGCAGAATAAGCCGGAACAAACATATGATAGACCCCATATCGTATCATGTGTCTGTTGGAAAGATATCCTACGAGATACTTGAATTCCCACCTAAAAACTCCCAAAACTTTCTGGTTATGAATTCTGGTGTTGGGGATACAGGGAGGCACAATATATATCACACAACTAAAAATCCCTACGCTCCGACTGTATCCATTTGTCAACACATAACAAAGAAAACTGTAGAAATCATGTACCTCAACCTTCGAAAAGCATCTGTTATAGAAGTTATGGCAATACTCCCGAACTCCTGCCCCAGTACTGGGTGGCGTCGAGGTTATCTCACCCACAACTGCATAAAAGAGATTTTCGATGTCGGCGAACTCAGGTATTCCAGAACTGCAACGATAAAATTGTGACGACAACACCTCAGAGCTCAACTCCCCGGAACACTGCCACAACCCCTAAATGTCAGGAGGCACCAAGAATAATGTTCTTGTCACAAGAATATCAGAACGATCCCAAGATACACGCGTGATCCTAAAAAAATTCATGAGATTTGAGGAGAAGAAAGTCAAAACATCTACGTCAGGAGGCCTCACCAGAGAGATGAAGGGACTGAGGAGTAAAAAGAATCCTACTCTCCGATATATATAATCCTGAGACTCAAAATATTTCTGTTCTAGACTCAACAACGTCAGCGATTCGATCAAGCAGGGGGCTCCTAAGTCGGGGATGGCTCTGATAACCAACTTGTAACACCCACGATGCGGCTATAGCTCCCACGTGTCGAGGCACGACTTAGAGGCATAACCGCATAGTGGTTTTGTCGCAAGAAGGGTCATCTTCATAAACATCCCATGTAATGAACAAGACAGGGATAAGTAGAGTTGGCTTACACTCGCCACGTCACACAAGACTTAAATAAGTCATAAATCATCCAAAATACACACATAGACCGACTACGGTCAAATCCAAACAAAAAAGGAAGATAACCCCAAATGCTAGATCCCCGATCATCCCAACTGGGAACGACTATTGATCATCAGGAAACGACACAAAGTAATGACCAAGGTCCTCATCAAACTCCCACTTGAGTTTAGTGGCATCATCTGCACTGGCATCATCGGCACCTGCAAATGTTTGGAAGTATCTATGAGTCATGATGACTCAACAATCTCACACCCATGAGATCAAGACTATTTACACTTATGGGTAGGATAAGGTAATGAGGTGTAGTTGCAGGAAGCACTAAGCAAATATGGTGGCTAACATAATCAAATAAGAGTAAGATGAGAAGCTACACAATGGTCATGAAGCTACACGTGATCAAGAAGTGATCCTAAAAACTACTTACATTCATGCATAACACAAACCGTGTTCACTTCCCGAAGTCCACCGAAAAGAAACCATCACGGCTACACACGCGGTTGATTCATTTAACTAAGTCAAGTGTGAAGTTCTCTACAACCGGATATTAACAAATTCCCATCTTCCATATAACCGCGGGCACGGCTCTCGAATGTTTATACCCTGCAGGGGTGTCACAACTTAGCCCATCACAAACTCTCATGATCAACGAAGGATATTCCTTCTCCCGAAAAGACCCAATCAGTCTCGGAATCCCGGTCACATGACATTTCGACAATGGTAAAACAAGACCAGCAAGACCACCCGATGTGCCGACAAATCCCGATAGGAGTCGCACGTATCTCGTTCTTAGGGCACACCGGATGGGACATGCTACGAGTAAAACCATCCCTCAAGTTTCCCCAAGGTGGCCCCGCAGGCTACCTGTTTCGGACCAACACTCTGAGGAGCACTGGCCCGGGGGGTTATAATAAAGATGACCCTCGGGTTTGCAACCCCAACGGAAAGTTATAGGTTGTTAGGCAAATGTAAAACCAAGGTTGGGCCTTGCTGGAGGAGTTTTATTCAAAGCAAACTGTCAAGGGGGTCCCATAACCCCAACTGCATAAGGAACGCAAAATGAAGGAACATAACACTGGTATGACGGAAAGTAGGGCGGCAAGAGTGGACCAAAACACCGAGCAAAAGGCCAAGCCTTCCACCATGTGCCAATATATAGATGCATTAATTAAATAAGAGATATTGTGATATCCCAACATATCCATGTTCCAACATGGAGCAATCTACAAGGCACCTGCAACTAGCAATGCTATAAGAGGGGTTGACCAAAGCGGTAACTTAGCCAAACAACGATTTGCTAGGAAGGTGCGTTAGAGGCTTGACATGGCAATATGGGAGGCGTGATAAAACAAGTGGTAGGTAGCGCGACATAGCGATAGAACAAACAACTATCAAGCAAATTTAGACGTGATATCGAGGGTAATGGTCATCTTGCCTGAGATCCCGCAAGGAAGAAGAACGAGTCCATGAAGAAGACAAATGGACGTAGTCGAATGAATCCTCACAACTCCAGAATGAAAACCGAAGCTAATGAGAGAATCAAGCCGGAAAGAAGCAAGCAACATGGTAAACACACAAGCATAAACATGACATGATGCACAACCAAGGATGATGCATGTCCGGTGTAAATATGCATGGCATGGCAAAGCGCAACAAACAATTCGACAAATTAAGTGGAGCTCAATATGCAACGAGTTGCATATTGACAAAACACCACATGCAATTATTTAGTTATCTCCTGTTTATGTACCCAACAATACTAAATGTTGTCAAACATGGCACGAGTGAAGCATAAGTAAACTAACTATTTAGGAAAGTTTAAATGAGGCCAGAAATAACAAGCAACAATTCTGGAAAATCCTCATGTGCATATTTAAGATTTGGTACTGTTCTGTCCTAAAGCATATTTTATTATTGTTAAACAGTAAAACAAAGTGCACCAAGTTAATCTATGCATTTTTCTACCCCATTTACATATAAAGTTTATTAAAATTGGAGCTACGGCTATTTAGTTATGAAATAAAACATTTTAACATGGCATATGAGCAAATTTAATCAAACAACATTTTAAACATTTTTATAATGGATGAATGATGCAGATTATGAAACTAGATGAAATTCTAAGAAAGTTACATATATAAAGTTTTCACATAAGATGCATGGTTTGTGAGTTATTAAATACATGAAGTCTAGGGGTTTTTCTGCAAAACAGATAAATCCTGGAATAGTTGCTAAAATCGCAGAGCCGAAAAAAATATGACATGGGCCGAATCTGGTGGAACTGGGCTGCTCACGTCGGGCTCTAGGGAGCTGGCAGATCTGTGCCTGGTGCGGACGGAGCGGCTGAAGTAGGCTGGCTTGGCATAGGTCGAGCCTTGCGCTGGGAATCGGCCCATGGGGAGGTGGCCGCGGTCAACGGAGCTGAGGATCAGGCGGGGCGCGCTCCTCCTTGAAGAAGGACGACGGCGGAGGCCTAGCACAGCTCCGGCGAGGTCCAGGGGCGCGGGACGGCCAACGACGAGGTCGGGGACGGATGGATCCGGCCCCTGGGCACCGGATCCGGTCGCACTTGGACAAGGACGGCGTCGAGGAAGGCCATGGCGGCGACGGATCCCTGCTATGACGAGCTAAGGCAACGCGGCGGCGAACACAGCCACTGGTGAGGTCCGGACGGCGGGGAATGGTCGGGGATGCGGGGCGGCAGCTCCTCCGGCAACCGGACGGCGGGGTCGGCGCTCCGTCGAAAGGGCTGGACGGAGGTGGCGAACGCAGCGCTCCAGTTCCCATCGGGATCGAGCGGGGGAAGCGGCGTGGCTCGGTCGGGCACCTGCAGGTGTGGTCGGGCCCGAGCGGGCTGGCTGTGGGCCTGGCAGGCCGCGGCTGCGGGGAGCAGGGCTGGGGCGACGTGGAGACCGCGGATTGGCTCCGGGAGGCGGCGTAGACGACGTGGCGGCACCCGGTTGGCTGGGGCACCGCCTCAGGTGGCGGTGCGGCCTCTGCGCCGGTGACAAGTGGCGGCGGCGGGGTGGCTTGGCATGGAAATGGAGGAGGGAGGCGGCTAGAGGTAGGTGGAGGGGCTAGGCTGCCCAAAATGGAGAGGGGGTGTCCATATATAGCAAGAGGGGCTAGGGTTGGGGGTTTGAGGCCGTTTGGAGCCCTCCGATCGGGATCCGACCGCTCCGGTCGGAGGGGTAGTGTAGTTTGGGCCTAGGAGGGGTTAATGGGCTATGTAGGAGAGGTCTGGGGCAGAGAAGAGAGAGACGGAAATATAGCCCAGCATGGTTTCCAGAGACCAAAAACGTCTGACGGTTTGACCGACTATAATGCCACTGTAGTTATCCATTGGGGCGTCAAACGGACTCCGAATGCGATGAAATTTGGCAGGCGGTCTACCGACAACATAACAACACCGCATGCCAGCTTTCATCCCATTCCGAGAACATTTTCCGGCCGCTTATAAAATAATATTTCGGACGTGCCGCGGGCGCGTGCAAGTGTGTCTGGGCTCAGAACGGACAACAGAAGGAACGGGGAGACCGGGACGGATGCACATTTTAAAAACATGAGGATGCAATGCACATGATGACATGATGAGTGCGACAAATAAATAAATAACACGACTGACACGCAACACATGGAAGGCGTCTGGAGCGTTGGTCTCGGGGCGTCACACCTAGGCCTCATTTTCAAGCATTGCGGTACCATTTGTGCTCACTTATGTTACTTGCTACCTGGCTGTTTTTTATTGTTCCTATTACAAAAATCAATATCTGCTATCATTACTACACTTATATCACCATCTCTTTGTCGAACTAGTGCACCTATAAAATTTACCATTGTAATTGGTGTGTTGGGGACACTAGAGATTCTTTGTTATTTGGTTGCGGGGTTGTCTGAGAGAGACCATATTCATCCTATGCCTACCATGGATTGATAAACCTTAGGTCATCCACTTGAGGGAAAATTGCTACTGTCTTACAGAACTCTCCGCTTGGAGGCCCAACACGAGTCTACAAGAATAAAGTTGCATAGTAAACATCACGTACGCGAGAAACCTAGGCTCCAACATACTTCCGGAAGAACTTCTTCCCATTTACAAGCACTAGAGGGCAGTCTGAGGGTCTCAACTCCTACTTCAAGACATTTGTCAACCCTCAAGACTCTATCTGGAGATTTGTACAACAATATGAGGTGCTTCAAGAAACAATGTTGGATCGTGAAGACACTCAAGCTTTCATAGGCCACGCAACAACTACACCACTTTTATTCAAGGTACGTGTGTACTTTGTGAAAGAAAAGGTTAGAACAAGGAACTTAAAAAGTCCAAATCATTAACCTTTCCATTGCAACATTCAGGTACAACTTTGAGCGCCAAGTAGTTCACTTCTATGCCAGAAGTGTGTTTGTCAAGTTTCAAAAGGAGGTAATGGCATCAACATGACTCATCGTGAACCAAGCCCCTGCTCTTGAAAATGCAAGCATGAGGTTTGAGCTGCACTCCAATTACTTTGAGAACCCCTGAATATGTTTCAGTGAATGTTGTATTGGCACAGGAGAAATCTGAATGCAGCTGCAACTGTTTTGAGATGAATGGGATTATTTGTGCACACATCATAAGGGTAACGATGCACCTCAATGTCCAAAAAATTCCACAAAGATACATGCTAGAGAGGTGGTTAGAAGCTGCGACAATGGCAATGAGCAGTGGTATACGTCTCCTAGATTTTGGGCACCCTGCAACCAACACTCTCAAGTATAACTCCTTGTGCAGAAAGTATACATGGCTGGCTTCCCAAGCTTGCAGCAATGATCTTTCCTACAAAATAATGAATGATGTAACTCAACAACTTGAGCCCCTCATAGCTACAGCGAGGCAAGGGGCACTCCAAGAATAATAGGAGGCAAATCAGCAGCAAGCAACACAACAGCAAAATGTCCTGCAGCAACAACAAACCCCCGAGACAACCACTGTGCCGCAACCTGGCGGTGATGCTATGCTTTAGAACCCCGTGCGTGTTCCAAAGAAAGGGCATCCAACTGAAAAGGCAAAGAGGATAAGGACAGTGATTGAGAGAAGATTCAACAAGAATAAAGCTAAGAAAGATGAAAAGAAGAAAACCAAGGCCAAAGGAAAACCTGGACCAAAGAAGAAAGCACCTCCTTGCTCCTATTGCAACGTAGAAGGTCACAGTGTCCAAACATACAGGTACTTCAAGGGTGCAATGGGGATCAAAAAGTCCCTACACTACAAAAAAGACACATCCGTGACATTTTGGGCCGAACAAAAAAATTCTGCCATGCTTACGACACTTCTATGATGATAAGTGTGATAAAACCCAATATCATCATAGATGTGGTGGGAACCTACTTCTATGACAAAAAAATCTTGACAGAAAATGGGATTTTCTTCCTAGGTGGGCCAGAGATGCAGCTGCATGACATTATTTGGGCCGTCCATGATGGAAAAAACCGTGGTAGAAGTGAGGGCGAGGAAAATATCGGGGCATTCCCAGTTACGATGGGTGGTCGGGGTCGAGCAATGCATGGAGGGATGGCGCGTTTCTCTCATACACATACGCGAGTGGGTGCGAGGCATTGGGCTCTAAGTAAACCCGAGTGAGGCCTTCGCCTACTGAACCCAAGCAATTGCACTGGCTACGCGTTACTGAACCCGAGCAATCGATCGATCCCTGGCTGTTAGCTGAACCCAATTGAGCGATTCCTTCGCTACTGCTACTAACTAAAGCCGATCGAACCTGCTGCCTCTTGATGAACAGTGGGAGTTGTTGGGGGTTGGATGAACAGTTCCCGGTGGGGGTTGGATGAACAGGACCCTGTAGTAGTAGAGGTCATTGCCGCTGGATGAACAGGACCCCGATTGAGCCGGTTGCGGGTGGATGAACAGGACCCCGTGGAGGGCTGGTTGAATAGTAGCCGGTGGAGGCTGGATGAATAGGAGCCCATGGATGAACAGTAGCTGGTGGAGGTAGGAGGGAGACATTGTGGGTGAACAGTCGCAGGTGGAGGCTGGAGGAGGTCGACGGTGGATGAATAGTAGCCCATGGAGGCTAGAGCAAGGCAGTAGACGGTGGATGAATAGTAGCCCGTGGAGTCTCGTTTTGTGGTACGCCACACCCCTCCTGATGAACAGGACCCCATTTTGACCGTAGGAGGTCGAAGAGAAGTATGTTTCCTCCGTTTTGCGGTACGCCAAACCCCTCCCGATCAACAGGACCCCGTTTTCGACCGTAGAAGGTCAAAAGAGAAGTCTGTTTCCTCCTTTTTGCAGTACGCCAGACCCCTCCCAGTGAACAGGATCCCGTTTCGACCGTAGGCGGTCGAATAGAAGGCCGTTTCCTTCGTTTTGCGGTATGCTAGGCCTCGTTTTGGCTGTTCCGTTCAAGCCAGTTGGCTCCTGATGAATAGGACGTATTGCGTTGCCTCCCGATGAACACAATGCAGTTTCTCCGTTCTGACCCTGCCGGTTGGCTGCCGATGAACAGGACACCGTTGCTGACCTCCGCTGCCACTCCATGTACATGAGCCCTGGCCGTACGTATGCGCGAGTAGGCATTCGAGACCCAGTCCATATGTACGTACATATGTGTACATGATATACACGGGACTGCCTGAATAGCTACCACTCCTTACTGGGCCACGATTCATCGTGGCAGAAAGACCAATGGACTAGTATGTACATACACGTTTGCGACCAGAATGACAACGCTACGTATGCTTCGACCGGGTGGGTCCCGACTGTCAGGGAGCATATGGAGGCACTTCCTTGCGTGTGAAGATGTAGCTGGTGGGTCCGAGCTGACAGGGGGAGGATTTTTCTGCACGTAATAAGGAGGCACTTCCTTGCGTGCGAAGACGTAGCTGGTGGGTCCATCTGTGTGGCACCCAGCTCAGAGAAACAAGAGCGCCCCGTATTCCAGCCCAGAGATCGAGGAGAAGTCTCTGGAATACAGCACTGCTTGACATAGAACAAATCAGCTCTTATTACAAAGGATAATAAATACACGGGTCTGATATTACAAAGAATCACATCAGCATGGCGACACTACGCCTGCGATACTACACTTGCTCTATGCTAGCAGCGGAACAACTCGTAACAGCGAAATACTTCTAGCAACGGAACAACGAGAAGGTGGTGAACTCCACTCCGCAGGGACTCTGGCTGTGACACGATCTAGCTCGCATGCACGGTAACCTCGACAATCAATCAATCACGACATCACCTGCAATCTGTCATGACACGCTAGGTCAGTACATTGAATGTACTTGCAAGCTCACAACAACCAAAAGCATGAAGGCAAGACAACAACATAGCATAAAACAGGTAAATTAATTAACAACTAGTATGATACGAAAGCAACTATTAAGCATGATATGCACCTACTACCATACTGATAAACCACCATCTCAAACCTCAATAACAATCTCACTCTTGGCTATCCGGGCAAGTAATATGCCATCTCGATCACCTCATGATCCACCTGATCACCTTGTGATCCAAAACATCCACATCATCACCTCGCGATCAAATCATCCACATGATCACCTCATGATAAAAATCATCCATGTGATCACCTCATGACCACATCACAAACTGAATGATCATCCTCGAGATCATCCCAACATCATCATTAGCATCCTGCCAAACTGTTACAGCTCACAATATAAATGTATAAAGCACCTATAAGTCATCCCGTCATGTGAGTGTTGATCGAACACTGTGACCTAGTAAGAACCTGTGCCCATGACCGAGGACGCGGCTATCGATAGATTAAACACACACACTCTGCAGAGGTTAGCACACTATACCCACATCACGGTACCCATGGCCTCGCACTCCCATCCGTGTGGACCAACGGCATTCCGACAAAACCAACCTACTACCATGACACTCCCCCGGCCACTCTGACCAACACCCCCTTTGGGTTCAGTCATGGGTGGCCCCAATGTCCACTCGTGACATCCAACGACCACCGTCGTGGAAAAAGATAAACGGTCCCATACGGGGACAAAAAGGCGCCTACACCAACTACAGGCACACAAGGCTTATGTCCGCCTACCTGATCAGGGTAGCGCGCGCCCATAACCTTCCCTCGTTGGAGGCACCAGCGAGAGGCATGCCCATAGACCGTATTAGGGCCTTCCCATAAAAGGCAAATGTGGTTGCACTAGAAAAGCCTGGTTCGGTGGCACCTGACCAACTTAATGATGGAATTTATCCCCAAAATATAACAGTGATAACTAATACTCCAACATCATATATCAACCTGTAATCCAAGTCATAACTCTATCCAACAAATAATCCAAGGCATAATATCATCATACAAAAATACTCCAAGGATAGCATAACACTACTATCATGATGAATCCAAGAACGATAATACTACTACTCCAATAGCAAGAACTAGCTATCCAGCTAAGATCCACACGCAAGCATCATCTCCGAAATCATACTCCAGAACATAATATCAACTATCATCATGATGAAAAGAATACTAGCCACTAATAATCCAAAGGCAACATGACATCCAAAGTAATACTCCAAAATATAATACCAGATACCAACATGAGAATAATCCCAATATAAGCCACTAATAATCCAATGGCAACATATCATCCACATAAGGTGCAAAGTAATACTCCGAGAACTCCAAGCAATATCATGGCAATAGCAAGATCAAAATAATACTCCGAGAAATGCCATGAACAAATCATACATAGCTAATGCAATATTTTAAACAAGTTTAAATAAGTAAACCATGTCACTGCATTGCAATCATGCAAATGGAGGGTGTGGCTTGCATGGGGTGGAGGGATTCACTGGGAAGAAGTGCGAGAAGCTCGCGGAAAGAATCGCCAGAAAACGTTCTCTCTCGGAGGGGCTGAATAAGGGCAAGGGCATAATGCTCATTTCCAGAATGTTCTCACATGGTGAAAATGATACCAACAGAACGGGCTCGATGATGCGAAGGAGTGGACTTTGGTTTCACCTCATTCGGAGTTACGAGCAAGAAGTGATAGTTTTTCTGCCAGGGACCTATATGTGAATAAATATCTGCAAACAAGCCCCTCACTAAGAAAATTGAAAACACATTCGGGCAAAATACGCTTTTTGCAAAAGAAAACGCACTTTCAGCCGTAATACAATGAAAATACGTCTTCTAGAGGGGAAAACGTAATCTAGCCCAAACAAGAGACGAAGTACATTTTTGGAAAATGAAAACGCACTCCGAGGATTACGCCTCCACTTACTGACATGGCGAGGGAGGTGTCAACGTGTTGAGGATGACACGCGGGGCCCATGTGGAGGTGGGGCCTGCCTGGACCGGGGCTCGCCTTCATCCCCCAGCCTGTGCGCGGCCGAGGTACGGGCTCACCCCGACGGTGATCACCAGAGCTACGGTCCACCCTTCGGGGCATGCGGCATACCGGTGACATCGGTGCATCGAGTCGCATCCGTAGGTCCCCTTGGCAGCCGGCGAGGTGGACTGAGGCAAGGAAAGCTTCAACACCGGTGGAGGAGGTCGTCGGTCGGAGATGAAGATGAGGCCACGGAGGTTCCAGCGATCAATGGAGAGGTGGGGGAGATGTGCCGAGGTCTGGATTATCTACTAGTGGTGGTAGAAGGGAGAGGAAGGCTCGACATCGAAGGAATTTAGGCAGCGGACGGCGGATGGGCTCTGTCCATGGGCGGGCAAGGTGAGCTTTTCGAGCTTGGGAAGAGGTTGGGGCGCTGCTGAGAGGGAGAGGAGGAGTTTGGTGAGCTCGGGGGGGGGGGGTCTCGGGGAGGCCTTAAATAGGCGGGCGAGGGAGGCTGTGGTCGAGTGCCACTACTCGAGCTCGACCAAAGCTCTGGCGGGCTCAGCGATCATGGGGAGGTGCGAGGAATGCGACAAGGCATTGATGCAGGGGCATGGAAAGGAAGACGACGTCAGGGAGTAGAAGAAACGGACGGAGTGAGGACCGGGTCAAGCGGGGCATAGTGCACCCATGGCCGCTCGCTGGCTAGCTCCGGCAAGGACGCTTCGAGAGGGGGCAGAGGGTCGACGGCGACGAGAGCGAGCAGGGGAGTTAGGTCGGCAAGCCCGAATGTGCGAAATCCGTCGATGCCGAGCTGTCCGCTGCTCAAAATGCGTCGGATGCTGCGAGAGCGCATGAAGCTCCATGCCAAGGCGGCAGTCACCACGGGCACCGGCATGGAGAGGACGAGGGAGTCTGCCCTGAGCTATCTAGTGATGAGTCCCTGCATCATCAATAGCAACAAACTAAACGATCATCGTGCTAAGCTAATGGATGGGTCAAGTCAATCACATCATTCTCTAATTATGTGATCCCGTTAATCAAATGACAACTCATGTCTATGGTCAGGAAACATAACTATCATTGATTCAACGAGCTAGTCAAGTAGAGGCATACTAGTGACACTCTGTTTGTCTATGTATTCACACATGTACTAAATTTCTGGTTAATACAATTCTAGCATGAATAATAAACATTTATCATGATATAAGGAAATATAAATAACAACTTTATTATTGCCTCTAAGGCATATTTCCTTCAGTCTGCCCCTTGCACTAGAGTCAATAATCTAGATTACATTGTAATGATTCTAACACCCATGGAGTCTTGGTGTTGATCATGTTTTGCTCGTGAGAGAGGCTTAGTCAGCGGGTCTGCAACATTCAGATCCGTATGTATCTTGCAAATCTGTATGTCTCCCTCCTTGACTTGATCGCGGATGGTATTGAAGCGTCTCTTGATGTGCTTGGTTCTCTTGTGAAATCTGGATTCTTTTGCCAAGGCAATTGCACCAGTATTGTCACAAAAGGTTTTTATTGGACTCGATGCACTAGGTATGACACCTAGATCGGATGTGAACTCCTTCATCCAGACTCCTTCATTTGCTGCTTCCGAAGCAGCTATGTACTCCGCTTCACATGTAGATCCCGCCACAACGCTCTGCTTGGAACTGCACCAACTGACAGCTCCACCATTTAATGAAAACACATATCCGGCGTGTGACTTAGAGTCATCTGGATCAGTGTCAAAGCTTGCATCAATGTAACCGTTTACGACAAGCTCTTTGTCACCTCCATATACAAGAAACATATCCTTAGTACTTTTCAGGTATTTTAGGATGTTCTTGACCGCTATCCAGTGATCCACTCCTGGATTACTATGGTACCTCCCTGCTAAACTGGTAGTAAGGCACACATCAGGTCTGGTACATAGCATTGCATACATGATAGAGCGTATGGCTAAAGCGTAGGGAACACCTTTCATTTTCTCTCTATCTTCTACAGTGGTCGGGCATTGAGTCTGACTCAACTTCACACCTTGTAACACAAGCAAGAACCCTTTCGTTTCTTGATCCATTTTGAACTTCTTCAAAACTTTATCAAGGTATGTGATTTTTTAAAGTCCAATTAAGTGTCTTGATCTATCTCTATAGATCTTGATGCCTAATATATAAGCAGCTTCACCGAGGTCTTTCATTAAAAAATTCTTATTCAAGTATCCGTTTATGCTATTCAGAAATTCAGTATCATTTCCAATCAACAATATGTCATCTACATATAATATCAGAAATGCTACAGTGCTCCCACTCACTTTCTTGTAAATACAGGCTTCTCCAAAAGTCTGTATAAAACCATATGCTTTGATCACACTATCAAAGCGTATATTCCAACTCCGAGAGGCTTGCACTAGTCCATGAATGGATCGCTAGAGCTTGCACACTTTGTTAGCACCTTTTGGATCGACAAAACCTTCTCATTGCATCATATACAACTCTTCTTTAAGATATCCATTAAGGAATGCAGTTTTGACATCCATTTGCCAAATTTCATAATCGTAAAATGCGGCAATTGCTAACATGATTCGGACGGACTTAAGCATCGCTACAGGTGAGAAGGTCTCATCGTAGTCAACTCCTTGAACTTGTTGAAAACCTTTTGCAACAATTCGAGCTTTGTAGTGAGTAACATTACCGTCAGCGTCAGTCTTCTTCTTGAAGATACATTTATTCTTTATGGCCTGCCGATCATCAGGCAAGTCAACCAAAGTCAACACTTTATTCTCATACATGGATCCCATCTCAGATTTCATGGCCTCAAGCCATTTTGCAGAATCTGGGCTCATCATCGCTTCCTCATAGTTCGTAGGTTCGTCATGGTCAAGTAACATGACTTCTAGAACAGGATTACCATACGACTCTGGTGCGGATCTTACTCTGGTTGACCTACAAGGTTCGGTAGTAACTTGATCAGAAGTTTCATGATCATCATCATTAGCTTCCTCACTTATAGGTGCAGGAATCAATGGAACTGTTTTTCAGTGATGAAGTACTTTCCAATAAGGGTGAAGGTACAATTACCTCGTCAAGTTCTGCTTTTCTCCAACTCACTTCTTTCGAGAGAAACTCCTTCTCTAGAAAGGACCCATTCTTAGCAAGAAATATCTTGCCTTCGGATCTGTGATAGAACGTGTACCAAATAGTCTCTTTTGGGTATCCTATGAAGATGCATTTCTCCTATTTGGGTTTGAGCTTATCAGGTTGAAGTTTCTTCACATAAGCATCGCAGCCCCAAACTTTAAGAAATGACAACTTGGGTTTCTTGCCAAACTACAGTTCTTAAGGTGTCGTCTCAATGGATTTAGATGGTGCCCTATTTAACATGAATGCAGTCGTCTCTAAAGTATAACCCCAAAATGATAGCGGTAAATCAGTGAGAGACATCATAGATCGCACCATTTCTAATAAAAATGTGGTTACGACGTTCGGACACACCATTACTTTGTGGTGTTCCAGGTGGCGTGAGTTGCGAAACTATTCCGCATTGTTGCAAATGAAGTCCAAACTCATAACTCAAATATTCACCTCCACGATCAGATTGCAGAAACTTGATTTTATTGTTACGATGATTTTCCACTACACTCTGAAATTTTTTGAACTTTTCAAATGTTTCAGACATATGTTTCATTAAGTAGATATACCCATATATGCTCAAATCATCTATGAAGGTGAGAAAATAACGATATCCGCCGCGAGCTTCAATGTTCATTGGACCACATACATCAGTATGTATGATTTCCAGTAACTCTGTTGCTCACTCCATTGTTCCGGAGAACGGAGTTTTAGTCATCTTACCCATGAGGCATGGTTTGCAAGTACCAAGTGATTCATAATCAAGTGAATCCAGAAATCCATCAGAATGGAGTTTCTTCATGCGCTTTACATCAATATGACCTAAACAGCAGTGCCACAAATAAGTTGCACTATCATTATCAACTCTGCATATTTTGGCTTCAATACTATGAACATGTGTATCACTACTATCAAGATTTAGTAAAAATAGACCACTCATCAAGGGTGCATGACCATAAAAGATATTACTCATATAAATAGAACAACCATTATTCTTTGATTTAAATGAATAACCGACTCGCATCAAATAAGATCTAGATATAATGTTCATGCTCAAGGCTGGCAACAAATAACAATTATTTAGGTCTAAAAATAATTTCGAAGGTAGATGTAGAGGTAGCATGCCGACGGAGATCACTTCGACTTTGGAACCATTTCCCACGCGCATCGTCACCTCGTCCTTAGCCAATCTTCGCTTAATCCGTAGTCCCTTTTTAGAGTTGCAAATGTTAGCAACTGAACCATTATCAAATACCCAGGCACTATTGCGAGCATTAGTAAGGTACACATCAGTAACATGTATATCAAATATACCTTTCACTTTGCCATCCTTCTTCTCCGCCAAATACTTGGGGCAGTTCTGCTTCCAGTGACCAGTTCCTTTGTAGTAGAAGCACTCAGTCTCAGGCTGAGGTCCAGACTTGGGTTTCTTCACTTGAGCAGCAACTGGCTTGCTGTTCTCCTTGAAGTTCCCTTTCTTCCCTTTACCCTTTTTCATGAAACTAGTGGTCTTGTTGACCATCAACACTTGATGCTCCTTCTTGATTTCTACCTCAGCAGCCTTTAGCATTGCGAAGAGCTCAGGAATCGTCTTATCCATCCATTGCATATTATAGTTCATCATGAACCTCTTGTAGCTTGGTAGCAGTGATTGAAGAACTCTGTCAATGACACTATCATCAGGAAGATGAACTCCCAGTTGAGTCAAGTAGTTGTGGTACCCAGACATTCTGAGTATATGTTCACTGACAGAACTATTCTCCTCCATCTTGCAGCTATAGAAGTTATTGGAGACTTCATATCTCTCGATCCAGGCATTTGCTTGAAATATTAACTTCAACTCCTGAAACATATCATATGCTCCATGACGTTCAAAACGTCGTTGAAGTCCCGGTTCTAAGCCGTAAAGCATGGCACACTGAACTATCGAGTACTCATCAGCTTTGGTCTGCCAGGTGTTCACAACATCTGGCGTTGCTCCTGCAGCGGGTTTGTCACCTAGTGGTGCTTCCAGGATGTAATTCTTCTGTGCAGCAATGAGGATAATCCTCAAGTTACGAACCCAGTCCGTTTAGTTGCTACCATCATCTTTCAACTTAGCTTTCTCTAGGAACACATTAAAATTCAATGGAGCAACAACACGGGCCATCTATATACAACAACATAGACATGCAAAATACTATGAAGTACTAAGTTCATGATAAATTAAAGTTCAATTAATCAAATTACTTAAGAACTCCCACATAGATAGATATCTCTCTAATCTTCTAAGTGATCACGCGATCCATATCAACCAAACCATGTCCGATCATCATGTGAGATGTAGTTTTCAATGGTGAACATCACTATGTTGATCATATCTACTATATGATTCACGCTCGACCTTTCGGTCTCAGTGTTCCGAGGCCATATCTGCATATGCTAGGATCGTCAAGTTTAACTTGAGTATTCTGCGTGTGCAAAACTGGCTTGCACCCGTTGTATGTGAACGTAGAGCTTATTACACCCGATCATCATGTGGTGTCTCGGCACGATGAACTGTAGCAACGGTGCATACTCAGGGAGAACACTTATACCTTGAAAGTTAGTGAGAGATCATCTTATAATTCTACCACCGAACTAAGAAAAATAAGATGCATAAAGGATAAACATCACATGCAATCAATATAAGTGATATGATATGGCCATCATCATCTTGTGCCTTTGATCTCCGTCTCCAAAGCACCGTCATGATCACCATCGTCACCGGCTTGAAACCTTGATCTCCATCAAAGGATCGTTGTCGTCTCGCCAACTATTGCTTCTACAACTATCGCTACCGCTTAGTGATAAAGTAAAGCAATTACATGGCGATTGCATTTCATACAATAAAGCAACAACCATATGGCTCCTGCCAGTTGCCGATAACTCTGTTACAAAACATGATCATCTCATACAATAAAATTTAGCATCATGTCTTGACCATATCACATCGTAGCATGCCCTGCAAAAACAAGTCAGACGTCCTCTACTATGTAGTTGCAAGTTTTACGTGGCTGCTACGGACTAAGCAAGAACTGTTCTTACCTACGCATAAAAAACCACAACGCGGTATAGTGACTTCTTTTTTATCTTCAGAAAGAACCATGTTCATTGATCCGATTCAACTAAAGTTGGAGAAACTGACACCCACCAGCCACCTATGTGCGAAGCATGTCAGTCAAACCAGTCTCGCGTAAGCGTACGTGTAATGTCGGTTTGGGCCGCTTCATCCAACAATACCGCCGAATCAAGAAACAACTAGTGAAAGCAAGCAATATGTATATACCCACGCCCACAACTCCTTTGTGTTCTACTCATGCATATAACATCTACGCATTAACCTGGCTTGGATGCCATTGTTGGGGAACGCAGTAATTTCAAAAAAAATCCTACGCACACGCAAGATCTATCTAGGTGATGCATAGCAACGAGAGGGAAGAGTGTTGTCCATGTACCCTCGTATACCGTAAGCATAAGTGTTATGACAACACGATTTATGTAGTCGAATGTCTTCACAATCCAACCGATCCTATCACCGAAAGTACGGCACCTCCATGATCTGCACACGTTCAGCTCGGTGACGTCCCACAAACTCTTGATCCAGCTTAGTGTTGAGGGAGAGCTTCGTCAGCACGACGGCGTGATGACGGTGATGACGAAGTTAACGGCACAGGGCTTCTCCTAAGCACTATGACGATATGACCGAGGTGGGTTATGGTGGAGGGGGGTGCCGCACATGGCAAAAAGCAATCAACTTGTGTGTCCTAGGGTGCCCCTACCCCCGTATATAAAGGAGCAATGGGGGAGGCCGGCAGGCCCTAGGGGCGCGCCAAGGGAGGAGGAATCCTTCTCCTAGTAGGAGTAGGATTCCTCCTTTCCTAGTCCTACTAGGAGGAGAAGGGGAAAGAGGGAAAGGAGAGGAAGAGGAGAAGGAAAGGGGAGGCGCGCCCCTCCCTAGTCCAATTCGGACTCCCTATTGGGAGGGGGCGTGGCTGCCCCTTGTGGGCTGCCTCCCCTCTTCCCTATGGCCCATGTAGGCCCAATCTTTCCCCGGGGGGTTCCGGTAACCCTCCGGCACTCCGGTTTTCTCCGAAATCACCCGAACACTTCCTGTGTCCGAATATGTCCAATATATCAATATTTATGTCTTAGCCATTTCGAGACTCCTAGTCATGTCTGTGATCATATCTGGGACTCAGAACTACCTT
Organism: Triticum dicoccoides; assembly: GCF_002162155.2. NCBI lineage: Eukaryota > Viridiplantae > Streptophyta > Magnoliopsida > Poales > Poaceae > Triticum > Triticum dicoccoides. Next base: position 415,409,718 of record NC_041392.1, read on the forward strand.
CGATACATCCAAACACATAAACTCATAATATCGGTCGTCACCGAATGTTAAGCGTGCGGACCCTACGAGTTCGAGAACTATGTAGACATGACTGAGACACATCTCCAGTCAATAACTAATAGCGGAACCTGGATGTTCATATTGGATCCCACATATTCTACGAAGATCTTTATCGGTCAAACCGCATAAGAACATATGTTGTTCCCTTTGTCATCGGTATGTTACTTGCCCGACATTCAATCGTCGGTATCTCAATACCTAGTTCAATCTCATTACCGACAAGTCTCTTTACTCATTCCGTAATGCATCATCCCACAACTAACTCATTAGTCACAATGCTTGCAAGGCTTATAGTGATGTGCATTACCGAGAGGGCCCAAAGAAACCTCTCCGATACTCAGAGTGACAAATCCTAATCTCGATCTATGCCAACTCAACAAACACCATCGGAGACACTTGTAGAGCATCTTTATAGTCACCCAGTTACATTGTGACGTTTGATAGCACACAGAGTGTTCCTCCGGTATTCGGGAGTTGCACGATCTCATAGTCATAGGAACATGTATAAGTTATGGAGAAAGCAATAGCAACAAACTAAACAATCATCGTGCTAAGCTAAGGGATGGGTCAAGTCAATCACATCATTTTGTAATGATGTGATCCCGTTAATCAAATGACAAATCATGTCTATGGCCAACAAACATAACCATCATTGCTTCAATGAGCTAGTCAATTAGAGGCATACTAGTGACACTCTGTTTGTCTATGAACTCACACATGTACTAAGTTTCCGGTTAATACAATTCTAGCATGAATAATAAACATTTATCATGATATAAGGAAATATAAATAACAACTTTATTATTGCCTCTAGGGCATATTTCCTTCATTATGGTCATGAGAATTCTCTGGTAAATGTTCAGCCAAAATGAAGCAATATAAAATATACTTGCTTCAAAACGTGAAAATATAGACAGAAGCAAAGATTTGATCATGTTCTCACATAGATCAAGGGCTGGGGCTGAAATTTGGAGGAGAGTGATATGAGCACGTGAAGAGGCATGCAAAATTTCAATTTATTTGGATACTCCTAGCTAGTACTTCCTTCACAATGGCTTCTGTTTGACAGAAACTTTGAAAATTGTTGAGGAAGAGTGGCTAGTCAAATAAAGTTTATTTTTTGCATGAGCCAAAGATTTGGATGTAGAAGCATGCCCAAAAAGTTTGGGAGCAACTATGAAAAGATAAGTGACACTTCCTTCACAATGTGCCATTCAGGGCAGAATAGGATAAAGAATATTGATGGAATATTTTTGAACTAGGAAAGGAAGGTTTTTGACATATTTGAGGAAGATATGACCCAAAACAATTATGAGAATTATTTGGGAATTTTAGGAGTGACAGAAATATAGGTTGCTTCACAACCTAGGGCAAACAGGACTATTCCTTTAATAGAAAAATGAATTTTCCCTAGAAAAGGATTATGGAGTTGGGCTAGAATGGAAATGACATGATCTAGTGAAATTTTTGAGGATGATGAGTCACTTGGGAGAGGAAATGATGATGATCTCCTTGGTTGCAAGGCCATAGATTCACTCCAAAATAAAAATCAGAGCAAAAACCAATAAATCAAAAAGAAAAAGAAAAGGGTCAAAAACCAGGGTGTTCCAATCTGTCAGCCTCACCACGTAAAGTCCTCTTTTGATGGTTGTCGTTCTCTGACCGTGTTGACCACGTCGCGCGGACAGCACCAGGCGGTGGACGATGGTGATGCAGGGAACGATGCGGAGCCTGGGAACATGCGGAGGGTAGTACGAAGGTTGACTAGTTCGGCTGTGGTGTGAGGCCGCCGTCGTCGCAGAATAACATGGGGTGTGGGTGAGTAGAGGGATGGCCTGGCCAGCAGTGGGAGTAGTAGGGCGGTGAGGCCTCCGCGGCAGCACAGCCGGCCACGGGAGGCGGGAGCACGCGATAGTTTGGACGGCTGGAGCAAGAAAATCATAGGTTGAAGAAGCAGGATGACCGTTGGATGTTAACAATCCAACGATCCCTGGTGGTAGAATCATTTGTTGACTAAGTTGACAAAGCCCTGCGTACGCGTTAACTTAGTAGGGCCACAAGTCAGCCTCCAAATCTGGTGGGCCCCAACTGTCATGGGGAGCACTCGTTATTTTTTGCTTAATAATGAGGCACTTCCTTTTGTGCCAAGATATAGCTGGTGGGTCCCAGCTGTCATGGGGAGGATTCATTCTTTTTGGCATAATAAGAAGATACTTGCTTGCGTGCGGCCATGGACCATGTGGGTCCCAACTATCAGCCTCTTCATGTACATCCCTCTTCCGATGTTGTCGTTTGTTGACAACGTTGACCACGCCGTGCCGAAGACACCAGCGCGATGGACGACGGTGAGACCCAGGAAGGGTATTACCCAGAGGCGGTGAAGCCACATCAGTGGAGGGATGTGGGTGAGTAGAGGGATGGTCTCCCAGCGGTGGGAGTAGTAGGGGGCGGTGAGGCCTACGCTGCAGCACAACCGGCCATGGGAGGCGGGAGCAGGCGGTCCCGCCGGGGTTGGATTTGGTGGTTGGAGCAAGAAGATCAGAGATTGAAGAACCACAACGGCCGTTGGATTGACATCCAACGGTTACGTCTGCTATAATTGTTTGTTGACGTATATAATAAGTAAAATAATCTTGCATACGCGTCAACTTAATAGGCCCACAACTCAGACAATTCCCTATTTTTTCAATAATTTATAGCTCATTGCAACTTCTTATGCAATTTATTGTAGTCCGTTTTTTTGTTGGCCAGGGCTAGGGTTAAAAATTTAAATGAAATTTTGCATATATCGGTGGGGTCCAAACTATTTTTAATACCGAAATGTCGAGCCAGATTTAAAGTACTTTGAAGATATATTTAAATTAGGTTAAATCCTAGTGAAATTGGAATCTGAAAATGTGAAGAAAAAAACAGAAACTTGAAAGTAATTGCCGTCTATTTTCTATATTTACAGCCCATTTCATATTACTTTCAATATTTGCAGCCGTCTTGATAGAGTTGCAGCCCATCAGGGTGTAGAAATATAAGTAGGCCTGGATTGGGTATTCTTCAGGAAAAAAACTGGGCTCATTTTCACAAAGAAAAAAATACTTGGGTTGGTCATGTGGTGAGCGTAAAATATAAGCCTGGGCTAGACGGGCCACAACCTAGTTGAAACCCTGCTCCGTCTCAACAATAACAAAAAATACTGCTCGAGAAGCTACGTCCTAGGTGTCAGCCGATCTTGTGCTATTCTCTTGTGTATTGACTATATATGCTGACAATGTCATGGGTCCCAGATGTCTGGAAACCACTAGGAGGAAACATTTTCTTTTTATATATACTGACAATGGAGTATATAAGAAAATATGAGGAACTTCCTTGCGTACGACCATGGACATGGTGGGCCCCTACTATCATCCTCTCCGTGTACATTCCTCTCCCGATTCCTCTTGTTTGTTGATCATGTTGACAACGTGAGAGGGTGGCACCATGGAGAGCACACCAAAGCGCGCGGAGGACGACAGCAAGGCCTCGGATGTCGGTGTTTACAATTTAGGAGACGGTGGGGCGGCGAGGCGTGCGCTGAGGTGCAGCCAGCCAATGGAGGCGGAAGCAGGTGGCATGCCGGCGCTGGTTTGATTTTGGTGGCTGGAGGAAGACAAGACTGAAGAAACACGATAGACTGTAAAACCAGCAGGAGTACTTAACAACCTTAACTAAAACCAGTAGGGGCACTTAACAACCATAGTTGAAAGCAGTATGAGTACTTATACAGGTTCAATCGTACAAAGCATGCCTCGAACAATGCTACTTTGCCAATAGTTAACCAAGGGTGAGGCCACCAAGCCCCAAGACAAGGCCCAGGCACCACCTTGTGCATCCACAACCTTCTGAAAGAGGCTTCATCTCGCAATGTGCTCAATAAATAGGATATTCGCTTTAGATCAATGGAAAATCATTAGCATAACCTTCTTTCCTATTCTCCAAGATGGATGGGCCTTCATTATTTGAGACCACCCATGAATAAGTATCTTTTCACCTCCAATTGGAATGGAGTAGGTTGACATAAACATCATGTTGTGACCAAGCGCAAGTCTGACCCGACCATGGTCGGGCATCTGTATAGGAACAATAGTACTGGGCAGTTTCTGTTTCAAGAAGATCATAGCTGTAAAACTGTGTATAAGCAAGAGTTTATGAACAACATATATAATAGAAAACAACTCGTACCATAAGTTTCTCGACACGGTTGGACCTGTTCAACGTGTGCAGCAGTGGCACACATATCCCATGTGGCCTTCCACCATTGAAACGCCCCACAAGGACCTCAAGACTATCAATAAAGTGTAGGAACTTGTGGATGTCGTCCCAATCAACTTCAGTGCCATTAGTAACAGTAAAGTTCTCACAGAATAACAAATGGGTAGCTTGCTTAACCTTGAAATAACCTACATGTGCCACTAATTATAAGAAATATTAGTTAGAAGTAGCATCTTCGTGAGAGAAGGGAATCACAAACCGTTGCTACTTCTAAAGTTAAATTGTGATTAGTTAGACAGAATTGGTGGATTAAGAAGTAATCGAGGCAATAAGCAAGAACCAGATACAAAACTAACATGGATGAACTACTGGAATGCCGTCGGGGTGGAGCGTCATGGTGAAGATGAGACCAGGCTCTGCTATTTCCATCAACATTCGTGTGCCAACTTTCAGTCTGTAACACTTGAGAAAGTTTATCCAAGTTCGGCCATAAAAAAGCAGTGATCTTCTTGGTTCATGAACCCAACTCGGAACTTATATCCATGGCTTGTCTTCAATGTGACCATTAAACTAGTGTATTCAGTTATGGCAAGGCCGAACATCTTGAGTACATGTGTTCTGGCATAGCAAGGAATGCACTGCAGGAAAAATAATATGAGAACACAATGTATTCGCTATACAAATCTAGAAATAATTTCCTCCTTCATGTCAGTGTTGACCATTGTACTAGTAAATTTTATCCAAATATAGCAATCCAAATTTCCAAATTAGTCGACAACATGTTCAAAATCCCCCACCCTCCCGGGTAGAAAAGAGGATTCTAGGAACATAATGTGCACATTTTAAAATCATGTGTTAGGATGGAAGGAACAAGTGTGGCATCTTGCCGAGGGCGCAGAAACCTATAGGGTCCTCGCACTATGGGCACTGCAGATGAAATACACTAGATTCAGTACGAAGAAAAACGCATCAATGGCGGCGGCTGCCATCCTAGGATTACCTGCAACCAAGGGACTTGGATTTATCGGGGATGGATGAAGAATTCATACCTGGTTCTCAATGAGAAAACCCTACGCAATCGCTGAGAGGGGGTTTTCTCCGAACAAGCAGACGAGGGAGAAGGGGATTCAAGCCCAGTGAAACATTGCTGCTTCGTCCGTCCAACTTACTACTAAAGTTGGAAAGGTGTGGTTTTTGCGATTTGACGGCTCATTGGGCATTACTGCGGCTCTACGACCGGGGTGAGTCTACTGTGCAGTTGTGCACTCTAATTTGGTGCAGGGCACGTGGACCAGGTTGTCGGATGCCCCACATATCAGCAAAAGGAAGTAGAAAGGTAGGAGTAACTAGTTATACATAAATATATTTTTGACAGAGATACTCCCTCTGTAAAAAATATAAAAATCTTTTATATCAAAACTTTATACATTAGAAAAATCAAGGGGAATATATATAAGCTAATATGGGGGTGCAGCTGAGAATATAATACTCAGGTAGGCTCACGGTATGGGGGCCCATGTGTTCTAACTCATCGCATTTCATATTGCAAGCGATCGGTAAGGCCCTGGTTTTAGATGTTGTCACAAGGCAAATACAAAAAATTGAATAAAGCATGACAACTGTTAGAATGAAATCGAACGACAGTTCATAACTAACAATGAGAGTTGCAATTCTATCAACGATATCCTATGTGATAAATAATATTGTCGTACTACTTATACACACATGACACTTGTTTCACCCTGCCATATTATTACATCAAAATCGCTTGGAGGATAGATCAGTTCGGAAGTTGCGTGCTACTACTGAAGAATTTCAAAGTTGATTTGGACCAGCCCTCCTTTCTGAGAAAGTTCGATTTTGACATCATCCCTACTGCAAGATTTGATTTAGATTTGAACCTTGACCATCCTTTAGCATCAATCATCATCCGACCATCCTGTGTACCTATGGTATATTGAGCAGGTTCATTCACACCAAGGCTACGCATGGTAAGAGAAACTTAGCCACGGTCGCCCGGATTATTGAATGACTCCCTCGCTGCTCTAGGAATTCTTTGTTTACAAACAAGAAGACATACACAAACAGTTAGATCAACATAGTGAATCATGTGAAACAACATGGAAAGAAATAAGAACGAAGCACTTGGGCGGCCAATGCTTACCAAGAAGGTGGAGATGTCAGTTTTTGTAAGGACTTTGGTATATGCAGTGCGAACTGCAGCCCAGTATGTTGCCGGTGCAACTACTGGTTCCATTGCCGCTGCACGGGCTGGAGAAGATGCAAGTGCAACTTCAAGTGTTAGCGCAGGTGTCCGAGCCGTTGCTGGTGCCCATGCCCGTGCCGGTGCGACTAGTAGTGTCGCTACTGCTGCTGGAGATGGTGCTCCTTGTGGAGCTGGTGCCGGTGTCGGAGCAGGTGCCGGTGTTGATGCCCGATCCTCCAGTAGATCAGCCTGATCCTCTAACGTGGTTGGTGCCCAATCCTCAGGTGGATCGGATTGAGCTGCTGCCGCTGTCAGTGCTAGAGCAAGTGCCATCGAAGAAGGTGTTGGTGCTCAATCTGTTGCTGAAGGTGGTACTGATGTGCGAGATAGCAATGATCGTCTCTGGTCTGCTATGATCAGCTTTCTAACTTGACTAGGCTCCATGACCTTGATCCAGTCTTTTTTCATTTCTTTTAAACGTGAGAAGGACTAATTGTGGCGTGTTTGTTTAACCAAACTGTAGTTCATCACAGGGCTTCAGATTGTACTCAGACAACCGACTGATCCAATTGTGTCCATTAATATAAGTGATGGACAGTGTCTTTGTTACTGACACGACATAAGAAGTGAAACCTGCAAAAATAACCATCATAGAGCAAGCCAAACGGTTTATTCTGTGACGAATGTCACATCACAAAACATGCATCATAAAATTGCAGCAAAAGTAAGAAAACATGACATCAAATCAATAAGATTTAGACAGTAAATCAATAAGATTTACTTGATGTGACATGAGTGAATCCTTACCAGGAAATCACTATGTTCAAGTTCTAAGCAGAAGATTGATCGTCCAATTATGCGTGGCATGCAGGGCCCCCACTTACTCCCACAAGCAAGACAGTCCAAAGGTCGTGACAAATTGTATGGACCGAACATCCATGGGACTGGAAATCCGGGTGGGTGTGATAAACCATGCAATGCATATAGATATTGGAGTGTAACCATAATTGATAAACCATCCTCACAAAAAAATGATCTGGATACTTCAAAATATAAAGACTGAATTGAGTGGACAGACATTAACATAGACTGTTCTCAGGACTCACCACACAACAAAAGCTGTTGTACTAAACAATACAGGGTTCACACACACAAATCAAGTACTGAACAATAATACTTACTACAGACAAGCAAAGTTGCACTAATTAAACTCTGCAGACTATTTCTTGCCACCGACCTATGGGATGTACCCCGCGTAACTGACAAGGCCATGGACTTCATGAGAGATGTCTACCAACACCATCACCATCTCGTCAACCTTGGAGAACCTAACAGAGTGGTCTTTCCACTCATAAATATGACGATGAAGACAGTCCACATCACATTTGTCGGGAAGCTTTACAAGAACCACACCCTTCATAATTGAAGGCACAGCCAGGAAATTGTTGTCGTGAAGTACACCCTCGAGCACACGCTTGACAACAATGCTACAAGAAAATACTAGTTCACGACACGTGGCGACAAGGACACAACAGCTGGATAGTTTAGCAGTAGAACTCATCCTCAGGTCTTCCAGTTCACACGGCATGACTTTGAGAACTTCATCTCCACCGCGGACCTGGTTCTAATTCAAACATAAACCAAATATTTTATTACTACCTCCGTTCAAAAATATAATATGATTTTCGATATTTTACTCCATATAATGCTACATATACGCACAGAAATGAGTGAACAAAGACACTAGAACATATCGTCAAAGGCATGAGAGTAGAGCGATTATTTGCAATATCCATAACACAAGTTACTGAGGCTAATACACTCTCTTCAAAGGGAGCATTGATGTACATAAAGTAGTTGAAAGTAACCTATAAGAAATCAGTGTCAACCTCTCGCATGTTTTGGTCAAAAGAGGAATTTAGAACCGTCATTTGGCACACAAAAATCACATGCAAAATCACCCAGAAAGTTGTACTACTAGAACTAGTACTGCGTGTTAGATGAAAAAACACGATCAAGATCAAGAAAAAGATCGTCAAGAAGAGATATTACCTGTACTTGCTTAATAAGGGATCCCAGAGAGGGGGCCTTGGATAGGGTGATGGCCTTGAGCTTGTCTGCGTAGTCTCAGCGGGATGCTTGTGCTTCTGCGTACCCTTAGCCTCGATGGTTTTGGCTAGAGCCATAGACATCACTTCAGCTGGTGCTCGAGGGTCCATCAAGAAACTGTCAGATAGAAATAAAAGAAAAGCAACCATAATCACAAATCCAAAAGAAAAGAACAGAGTGGGAGTTATAGGATCAGTCTAGGGGTTGCAAGACCGAGCCTTGGACAGAATCAACACCATTGATGCACTCACCTTTCCTTCTTTGGGAGAGAAGAACAATGGCAGAAGCAGGTTGGGGTTTTCTTAAAGAAATGAGGAACTAGAGGACGGAGAAGCGAGTTGAGGTTTTCTTCAAGAGAGGAAGCTAAGGGAGAAGAGAGAAATGATGGTTGCTTCGTCCGTCCAACTTACTGCTGGAAAGGTGGGGGTTTTGTGATTTGATGGCTCATTGGGCATTAGTGTGGTGCTTCGATCGGGGTAGTCTATCATGCAATTGGGCAATCTATTATGGAGTAATTTAGTGCATGCCTAGTGGACCCAGATGTTGGATCTCCCACATGTCGGCGAAAGTGAGTAGCAAGGTTCCCGACGACTGTTGAGGAGGATCCACACGGTAGAGCGTATCCACTGTTTCTGAAGAAAAAAATGATTACAGCAAGCGTTTCCACTCTTACAACGGAGGAGTGCAAAACACGGCAGCCACTTGAAATTACACAGTGCTCCTTCTACTAGGCATGTGCAGTGGTTCATACATTAGTACTATATAATCTTGTGGCTAGTATAGTAAGATATGACAATAACAAATGATGTTGTGCGCATGTCAACTATGAACAATAATGTAACATACCCCTTTTTTGACTATCTGGTCGAGAATTAAAGGTGAGATCAATGTTAACAGAACTAGGTCTACAACGCACAGAGAGTACGGTGCTACAGTACTCCACAAAACATGAACCATATGAAGCACGAATCAGTGTTAGGCAGGGTGCATGGAGGGTCCATGGGATGGGAGCAAAAGTTCCCTTCTCGACCCAGTTTCGGGTGTTTGGCAGAGTGCATGAAGGGTGCATGAGTCCACACTAGTAGGTTAACACAAATACACTAGGAGCATGCATGAAGTGGGGTGCTGAGATGAGCATTCACGAAGAGGGAACAACTATATTGAGATGAGAATGCAACCAAACACACCCACACACTTTGTGCTACAGTTACTGACCTGCACCATCTAAGCTTGATCCAACGGTCATGTTACGCCGAGACAAGGACATGCCCATCCATAGGGCTCCTAAACACCACCGAAGTCCCTCTGCTTCTCGAGGCGCACGACGTTGGTGATGTAGGGTGCCAGCGCTTGTAGAGCCCTCTCCCGATCGGCGGGATCCAGCTCGTCAAAGACGGCGTCCAATGGCACGAATGGATTCCAATGAAGGAGCCCTGAAGCAGCCCACAACCCCTCCTTGTCCAGCTCCACCCCCACCATCGCACGGAGACGGCTCATCTCCTTGGAGATATAGGTGAAGAAGGAGACCAAGTTAGGAAGCCGCAACTCGTTGAAATCAACAGGGTGGTCAAACCAGTTTAGCCTGACACCCGCCATGGTCACGCTGGCATGAGGCATTGCGCAGCCACAACACGTGTGTGGCAACATGGTCCACCAAGTGGTTGAGGCGTTCCTGGACCTTGTCACGATCGGCACGCTCGTGCTCCAGCCGGCTCGCCTGACCACCTATCGTACCTCCCGCTTTCTGCAGCAACGCCACTAATGCATCGAGCATATTTGTGGTGGACGCCTGCCTCTTTTGAAGCTCCGTGAACTCCCACACATAAAGGAGGAGCATGGCACTCCTCTCCTCCTTGAGCTCACGGAGCTCCAAGTCCTTGGCCCTGAGCTCCGCATCCTTGGCCGGGAGCTCCTGTGTCAGGTGCCTCACCTCAGACTCTGTGATATGGTGCGCCACCATGGAATCGGGTAGAAGCAATGGGGAGAGGAAGCAAAGGGGGTGAAACGGTTGAAAGGAAATGCAATATATGAAAGGCTGAGGGAGCCAACCGAGGAGCGGGGTGAATCTTTTGGTTTTGACCATGTATCGGTGTACAAAAGTAGGGGCTCTCCTTTTTACCCCTTTACTTGTGCACGGGCAGTCAGAGCCACGCGTCGCGGCCACACTTAGCAGGGTAGAGGAGGGAAGCCGGAGAGAAGCCGAAGCACAAGAAAACCAAGGCGACGCCAAGACCAGAAGCGCAGGAGGGCAAGAGGATGAGGTGGACTCCCTCGGCAAGATCCTTGCCGAGGTGGGCCCCCACAGCCTCGGCAAGAGCCTTACTGGGGCAACTTGCCCAACACCAGCAGAGTGATACGTCTCCAACGTATCTATAATTTTTGATTGCTCCATGCTATATTATCTACTGTTTTGGACATTATTGGGCTTTATTATCCACTTTTATATTATTTTTGGGACTAACCTATTAACCGGAGGCCCAACCCAGAATTGATGTTTTTGCCTATTTTAGGGTTTCGAAGAAAAGGAATATCAAACGGTGTCCAAACGGAATGAAACCTTCAGGAACATGATTTTCTCACCGAACATGATCCAGGGGACTTGGACCCTACGTCAAGAAACAAAGGAGGAAGCCACGAGGTAGGGGGTGCGCCTAACCCCCCTCCCCCGCAGGCGCGCCCTCCACCCTCGTGGCCCCCCTGGTGCTCCACTGACGTACTCCTTCCTCCTATATATACCTACGTATCCCCAAATGATCAGATACGGAGCCAAAACCCTAATTCCACCGTCGTAACTTTCTGTATCCACGAGATCCCATCTTGGGGCCTGTTCCAGAGCTCCGCCGGAGGGGGCATCCATCACGGAGGGCTTCTACATCAACACGATAGCCTCTCCGATGAAGTGTGAGTAGTTTACCTTAGACCTTCGGGTCCATAGTTATTAGCTAGATGGCTTCTTCTCTCTTTTTGGATCTCAATACAATGTTCTCCCCCTGTCTTGTGGAGATCTATTCGATGTAATCTTCTTTTTGCGGTGTGTTTGTTGAGACCGATGAATTGTGGGTTTATGATCAAGATTAACTATGAACAATATTTGAATCTTCTCTGAATTCTTTTATGTATGATTGGTTATCTTTGCAAGTCTCTTCGGATTATCAGTTTGGTTTGGCCTACTAGATTGATCTTTCCTGCAATGGGAGAAGTGTTTAGCTTTGGGTTCAATCTTGCGGTGTCCTTTCCCAGTGACAGTAGGGGCAGCAAGGCACGTATTGTATTGTTGCCATCGAGGATAACAATATGAGGTTTTCATCATATTGCATGAGTTTATCCCTCTACATCATGTCATCTTCCTTAAGGCGTTACTCTTTTTGCATGAACTTAATACTCTAGATGCATGATGGATAGCGGTCGATGAGTGGAGTAATAGTAGTAGATGCAGGCAGGAGTCGGTCTACTTGTCTAGGACGTGATGCCTATATACATGATCATACCTAGATATTCTCATAGCTATGCTCAATTCTGTCAATTGCTCAACAGTAATTCGTTCACCCACCGTAAAATACTTATGCTCTTGAGAGAAGCCACTAGTGAAACCTATGGCCCCCGGGTCTATATTCATCATATTAATCTTCCAATACTTTGTTATTTTCATTGCCTTTTATTTTACTTTGCATCTTTATCATAAAATACCAAAATTATTATCTTATCATATCTATCAGATCTCACTCTCGTAAGTGACCATGAAGGGACTGACAACCCCTTATCGGGTTTGTTGCTAGGAGTTATTTGTTTTGTGCAGGTACTAGGGACGCGCGCACAGCCTCCTACTGGATTGATACCTTGGTTCTCAGAAACTGAGGGAAATACTTATGCTACTTTGCTGCATCACCCTTTCCTCTTCAAGGGAAAACCAACGTAGTGCTCAAGAGGTAGCAAGAAGGATTTCTGGCGCCGTTGTCGGGGAGGTTCGCACAAGTCAATATTTGACTCCCGACAACAAGCCATTTCTGGCGCCGTTGCCGGGGAGTCTACGCAAAAGTCAACATACCAAGTACCCATCACAACCCTTATCTCCCGCATTACATTATTTGCCATTTGCCTCCCGTTTTCCTCTCCCCCACTTCACCCTTGCCGTTTTATTTGCCCTCTCTCTCTCTATCCTCCCTCGCTTTCTCTATTTGCCTCTTTTTGCCCACCTGCCTTTTGTTTGCTTGTGTGTTGGATTGCTTGCTTGTCATGATGGCTCAAGATAACACTAAAATGTGTGTCTTTACCAATACCAACAACAATGATTTTATTAGCACTCCGATTGCTCCTTGAGGGAGTCCTGGATTAGGGGGGCTCCAGACAGCCGGACTATATCCTCTGGCCGGACTGTTGGACTATGAAGATACAAGATTGAAGACTTCGGCTTGTGTCCGGATGGGACTCTCCTTGGCGTGGAAGGCAAGCTAGGCAATACGGATATGTATATCTCCTCCTTTGTAACCGACTTTGTGTAATCGTAGCCCCCTCCGGTGTCTATATAAACCGGAGGGTTTTAGTCCGTAGGACAACATACAATCATACCATAGGCTAGCTTCTAGGGTTTAGCCTCTCCGATCTTGTAGTAGATCAACTCTTGTACTACTCATATTATCAAGAATAATCAAGCAGGACGTAGGGTTTTACCTCCATCAAGAGGGCCCAAACCTGGGTAAAACATCGTGTCCCCTGCCTCCTGTTACCATCCGCCTTAGACGCACAGTTCGGGACCCCCTACCCGAGATCCGCCGGTTTTGACACCGACATTGGTGCTTTCATTGAGAGTTCCACTGTGTCATCGCCATAAGGAAAGATGTCTCGTCTCGTTGTTAGAAACAACATTACCGCCGGAGGAGCCCTGGCTGTCGGCCAAACTCTCTGGCTTGGCAGTTTCATCATGACCGCTTGTTCGACCGCTGCACTGACGATGACTTCTTGGGTCAAAAAAAACAGCCTCCACGTCGGCCCGGAATTCGCCGAGCAGATGGATCCAATAGAGCTCTCTTCCCTAAACGAGCTCTTGGATCGTATCGCCGCCTTGGGAGTCGCTACAGACTATGATCAGATTGGGCTTAAACCCGATCAGAGGGAGATTAATTCTCCACCGGTCACCCATTATATTGCGGTGGTGGAGGAACAATGCGGCGATTCTTCCTCTACCCCGAGGACTAACTATGTCCAGATTCCTGAGCTCTCCGAGCCAGATACCCGTTTATGGGAGGACATCACCCAAGCCCTGAACCTAGAGTCAGGCAGCAGGCCAGACTCATCGGGCAACACTCCAGAATCCGAACTTCCAAGATTGGAAACTCCTCGGTCCCTGGGTCTCAGATCGGGTAGGGGTTCGAATTCAAATCCACCCACCCGCCCAGACATAAACGATCTTTCCCACATCAGGCAAGAGCCCCATGAAACAGTACATCACTATTGGGCAAAATTCCTCCTTGTGATGAACAAGGTTAAGGACTGTCGCGAGGAAGACGCAGTCTTATTCTTCTGCAATAATTGCACGGACAAGGGAATCCTTAACGCCTTAAGTCGTCGTGAAATATCACGCTTCGCTGACTTGGCGTCCATCGTACGAAAGTACTGTGCGATGGAAAGCGCATGGAAAACTGAAACGAAATTTTGGGATAATCCGGCTCGGAATATACACCCAGTCCGAAGTAAAAGGGTGGACTATCAGAAGACACCCAAGTTACTTACAAAGAAACAAAAACCCTCTACAGGGCATGGAACCGTAATGGAGGGATGATTTAACGGAACCTGCAAAATTCATAGTACAGTGGATACCATACCAACACACAGCCTTAGAGCAAGTTGGATACTCCGGCAGGTGGCCAAAAGTGGTGAGGATCTTCTCATCCCAAATGCCACAGAGCACCATCCCGTGGATAACAATACGGTATTGACAGTCTTTGAAACCTTCGCGTCAAATAATAGGCGCAAGCGAACACTCCGCAACCTCGCCGAAATCTGCCTCGTGGCAGCAATGAATCCATGGAGTGACACGGCTATTACCTTCAATGCCAGTGATGAACCTAAATTCCGAACAACCCGAGCACCAGCTGCACTGGTCCTCAGTCCAATCGTGGACGGCTTTCGAATCACCAAAGTACTTGTGGACGGCGGCAGTGTATTAAACCTCATCTATGAGGACACTCTTCAAAAAATGGAAATAGATTGGAACCGCATTAAGCAAAGCAGCACAACCTTCAGAGGAATCATCCCTAGTCGGGAAGCACGATGGGCTGGGAAAATCACACTAGATGTCGTATTCGGCATGCCGAAGAACTATAGGTCCGAAGAAATTACATTCCAAGTGGCCTCGTTCAGTAGTGGATACCACGCCCTTTTAGGATGGGAGGCATTCACAAACTTCCAAGCCATACCCCATTATGGGTACATGAAGCTCAAAATGCCCAGGCCCAACGGAATCATCACTCTCGCTAGTGATCCGGACATAGCACTCCGCGCCGAAAACAAAACAGCCGCATTGGCCCTCGAGGCATTATCCGAAGCCCTTTCGGCCGAGGAATTAACTGCGCTATGCTCCACAGTGGACAGGGACGATGTGATACTTGACAAGAGATCCAAGTCCACCTCTTTTAAACCAGCGGATGAAATAGTCAAATTCCAAGTCCACCCAACGGACCCTACAAAACAGCCTCCATCCGGGCACAGTTAAACCCCGCCGTGGACGCCGCACTAGAGAATTTCTGCGCGAGAATTGGGACATATTCGCCTGGCACCCCTCAGACATGCCAGGAATCCCACGCAGGCTGGCCGAGCACAGCCTCAATATCCTAAAGGGATTCAAGCCGGTCAAGCAAGCTCTCCGGCGTTTCTATGAACCTAAGAGACAAGCTATGGGAGAGGAACTAGCCAAGTTATTGGAGGCCGGATTCATTAGAGAAATAAAACACCTGGTCTGGCTAGAAAACCTGGAGATGGTACCAAAGAAGGACAAATCATGGCGCCTATGTGTCGATTTCAAGGACCTCAACAGGGCTTTCCCAAAGGATCCCTTCCCCCTCCCCCGCATTGATCAAATTATCGATGCTACCGCAGGACACGAGTCATTGTGTTTCCTCGATGCATACTCCGGCTACCACCAAATCAAGACGGCGGAGTCCGACCAAGCCGCAACGGCATTTATGACACCATACAGCCCCTTATGTTTCAACACAATGCCTTTTGGGCTCAAAGACGCCGGCGCAACATATCAGCGCATGATTCAGACATGTCTGGAAAAATAGATCAGCAAAACAGTAGAGGCATACGTAGATGATGCGGTCGTCAAAACAAAACACGTCGACTCTCTAATAGATGACTTGAGGCTCACATTTGACAACCTACGAACATACGACATCAAGCTCAATCCGGAAAAATGCGTTTTCGGCGTACCAGCCGGAAAGCTCCTGGGCTTCATCGTCTCCAGTAGAGGAATTGAAGATAATCCGGCCAAAATCCGAGCTTTGTCACAGTTGGCTACCACAACAGACCGCAAACAAGTCCAGAAATTAACTGGATGTGTGGCGGCTCTAAGCCGCTTTATCTCCTGCTTAGGAGAAAAGGCATTACCCCTTTATCGCCTCCTTCAGCGCACCGAACACTTCGAGTGGACGGACACTGCCACAGCCGTATTGGAAGAAATAAAAGCCATACTGGCAACCAACCCAATCCTGGCCGCGCCAAACATTGGCGAACCAATGTTGTTATACATTGCGACATCTCATCAGGTTGTAAGCGCAGTGCTCGTCGTTGAACGAGAAGCGGACGGACATAAATTCCCTCTTCAATAGTCTGTATATTATGTATCCACTGTCCTCACTCCATGCAAATCACGGTATTCATGGCATCCCGGAAGCTACTACACTACTTTCAAGAGTGTTCGATTACAGTAGCCTCGGAAGTGCCACTTAATGATATTATCAACAACCGTGACGCCACGGGCCGGATTGCCAAATGGGTCATTGAGCTCCTCCCGTTCGACATAACATACAAACCTCGACGAGCCATTAAATCGCAAGTATTAGCCGACTTTGTCGCCGAATGGATGGAAGCCGAACTCCCTAAAGAGTACGACGCATACTCCAATTGGATCATGCACTTTGACGGCTCCAAAATGCTGGCTGGTCTAGGGGCTAGCGTCATCCTGACGTCCCCAACCGGAGATACCGTCCAATACGTACTGCAGATATGGTATACAGACTCCAACAATGCAGCAGAATACGAAGCCCTGTTGCATGGTCTTCGGATGGCAGTCTGCATGTGCATTCAACGCCTGGAGGTGCGTGGGGATTCGAACCTCGCAATATCCCAAATAAATGGAGACTTCGATGCCAAGGATCCGAAGATGACGGCCTATCAAAATGCCGTCCTAAAGATGTCAGCTCGGTTCGAGGGGCTCGAATTTCACCATGTGGCCTGGGAAAACAATCAGGCGGCGGATATCCTCGCCCGCATCGGCACAAAATGTGATGCGGTCCCCCCCCCCAACATCTTTTTGGAGAGGTTGTTTAAGCCATCCATGGTATGGGAAGGGGACATCGGTAACAATAGTCCGGACCCGGCCAAAACGCCTGATACCGAACACTCTGACATAATCGGAGGCTCTGCCACCGAAATAACACCTTCAGCCCACGTAATAATGGCTGCCATCGCCCCGTGGACAGAACCATTCCTGGCCTACCTAACTAGGCAGGAACTTCCCGAGGACCAAAATGAGGCACGGTGCATAGTGCGGCGATCTAAAGCCTACAGGGTCCACGAGGGAGCGCTGTATAAGAAAAGCACTACCGGAGTCCTTCAAAGGTGCATCTCCGAAGAGGAAGGGCAGAAGCTTTTGGCAGAAATTCACGCCGGACTCGGTGGCCACCACGCCGCAGCCCGGGCCCTTGTAAGCAAGGACTTCCGTACAGGTTTTTATTGGCCGACGGCCCAGGCAGACGCACATGACTTGGTCCAACGTTGCACCAGTTGCCAGCTTTTTGCAAACCAAAGCCATATGCCACCCACCGCCCTCCAAACAATCCCCATTACCTGGCCTTTTACGGTCTGGGGTCTTGACATGGTTGGACCCCTTAAAGGGGGAACCCACAAGAAAAAATACTTACTGGTCATGGTGGATAAATTCACCAAATGGATAGAAGCCAAACCTGTTAAAACAGCCGAATCCGGACCGGTGATAGACTTCATATCCAGGGTTGTACATAGTTATGGCATCCCCCACAGCATCATCACTGACAACGGCATGAACTACACGGCCGACGAGGTAAAACTTTGGTGCAGCAACATGGGCATCAAGCTCGATTATGCTTCCGTCTACCACCCACAAACCAACGGCCAAGTTGAGCGAGCAAATGGTCTGATCATGAGCGGCATCAAACCCAGATTAGTGCGGTCCTTAAAGGAGTCTAACACGCACTGGGTAGAGGAGCTCAACTCCGTACTCTGTGGGCTGCGGACCACGCCGAATCGTACTACCGGATACACACCCTTCTTTATGGTGTACGGCGCAGAGGCAGTTCTGCCCTGTGACATAATTCATGACTCACCTCGAGTGCGCATGTACGAAGAAAGAGAAGCCGAGCTCGATCGGCAGGACAGTCTGCACACTCTGGAGGAGGAGAGCGACGTGGCAAAAGCCCGTTCCGCATTCTATCAGCAATAGGCTCGCAGATACCAAAGAAGAGAAGTACGGGGCCAAAACTTATAACGTTGGCGAGTTAGTTCTACGCCTGCCGGAGAAGAAAAAGACCAAGCTCGAGCCCAAATGGGAAGGTCTCTTCATTATTGACCAAGTTCTGACCGGTGGAGCGTACCGTCTGCGGGATGCATCGAATAATCGAATTGAGCCGAACCCATGGAACTCAGTCAGGCTCCGAAGATTCTACGCCTAGTGCCAGACTCTATGTTCGTCTCCTTCCTCTGTCCATTTTTTGCATATACATTATCTGTCTTTTTTCTTTCTTTCTTTTTTCCTCAAGGTCTTCAAGGGCCAACTTGTGCCTCGCTTGCACACTATAGACGCGCTAGCCGTGCTCATTATACCTGGGGGCTTCTTTCACAGAAGCTTAATTATCTATCTGGGCTTCATGTCCCGCACATGTTTTATTCTTCCGCATGTACCTTTTCTTCGCCATTATATGCATCGATATGACTTAAGTTTTGGCCAAGCTGGGTTGCCTGGCTCTTGTATTTATGCCCGATGTTCCCGTTAATTCGGCTAGGGCATAAGGGGAGCACCTCTCGATTGTTACTGTCGGGTCAGCCGGATGTGTACCTCAGACTGGGTGAAGCCGAAAGCTAGTGTTCTTAAGGGAATATTCGGTCGGCGAAAAAAAGATGATTTTTATTTATTTCCCATATATGCCCCCAAATGTTTTTTCCTGCGTCTCTGCTCGCAGTCCGGACATGCACTTTAGGGCTTGCGTACCCAGGGAAAGGAACCCCTAATGGAACTATTCTCCCTGGAAGATGTTTCTTACTACCCATGTAATATAACATAACTAGTTGGGCACTTGTCTGTTCAAGCACTCATGACCCCTCCGCCTGGTTTCCATGCATACCCCGGTTCTTATATAACTGAGCGGGTATTCGGACACACTCCGGACTATCGGGTCCTGAGGTTGAAGCGAAAAGGTCCGCCATGACAAATGATCTACAATCCAGCTAGAAGGCATTATACATGTCACTTTAATTACATAGTCATGTAGACTGACTAAATTCCTCTTCTATACCATCCAACAGGCGGTCTAGCCTACAATCATGTTGGGAATACTTTGCGGCTAATTATACTTGCCCATACACTAAGCTAACAGGGATCCCTGGCACCTTAACGTCAGGCCGATATCTTCCATAATCGGAAGCGCCACTGTTCTCCCTTGAGCTTCTCCGCAAGCTCTCCAATGCCTTCTGGCAGGGAGACGGCTGGCCACAAGGCCTGGGCAATACCTTGCATCACCTGCCAAACTTGTTCGTGCAGTTGCGAGAGCTCGGATAGAAGATCACCCGCAGACCCAGGCATCTCCTCCGCAGGACGACCCGTTAGCATACTTGCAGACATAACTCTGTTAGACGGCTTCTCCGTTGTCCCCTTTTTTAATGGTTCGTTCCAGCACTTACTAAAAATGCCACGTCGAAGCCGCTTATTCTCCTTCTCGGAGTCCGCAAGCTGGGCTCGGACATCTTTCAGTTCCACGCTCAGCTTGGTATTGGCATCTTGGAGATGGTTTTTCTCCCGCCTGACCTCAGTCAGCACGCGTTCGCCAGCCTTTGGCTGTCGTACAGCATGCCGGTCCTCCGGATTCTCTCCGGATTCATTTGCAATATCTATTGTTAGATCTGCAGCCACACCGCACGCTATATGGTCTAGGCGTGTGTCGAAGCAAGGTGAAGCAGCGACGGGTGGGATGGGCCTCGTTCCCGTCCCCGATAAAGCTAATGGACACCTATGTAGCGCCTTTAATGCACTTTGTCCCGTAATGTCGTGCGATAAGCTCGCGCACTGTAGGCCTTTCCACCTCATGTGTGCCACTGTGCCAGACCCTTTTTCTATAAAAGGAGGCCCGAGGCGACCAGGAGGGGGATTCGGCTTTTTGGAATGGCACAGCAGCCGTAGCTAGTTCAGAAAGCTCAAGAACACTCAATACATCCACCAAAGCAGGACTAGGGTTTTACGCACCCTCGCGGCCCAAACCTGTGTAAATGATCCATGTGCTTGCTCCTAAACCTGCTCTTCTCACGACCCCGCGCCCTCCGACCGTAGAAGTGATCCTAGTGATCTTATTGGTGTCGTTCCCACCGACATCTTTGGCGCGCCAGGTAGGGGGCGCAGTTGTGAGAATCTGGTTTAGTGGCCCGCTTAGCAGTTTCTCGTGGCCATGGCTTCCAGAGAAGAAGATGGCCACGAGAACGACGCCGCCTGCAAGCGCGAAGGACACCGGTGCGGCGACAGGAAAGCTAAGTCACACAAAACCTTAAGCAATTTCCTTTTTATATATGAGGTTATTGTCCTCGAAGGTCCTGCCCTATGTATGAAAGCATGCACGCAAAGGGGGCCTTCCGCAATTGGTAACGCCCTTGTTCTGTTTCGAGTCTACTCAACAGCTCAAGCGGCTGCATCGAGAGTGGCAGGGTAGCCTTCCACAATTGGCAGCGCTCTCGATTCTGACTCGAGTCAAGCTCGACAGTTCGAGCGGCCGCGTTGAGAGCGGTAAGGTAGTTCGCTCGGCAGCAAGCACACACGACAGGCCATTGGGGATCCATCCTCAAGGTGTCGCCCTGGGTTTACGCGCCAGCAAGCCTACCTATTTAACATAGGGTAAACATACAAAGGGACGATCGAACAGGAAGATAACATGCATCGTACCAAAAGTGCTGCAGAGTTATATTACATCAATTGTTGATGCGGTTCTAACTAAAAATAAAAACTGTCTTGGTCATGAACCTACAGCGGCAGTGGGAGACGGGGTGCCTAATCTCGACGCTGGCCCTCTATCCTCTCGATTTTACAGATGCGGCTGATGATGGGCTTGATACGCTCCTTTAGCGTCGCGAGGTACACACCCGCCGGCAAGCTGTCCAGCGCGGCGTCGAAGTCGAGGTTGGGGTTCTAGTACGCCATCTTGGTGAGAACCTTGGTCATGGCACCCTGGCAAAGCCTCCGAGACTCCTTGGCCAGGGAGGCCGCCCGGTTGGAGTGGAGCTGCTCAATGGCCCCGAGGACGCCCTCAAAGAAGATGGTCAGCTTGGCGTTGGACTCGCATTGTGCTCCGGGGTATACCTCACATTTGGCATCCCCATGGTAGCCAGCTGCGTGGTGATCCTGCCAGCAATTCCTTCGAGGTGCCCGATCCACTGGTTCTCGCCTTCCACAAAATCCTTGTGGTTGGCGGCCTCATTCTTCCGCAGCTGCTTCTCGGTCTCTAGGTCCATGGCCAGGGCCTCCTCCCAGGCCTTGCCCTCCGACATCATCCCCTCGAGACCCTCCAGCTTCAGCTTGAGGTCTTTGCTGGAGTTGTTGGCCTCGGAGAGCTGCCCGGCCTTGTCGAGGACTATGCCCTGTGCCTCAACCAGGGCACCGTTGAGCGTGTCCTTCTCTTTGGACAGCTTCAGGACCTGGTCCTTGAGCCCGTCCCGCTCCACCTCCAGCTCCTTCACCTTGTCAGCGTGAACCAGAGCCTGGGCACCGAGTGCCTCCTTGTGCCTCTGCTCCAGCTCCTGGGTCAGCTGCATGACAAGGTTTTCCACCTTCTCGTCCTTGCCGCAAAGTGTTGCGGCCAGCTTCTCCTCAAGCGCGGCAAGTTCCTCCTCCTGGGAGTTCAGCGCGGCCTGATGCTGGGCTCGATCGGCCTCGGCTGCGGTGGACAGGTTCTTCGCTGTCTCCTGGGCCTTCTCGACATCGGCCTGCTCCATGGTGAGCTCCATCTCGCGCCTGGCCAGCTCGCCCTAGGCGGCCTTCAGCTCCTCACAGGCTTGGCGGTACCAAGTCTGTGCCTCGGCGACACGTCCCTTGAGGTCCGCCTCCGCCTTGTCCACCGTTGCCATCCTGGACATGGCCTTGTCCAGGCGGGCCCGATGGAGCGCCTGGAGCTTCCGAAAGCTGGCGCCCATGGCCTAGAGAATCCGCTCCTCCTGAGAACCGTCACCGCTGGAGCCTGGCTCGTCGACGACCTCGAGCCCGGCGGCGGCGATCACCTCCTCGTCAAACACCTCTCCCTCGACGGGCACCTTGGAGCTTGACCCCCCTGGGAGGTGGATGAAAAGGTCGTGGCTCACCTTCAGGTACCTGCGGGAGCCAGAGGCAGCGGAGGAGGAAGGCTGGTCATCAGCCACATCCTCCTCGGCAACGGGCTCGCCGACCTCCCCGGCAGGTCCCTTGCCGGCCTCCTCGGCAGTAGCCTTGCCGGGCTCCCCGGTAGGCCGCTTGGCGGCGTCCTCGGCAGCGCCCTTGGCGACCTCCTCAGCGGCGACCTTCTCGGCCTCCGCCGCGGCGCCCTTGGCGACATCCTCGATGACGGTGTCCAGGTCCTCCTAGTCCGCCAGGAGAGGATCTGGATATCGGAAGGGGGTGAAATGAAGCCGAGGCCAAGATTCAAGAAAAAGAAAAGGGATGTAAGGCAAATGGCTTACTCACGCCGGGCTGGGAAGACGAGGCCCCCTCCCCGCCAACATCGGGTGCCGAGGTGCGGCCACCGGTGCCCAAGCTTGCCTGCTCCTCCTCCATGTGCATGGGCTCGGTGCTTGGCGCCTGTCGGATGTGGGGTTCCAGCAAACCCTTAAGGTTCGAACGCTGGGGTGCGCGCGAAGTCTTTCCTTCCTACCAATCTACGCCCTAGCTCACTAGATCTCGCGGACGAACTCGACGAACTTGCAACATAGAAAGACGCAATATTTATACTGGTTTGGGCCACCGTTATGGTGTAATACCCTACTCCAGTGTGTTGGTGGTGGATTTCCTCTAGGGCTGATGGTGAACAGTACAAAGGAAGAATAGCCTCCTGAGGTTGAGGTGTTCTTGAGCTCGGTGAGCTTGTGTGTGCGTGTGTGTGGGCTGTCTGAATGATCTGTCCCCAAATGATCTGTGCCTTCGTGATCCGTCCTCTTCTCTCTGCTAAGGTGGTGGCTAGCCCTATTTATATTGGCCCTGGTCCTCTTCCCAAATATCGAGCGGGAAGGGAGCCAACAATGGCGGGCTAATTCGAAGGAGGACAGCTAGTACAAGCTATCCTGACAAAAGTGGTCTTCGCCTGCCAAAGGCTCTGGTTGTGACGCCGTCTTGGGCTCCACGATGACCTCCATCTTGCCGTCCTCCTGGTCTTCGTCTCGTTGCACCAATATGGCAACCTTTGCATGATGCCTCGGTACTCTTCGCCTGCGCTGGCCCCTTAGCACCAAAGAGGAAACAAGGACGCTGCGCGCGCTGGTGCCCGCCTGGTGCCGTGCGTCATGGCTCACGTCACGAGGGTCTCGTGAGGTTTGCCCCGCCTTGATATCTCCGCTCCTCGTGAGCCTGCCTAGCTAGGCTACTCCTGAGGAGGTCTTGTGTCGTCCGCCTCGCGAGACTTGGACCCTCGCGAGGGTCTTGGATGCTTTGTTGGTGAAGATGGGTCATACGGCCTGCAGGCTTAGCCACACCGCGGGCCGCAGGCAGGCAAGTCTGGAGACCCCCGTTCCCAGGACGCCGACAGTAGCCCCCGGGCCCAAGGTGCGCTCGGGCGTGGCTTCGCAGCGAAGCCAAGGGCCATGTACGGAGTGCCGCGGGCCGCCAAAGTCTGCGGCCTAGATTGACGCGTGGAGGTTGATTGGACGTGGGCGCCTCCGCTTCCCCACACTGCCTCGGCAAGTTCTTGACCTGACAAAAAGGCTGGCATAGGCAGCACTTGCCTTCGTTGCTTCTTCCTTGCCTCGCTCCAGATCCCCTTTCTTGCTCTTCGCCGCCGCTACCTCCAGATCTTCCCCAGCCTTGCTCTGCATCTGCCGCTCATGGCGCCACGCAAGTTCAAGACTTCCTCGGCACCGGCTTGGTACGAGCCCGCCCTCGAGGCGCCCACCGTCACGGAGAAGAGCCTCGCCTCCGTGCACCTACTGACAGCGGGGGAGAGCAATGAGTGGGGGAAGACGGAGCTCCGGCTTGCATCCGACGAGCCGGAGCCTGAGGGGAGCACCTTCTTCCCCTTCTTCTCGAGCAGCATCTTTGTTCGGTTGGTTCCTCCCTTCTCTGATTTCTTTTATGAAGTCCTCGACCACTACGGGCTGCAGGCGTTGCACCTCCATCCCAACTCTGTCCTCCTCCTGTCCATCTTCGCCTACTATTGTGAGGCATACCTAGGTGTGATGCCGTCCGTGGCGCTCCTGCGCCATTTCTTCTTCCTCCGCGTCAGCGAGGGTCACATCTCTGGATGCGTCAACTTCGTTGCGTCCGGCAAGGCCAACTCGATCTCGAGCACTGGGAAGAGGGTCGATAATATTCAGTCCAAATGGGTCATGATGGATGCCAAGCTCGCCCATCCACGCCTGATGTTGCCGACAGAGGCGCCTCGACAGGGCAAGGAGTGGCCCAGGGCAGAGCTTGTCGACGAGCGGGCATCATCAGTGTTGGGACAGATGATGACTGACCTGAAGCCGGGCAATGCGAGGGCGGCCAAGATAACGGGAGCGATGCTCCTAAGGGAGTTCTTGACGCTACGGGTTGCCCCACTCCAAGCGCGCGCGTGCCCCTTCCGGGAGCTTGAAGGAGGGGAAAACAAGGCCCACCAGAGGTCGGGGACCTGCCTGGCGATGTACTAGACGTCGTCCTGTGTTTCATAGTCAGAGATAACGAGGAGTACCTGCCTAGCGCCTTCATTCCCCTGTTCCAATGCAGGGACCGGGAGGAATTCGTCGCCTCCAGGCCGACCTTTGATGCACACGGGCTGGTGCCGCCGGTGTTTTCGGGGGCTCCTATGGCGCAGAAACCGGTGGAGGTGTCTTCTGGCGAGTCCCGCGGAGAGGAGGAGGAGGTGGACTCGGAGAAGACCCTAGAAGAGGTGGGGGAGACCTCCCCTCTGAGCAAGGCCGAGATTCTCCGCGCCCTTCCTGATGATACCGAAGCCGACGCCTACCAAGGGGAGAGGGAGCAATCCCTCATCCCGACGAAGGGTAGGTCATCGCTGGTGGTCCGTGGTGCCGCCTCCACCACGACGCCTCCTGGGGCTGCATCCGGTTCCGCCTCCGCACCGCCTAGCACCGTCGGAGCCCGAACGCCTACCACTCAGGTCCCGACGCCGTCAGGCCTCAAGCTTCACAAGCGAAAGGTGGAGTACTTTGCGGTGGACCGGTAGGTGTTTCGAGCTTCGCTTTATCCCTGCCGGTACTTGTTATTTCCTGACGCTCGCCCTTGGTTGATCAGGCCGCCATCTTCGGCGGAGAAGAGGAAGGAGGGTACGGCGGCCGTGTCTCCCTCCGCAGAGAAAGGAGGCAGTAGTGCCCGCATCTCCCCAGCCCGGTTGTCCTCAGGGGGCCAAGAAGAACATCGTCGCGTGGAGTCAGCCCCCATGGCCCCACTAGTTCCGGAGGCGCCCGCGCTTGGTGCGGATAACGAGATCCCAGTTTCTCTGGAACCCGCGGTCTCTCGAGCCCTGGTGCCAGTGCTGCTTCCTCCCTCCGCAGCACCTCCACTCCCTGGTTCCTCTGCTCCTGCTGCTTTCTTGGGGCGTGCCCTTTCGGAGATGACCCGGCTGCAGGCGGATCTCCTGAGCACGGACCCGTGCCTGGTGGTCGGACGTCTAGAGCTGGCCTCTGGCTGGCTTCACTCTGACCTGGCAGTTCGCACAGCGCTAAGCCAGGCTACTGCGGCTTCCGAGGAGGAGAAGCGAGGAGCCGCCAGTGCTGCAGCCGATCGTGAGGCGGCGCTGAAAGACGCCAAGGCCGCCCGTGACCGCAGCCATGTGCTGGAGGGCGAGTTGCAAAGCCTGCGCGACAAGCACGCCGAAGAGGTACGTTGCCGCCAAGCGAAGGAGGAGGGGATGAAGGCCCGGGAGGAAGCCGTCAAGAACCGTGAGGCTGAGCTGGCGGAGCTAGGGAGGAAGCAGGCCGCCGAGCGCAACCGGTTGGAAGAGTTGGAGCGGAAGCTGGGGACGAGGGAGGCCGATCTAAATGCCAAGGCGCGAGTCCTGGCCGAAGACCGTGTGGCCTTCGCCGATCTCGAGAAGAGGTCTTGCAAGCCGCTGAAGACACTCTACGAGCATGGCCTCGAGAGGCCGCTGGACACCGACGAGGACGGCCCCGCCCAGTTGCTTCCTCTCGTGGTGAAGGCGCTTGAGGAGGTCATCGATGGTCTCGGTCCCATGGCGGAAGCAGAAGCTCGTGTCCTGTCCTCAGCCACACTAACTCACGTCCTCAGCCATCTGTACCTCCGCGACCCTAACGCCCGCCTTGACGAACTGCTGGAGCCTGTGGCTGAAGATCACTGCGAAGCCGCCGCTGCAGCCGTTAAAGGTCAAGTGGAGGCTTTGCTAGGGAAGTTCCGCGGCTTTGTCTCCGATCCTCTGTCTGGCGACGCCGCGGATCCTGCAGCTGAAGGTGACAGCATCATCGCCCACGGGGGAGCACCTTCCGCAGGTGATGGCAATATCCAGGGGTGACCTGCGGCTACTCTTCCTGTTTCATTCCTGCGACATGTATCAGGCCTCGTGGAGGCGTTTATACTTTTCATTTGGTGTTGTGAGAACAATATGCTTGTAATATTTGCTTCAAGATTTGGTGATTTCCTTCCTATTTGCTTTGCATTTTGCGTCGGTAGAGCCCGGCCCCGCGCGTACCTCAACCACCATTGGGCCGACCGGAGACCAGGACGGACCAAGGAGTGAGGGGCTATGTGACCAGTTAGGCTCTTGAGTCGCGATGCTCAAGAATCCCCCTTGACGCGCAAACAACATATAGGGAGAGTTCGTGAGGACATATTAATGTTCTACGTCGGCAGAGCCCGGCCCCGCGCATACCTCAACCGCCATTGGGCCGACCGGAGACCAGGACAGACCAAGGAGTGAGGGGCTACGTGACCAGTTAGGCTCCTGAGTCGCGGTGCTTAAGAGTCCCCCTTGACGTGCAAACAATTTCCATACCTGCCCTCGTCGAGGCCCCAGGAGGGGCGCGCGACGCCCCGGTCTGGGGGACCTGGTTGGGTGGCCTGCGCTTGGGCGTGACCCAAGCGCAGCCCCCGTGCCCAGCCCCCTCGTGCGGCTCTTCCGAGGGGAGGCGTTGTGGCGAGGCTGGGCACTGAGCTCTGGGCTCCCTGAGGTTGGTACGACCGTGGGGCCGCCCTCAGTTGTTTATCACCAGCGTTCTGCACGGGCATAGCCGCTCCTCGGCAGGGTCGTCAGCCAGCGCGGAGCATGGTGCTTCCACTTGGGTGTGGGATGGGGGCCCCCTCTGGGAGGAGCCCCCAGGGCGTGTACAGCCCCGCCCTGACACGTGGCTTGCACGGTAGGGTTGCGAGGTGTATCTGGGCACTTGTGAGCCAGCGCAGGACTCACGAGGCCCTACTTCAAGGCGGGTTGCGCCTGGTCTTGACTCTTGGTGATTGTATGTCCCTGCAAGGCGGTTAGATGCAAGCACTCTACGTCCTCAGTTCCCAGCCCTTGAGTGAGCTCAGCTGCCGCTGGTATGCCAGGTCGCGATGCCGTGGTCAAGGCCAGGGGGTGAGGGCTGGAGAGCCAGTAAGAGCTCATGAGTCGTGATGCTCAGGAGCCCCCCTTTTAACGTGCAAGCGGATTGCATAGGATGAATGTAACACCCTCGATGCGACTATATCTCCCACGTGTCGAGGCACGACTTAGAGGCATAATCGCATTGAAGGCATATGTCGCAAGTTAGGCAATCTTCACAACATCCCATGTAATATAGATAATAAAAAGGGATAACATAGTTGGCTTACACTCGCCACGTCAATCAAGTACATAAATAACATTACATCATCCAAACACTCATGGCCCGACTACGGCGCCAAAATAAAAGATAACCCAACATGCGACACGGTCCCGATCACCCCCAACAGGGCACCACTACTGATCATCAGGAAAGGAAACATAGTAACGTTGAGAGTCCTCGTCGAACTCCCACTTGAGCTCGAGCACGCCATTTGGAGCTGAATCATCAGGCCCTGCATCTGGTGTAATAGTAATCTGTGAGCCACAGGGACTCAGCAATCTCGCACCCTCGCGATCAAGACTATTTAAGCTCAATAGGAATGGCAAGGTAAATATGTGGAGCTGCAGCAAGTGACTAGCATATATGGTGGCTATCCTATTCGCAAAAGAGAGCGAGAAGAGAAGGCAAAGCGCGAACACATAACTAAAGAGGGAAATCCTGCGACAAACATTACTCCAACACCGTGTCCACTTCCCGGACTCCGCCGAGAAGAGGCCATCACGGTAACACACTCAGTTGATTCATTTTAATTAAGTTAAGGTTCAAGTTATCTAGAACCGGACATTAACAAATTCCCATCTTCCCATAACCGCGGGCACGGCTTTCGAAAGTTCAAATCCCTGCAGGGGAGTCCCAACTTAGCCCATGACAAGCTCTCACGGTCAACGAAGGAATAGACCTCCTCCCAAGACGTTCCGATCAGACTCGGTACCTCGGTTATTTAAGACATTTCGGCAGGTTAAAACTAGACCAGCAACACCGCCCGAATGTGCCGACAAATCCCGATAGGAGCTGCACATATCTTGTTCTCAGGGCACACTCAGATGAACACTACGTACAACTAAAACCAACCCTCGAGTTGCCCCGAGGTGGCGCTGCAAGTGGCTCTGTTTGGACCAACACTCAGAGGAGCACTGGCCCGGCGGGGTTTAAAATAAGATGACGCTCGGGCTCCGGAAACCCAAGGGAAAAAAGGCTAGGTGGCAAATGGTAAAACCAAGGTTGGGCATTGCTGGAAAAGCTTTAATCAAGACGAACTATCAAGGGGTTCCCATTACAACCCAACCGCGTAAGGAACGCAAAATCCGGGAACATAACACCGATATGACAGAAACTAGGGTGGCAAGAGTGGAACAAAACACTAGGCGAGAGGCCGAGCCTTCCACCACTTAACCAAGTATATAGATGCATTTAAGATAACATGGCAATATAATGATATCCCAACAAGTAAATAAATGTTCCAACAAGGAACAGTCTCCAATCTTCACCTGCAACTAGCAACGCTATAAGAGGGGCTGAGCAAAGCGGTAACATAGCCAATCAACGGTTTGCTAGGACATGGTGGGTTAGAGGTTTTTGACATGGCAATTTGGGAGGCTTGAAAGCAAGTGGTAGGCATTGTAGCATTGGCATAGCAAAAGAGCGAGCAATCTAGCATAGCAAAGATAGTAGTGATTTCGAGGGTATGATCATCTTGCCTGCAAAGCTGTCAGAGTTGACTGGATCCTCGAAAGCAAACTCAACGGGCTCCTCGTTAGCGAACTCGTCTCCCGGCTCTACCCAAACAAGACAAACAAGCAACAAGGACACAATCAACCACGTGCAAGGATCAAACAATATGATGCATTTATGATATGCTATGCGGGATGCGATGCGGGAAGCATATGCAAGATATGACAGGAAAATGCATGAACCTGGCCTCAACTTGGGAATCCAAGTGTGCCACTGGAAATATGAGATGAAATCGCTTGAAAACGATATAAAGAACGCCGGAATCGGAGTTACGGTTTGAAAATGGCAAGCGATTCAAATGACACCGGTCTGCGATTTACAGCAAGTAGTCATCTAAATGCAATGAGATGAACATGCTATAGCACCCAAACATGACAACAAAATACATGACAGGGATGCATTCAAGATGCTTAACAAAAGTCTAGCACTGAGCTACGGCCAATTCATCCATTAACAGGTTCAAACAAGCATGGAAAAAATGCATATGGTAAACAGATCTCAGACTTAGTCAAATTAACACTTGTCTGAAATTTCAGACCAAGTAGCACTCTTCGGAGCAACAAAATTACATGCTATAGGACCTGAACATGGCAAAGTAAAATATGGCATGGAGCTACTCAAAAATCTTAACAAAAGTCCCTTAGTGACCTTGAGCCAAAAGGGATCAGAAAAATATATTAACAAGCATGTGAACATAGCAAAAGCATAATCAATTTTCAGACTTAGTGAAAACTGGCACATACTGAAACATAACTCAAGTAGGCATGTTTACGAGCTCGATGCACTCACTACGGTGCAAGTCATGACAAGATAAGCATATATCTATCAAGAACACACAAAATGCAAGCTAGAAATGGCAAGAACAATAACATAGCATGCACGGATCAACTACAACAACATCGGCAAAATTGCAAACAAGTTGACAATCTGCCCAAATTCACAAAGTAGCAAAAGTAGAGGTCAATTGACTCAAGCTAGGTTGCTCCATAATTACAAACAAAGACATGGATGGATAGAGCACTACAAAATTAATAAAACATCCTTACTGATCATCCTCAAAAGAGGCATGGATCACTAGGAAACAACATGAACATATGGCATCATGAACTAAACAGCTCAAGGACTTAGTGGAAATGCTAAGTCCCTGAAAACAGAATTAGCAAGTGCACCACTTTGCAAGCTTGCACTAGGCACCACACACATCACAAAAATACATGGGTTGCACCTCTGGAGAGATGGCAAAACCCTTAACAAAACATATGTAGAGCATCAGGGCATATCATGTACACAATAATCATGGCAAAAATGACAAAAGTCTAAATGGAGTAGCAGATCTGACAATTATCTCAAGTAGCCCTCTTCTAACAGCATTTCGGGCATCAAGATGACCTTAAATGAAAATGATGCAATGGAATGAAATGATGTACTCCCTGAGATGAACATTTTGATATGCTATATGCATGAATCGGAGCTACAGATGCAAAGTTACGAGGCTATGAACAAGAGCACTTGGATCTGGAATTTCTGGGACTTAGAAGAAAAACGACCTCCGGATCTAGGGTTTACTGTTCACCGGATCTGGATCGGGGCATGCAGATCGAGGACCGCTGGGGCTCTCGCCGGAGCTGCGGGCCGAGGTGGCCGGAGTGGGGCGCGGGAGGCGGTGCGACGGCGGGCGGCGCGCGCGCGCCGGCGGGGAGGCGGCGGCGATGGCGCACGGTGGCGGCGGCGAGGCTTCCGGGCGGCGCGGCGGGCGAGGCGGCGGAGGCGGCGGGGCCG
>NC_041392.1:415441509-415451121 GCF_002162155.2 Triticum dicoccoides
GCGGCGGGGCCGGCGAGCGCGGCGGGCGGCGGGCGGCGGCTCGGGCGGCCTGGCTGGAGGAGGACGGCGGCGGGGTTGCGGAGGAGGCGGCGGCCGGTGTCGGGCCCGCGGGGGCTCTCCCCGGGCCGAGCGGGCCGGTGCGGGTGCGGGCGGCGGTGCGCCACGTGGCGCCACGCCACTGGCTGCGGGCGGCAACGGCGATGCGTCCGGTCAGGGCGGACGTGGCCGGCCGGCGCGGGTAGAATTTTACGGTTTCAGGGGGAGAAGAAGATCCGGATTCGGAGGGGTCTTTAAATAGGCATAGAGGGAGCTAGGAGAGTCCAAATGAGGTGCGGTTTTTGGCCACGTGATCGTGATCGAACGATCTAGATGAAGGAGAAGGCTTAGGTGGGTTTTGGGCCAAAATGGAGTGTTGGGCTGCAACACACACGAGGCCTTCTCGGTCCCTCGGTTAACCCTTGGAGCGTCAAACGAAGTCCAAACGATACTAAACTTGACAGGCGGTCTACCGGTAGTAAACCAAGGCCGCATGGCAAGTCTCAGTCCAATCCGGAAATGTTTAATCCCCACACACGAAAGAAAGGTAGAAATGACCACCGGAGGAGAACGAAGCGCCGGAATGCAAAACGGACAACGGGGAAAAGGCTCGAATGCATGAGACGAACACATATGTAAATGCAATGTACATGATGACATGATATGAGATGCATGACAATGATAACAACACACGGAGACAAAGACCCGAACCCGAGAAAATAAAATAACTTAACGCCGAAAACGGGAAGAGTTGGAGTACAAATAGGGAAAGTTACATCTGGGGTGTTACAACACTCCACCACTACGAAAGGATCTTGTCCCGAGATCTAGGATTGAAAGAATGCCGGGTACTCAGAACGGAGGTGATCCTCGCGTTCCCAGGTAGCTTCATGGTCGAAATGGTGTGACCACTTTACTTTGAGAAATTTGATTGACTTGTTGCGATTCTTGCGTTCAGTCTCTTCAAGAATAGTAACTGGGTGCTCACGATAGGAGAGATCTTCTTGGAGCTCAATGTCCTCGAAGTTGATGGTGCGGTCAGGAGTCTTGAAGCACTTTCGAAGCTGAGAGACAGGGAACACATCATGAACATTTGCAAAGTTTGAAGGAAGCTCGAGTTGATAAGCAAGATCGCCTCTCTTGCTGACAATCTTGAAAGGTCCCACGTATCTAGGGGCAAGCTTCCCTTTGATACCGAATCAACGAGTACCTTTCATAGGAGAGACACGGAGGTAAACATGATCTCCGATCTCGAAAACTAACTCACGGTGCTTACTATCATAGTAGCTCTTCTGGCGGGATTGGGCTGCTTTGAGGTTATCTCGAATGACTTTGCACATTTCTTCTGCCTCTGTGATTAAGTCATTACCCAAAAGCTGACGTTCACCGGTTTCAGACCAGTTGAGAGGGGTACGGCACTTCCTGCCATACAGAATTTCAAATGGGGCCTTGCCCGAACTTGCTTGAAAACTATTGTTGTAGGAGAATTCAGCATGAGGAAGACAATCCTCCCACTTCATGCCGAAGGAGACCACACAAGCCCTGACCATATCTTCAAGAATCTGGTTGACACGCTCGACTTGACCGCTAGTTTGAGGATGGAAAGCTGTGCTGAAGCGGATGTTGGTGCCCATGGCCTTCTGAAAAGAATCCCAAAACTTGGAGGTAAAGATGCTGCCACAGTCTGAAGAGATCACTTGTGGAATACCGTGCAGAGAGACAATTCGAGATGTGTAGAGTTCCGCCAATTGAGCTACAGTGATTGACTCTTTGATAGGCAGAAAGTGAGCCACTTTGGTGAGTTTGTCGATGACAACGAATATAGCATCATTGCCACACTTGGACTTTGGAAACCCAGTCACGAAGTCCATCTCAATGTGGTCAAACTTCCATTCTGGAATGGAAAGATGTTGGAGGAGACCAGCTGGCCTTTGGTGTTCTGCCTTCACTCTTCTGCAGACATCACATTCATTCACGAATTGAGCAATCTCGCGTTTCATTCGAGTCCACCAATAAGCCTGCTTAAGGTCCTGATACATCTTCGTGCTCCCAGGGTGGATGGAGAGGAGAGAATTGTGAGCCTCGTTCATGATCACTTTACGAAGTTCACCTTTGGGCACAACAGTATGATCCTCGAAGAAGAGAGTATCCTTGTCATCAAGGCGGTAGCACTTGTACTTGGGTTGACTCTTGGAAATCCCAATCTTCACCTTTTTCACCATAGCATCAAGAAGCTGGGCTTGGCGAATCTGGTCTTACAAGGTAGGAGAGACTTGAAGGTTGGCAAGGAAACCTTGAGGAACAACTTGCAGATTAAGTTTGCGGAAAGCTTCACAAAGCTCAGGTTGATAAGGCTTGAGAATCAGACTGTTGCAATAAGCCTCCTGCTCAATGCGTCAGCAATCACATTGGCCTTGCCTGGAGTATACTCGATACTCGGATTATACTCTTGAATCATTTCGACCCATCGAGTCTGCCTGAGGTTGAGATTAGGCTGAGTGAAGATGTACTTGAGACTCTTGTGAACAGTGAAAATGTCCACTTCTCTTCCCAATAGAAGATGTCTCCAAGTCAAAAGAGCATGCACAACTGCCGCCAACTCGAGATCATGAGTGGGGTAGTTCTTCTCATTGGGCTTCAACTAGCGAGATGTATAAGCAACAACTTTCTTCTCTTGCATCAACACTGCGCCAAGACCTTGGAGAGAGGCATCACAAAAGACCTCGTATGGTTTGGATTCATCAGGCGGAGTCAGAACTGGAGCAGTGATCAATTTCTCTTTCAAAGTGTTGAAAGCAATGTCACACTCCGGAGACCAAACGTACTTGACATGCTTCTGGAGAAGATTTGAGAGAGGCTTCGCGATCTTAGAAAAGTTTTCAACGAATCTTCGGCAGTAGCTTGCGAGACCGAGGAAGCTACGGAGTTGCTTCACATTCTGAGGAGGTTCCCAATTCATAATTGCAGACACCTTCTCAGGATTCACGGCAATGCCCTTGGCAGAGATGATATGACCAAGATAAAGAACCTCATCGAGCCAAAATTCGCACTTGGAGAACTTGGCATTGAACTGATGTTCTCTGAGCTTATCAAGCACCAAACGCAAGTGCTTGGCATGATCTTCCTTGTTCTTCGAGAAAACCAGAATGTCGTCGAGATAGACCAAAACGAAGTCATTGGTGTAGGCGTTGAAGATGAAGTTCATCATGCGAGAGAACATCGGAGGAGCGTTGACGAGGCCAAAAGACATGACAGTGTACTCATATGAACCATAGCTTGTCCTGAAGGCTGTCTTGGGAATATCTTGCTCACGGATTCGAATCTGATGATAACCCATACGGAGATCAAGCTTGGAGAATACTTGGGCACCTTTGAGTTTTTCGAACAGCTCGTTGATATTGGGAAGTGGGTATTTGTTCTTGATGGTCTCCTTGTTCAATGGACGGTAATCAACACAAAGTCAGTCCATTCCATCCTTCTTCTTCACAAAAAGAACACCACAACCCCACGGAGAAGAACTAGGCCGGATGAGACCCATTCTTTCTTGAATATCGAGTTGCTTCTTCAGCTCCTTCAACTCTTCAGGTCCGAGCTTGTAAGGACACTTGCACACAGGTTCCGTACCGGGCTCAAGATCAATGACGAATTCAACTGGCCGGTGCGGAGGCATTCCTGGAAGCTCTTCTGGAAAGACGTCTTGATATTCGCAAACGACTGGAATTTGCGAGATGGCATCGAGTTCACCCTTCTCACTGAGAGAAAACAGATGGATGGTATCATCACGAGCGGCAAAGACAATTACATCCTCAGACGAATGAGTAAATTGAATCTGCCTGGCTGCACAATCAAGATGCGCCTTGTGCTTAGTAAGCCAATCCATTCCGAGAATAAGATCAATATCCGAGTTACCAAGAACCACGGGAGAAGAGAGAAACTTGTAATCACCCAACGTGATAGAGACATCCGGGACGCAATTGTTAGAAGTCATTTGCTTGCCCGGAGACACAATCTTCAATGGAACAGGAATCCTTTCGGTCACAAAATCATGCTTGTCCACAAATGGTGTTGAAATAAAAGAAAGCGATGCACCAGTGTCAACAAGAACTTTTGCAGGAACATCGTTAACAGGAAGGTTACCCATAATCACATCTAGCGAGTCCTCTGCCTGAGCTGCATTCAGAAAGTTGACCTTGGCGTGCTTGGGGTTATGCTTGACCATAGCTGTACTTGCCGATCTGACAGGAGGAGGAGGAGGGAGGTGCCTCTGGTTGAAACACTTGTTGGCATAGTGACCCTTCTGTTGGCACTTGTTGCACGTGACCTCTGAAAGCGGACGGTGGTACGGAGCACTCGATCTTGGAGCTTGAGACGAATTCTTGTTCTAAAAGCCAGGGTTGGGTGGGTGGGAAGAACCACTGCCACCTTTGCTCTTCTGCTGATACGGCTGACGGAACGGAGGAGGAGGAAGCCAATACTTCTGCTGCTTGGCCACTTGAGTAGAGGAAGAAGGAGTAACATCTCTCACTCGCTTCTTGGAAGCATCACACCTCAACTGAGCGGCCTCTTGCTTCAGTGCCATGTTGTAGAACTCATCGTACCTCAAGGGCTCAAAGAGGACAAGAGCTAGCTGGATTTCTTCTCTGAGACCACCCCCGAACTGGTATATCATGCTCTTCTCATCAGGGACGTCCTGCTTGGCAAAGCGGGTGAGCTTCTGGAACAACTTGTTGTAGTCATAGATAGACAAAGAGCCTTGCTTCAGGTTGCGGAATTCCTCACGCTTACTTTCAACCACACTCTAAGGAATATGATGAGCTCGGAAATCTTGACGGAATTCATCCCAAGTGATCACACGTCCACCTTTGGAATCCTTGTACTGCTGGAACCATTCTATAGCTTGATCTTTGAGTTGGAAGGAAGAGAACCTGACGAAATCCTCAGGCCTGACGTTACTGCACTCGAAATGCTTGCACAGATCCACGAGCCAATCAGCAGCATCGGTTGCCTCAACACAATTGCTGAAAGTCTTTGGCCCATTAGCAAGGAACTGGTTAAGTGTAGCAAAGTGATTCTGATTGTTGCCTTGATTCCCTTGGTTGCCTTGATTGCGCTCTTGGAGAATTTGCATGATCAACTGTGTGTTTGCATTGGTTGCGGCCATCACAGCTTGCCATGCCTCCGGAGGAGGTGGAGGTGGTGGCGGATCAGGATTCGGATTCGTGCGCGTTGGAGGAGCCATCCTGAAGAGGTTGACATCCATTAGCACATCGATAGAAAAATATTGAAGCTGAATCCAACGAAATGAAAATTGCAACATATAGTCTTCACATCTGAACAAAATGAACGAATGCATTCCTCTTGAAATGGTCACATATCCATAAATTGAGAAGCCACGTAGAATTCAGGTAGAGAAATAAATCAACAAGGTACGGATCAAGAACGAATAATCGGTAAGAAATCCCAATCTCAAACCAATATCCGTGGAAGAAGAACTAGAGCTACTAGAATTCCCACCTATGAAACTCCCGAACCTTTCCGGTTATGCAATCAGGTGTTGGGGATACAGGGCAAGCATAATATCTCACCCAAATCTAGCAAATCCTACATCCAGCTGTATCCATCCTTCAGCACATAACCGAGAAAAACTTCGGAAACCATCTTCCTCAACCTTCGAAAAGCATCCATTATACAAGTTATGGCGATACTCCCGAACTCCCGGCCCAGTACTGGGTGACGTCGAGGTTATCTCACCAACGAACTGCATAAAAGAGATTTTCGATGTCTGCGTACTAAACTCAGGTATTCCAGAACTGCAACGATAAAATTATGATGACAACACCTCAGAGCTCAACTCCCCGGGACACTTCCACAAAACCCCTGACAAGAGGCACCAAGACAATGTTCTCATCATAAAACCATCGGAACGATTCCAAGATACACGCGTGATCCTAAAATTTTTTTTAGTGAAATTTGAGAAGAGAAGAGTCAAAACTCTACGTCAGGATGCCTTATCAGAGCGATGAGGAGACTGGGAAGTAAAAAGAATTCCTAAACTCTCCGATATATAATTCCTAAATGACTCAAAACATTTTTCTAGACACAACTCGGCCGCTAAAAACGATCAACCAATGGGGGCTCCTAAGGTCGGGGAAGGCTCTGATTACCAACTTGTAACACCCTCGATGCGACTATATCTCCCACGTGTCGAGGCACGACTTAGAGGCATAATCGCATTGAAGGCATATGTCGCAAGTTAGGCAATCTTCACAACATCCCATGTAATATAGATAATAAAAAGGGATAACATAGTTGGCTTACACTTGCCACGTCAATCAAGTACATAAATAACATTACATCATCCAAACACTCATGGCCCGACTACGGCACCAAAATAAAAGATAACCCAACATGCGACACGGTCCCGATCACCCCCAACAGGGCACCACTACTGATCATCAGGAAAGGAAACATAGTAACGTTGAGAGTCCTCGTCGAACTCCCACTTGAGCTCGAGCGCGCCATCTGGAGCTGAATCATCAGGCCCTGCATCTGGTGTAATAGTAATATGTGAGCCACAGGGACTCAGCAATCTCGCACCCTTGCGATCAAGACTATTTAAGCTCAATAGGAATGGCAAGGTAAATATGTGGAGGTGCAGCAAGCGACTAGCATATATGGTGGCTATCCTATTCGCAAAAGAGAGCGAGAAGAGAAGTCAAAGCGCGAACTCATAACTAAAGAGGGCAATCCTGTGGCAAACATTACTCCAACACCGTGTCCACTTCCCGGACTCCGCCGAGAAGAGGCCATCACGGTAACACACTCAGTTGATTCATTTTAATTAAGTTAAGGTTCAAGTTATCTACAACCGGACATTAACAAATTCCCATCTGCCCATAACCGCGGGCATGGCTTTCGAAAGTTCAAATCGCTGTAGGGGAGTCCCAACTTAGCCCATGACAAGCTCTCACGGTCAATGAAGGAATAGACCTCCTCCCGAGACCTTCCGATCAGACTCGGTACCTCGGTTCTTCAAGACATTTCGGCAGGTTAAAACTAGACCAGCAACACCGCCCGAATGTACCGACAAATCCCGATAGGAGCTGCACATATCTCGTTCTCAGGGCACACTTAGATGAACACTACGTACAACTAAAACCAACCCTCGAGTTGCCCCGAGGTGGCGCTGCAAGTGGCTCTGTTTGGACCAACACTCAGAGGAGCACTGGCCCGGGGGGGGGGGTTAAAATAAGATGACCCTCGGGCTCCGGAAACCCAAGGGAAAAAGGCTAGGTGGCAAATGGTAAAACCAAGGTTGGGCATTGCTGGAAAAGCTTTAATCAAGACGAACTATCAAGGGGTTCCCATTATAACCCAACCGCGTAAGGAACGCAAAATCCGGGAACATAACACCGATATGACAGAAACTAGGGCGGCAAGAGTGGAACAAAACACTAGGCGAGAGGCCGAGCCTTCCACCCCTTAACCAAGTATATAGATGCATTTAAGATAACATGGCAATATAATGATATCCCAACAAGTAAATAAATGTTCCAACAAGGAACAGTCTCCAATCTTCACCTGCAACTAGCAACGCTATAAGAGGGGCTGAGCAAAGCGGTAACATAGCCAATCAACGGTTTGCTAGGACATGGTGGGTTAGAGGTTTTTGACATGGCAATTTGGGAGGCTTGAAAGCAAGTGGTAGGCATCGTAGCATTGGCATAGCAAAAGAGCGAGCAATCTAGCATAGCAAAGATAGTAGTGATTTCGAGGGTATGATCATCTTGCCTGCAAAGCTGTCAGAGTTGACTGGATCCTCGAAAGCAAACTCAACGGGCTCCTCGTTAGCGAACTCGTCTCCTGGCTCTACCCAAACAAGACAAACAAGCAACAAGGACACAATCAACCACGTGCAAGGATCAAACAATATGATGCATTTATGATATGCTATGCGGGATGCGATGCGGGAAGCATATGCAAGATATGACAGGAAAATGCATGAACCTGGCCTCAACTTGGGAATCCAAGTGTGCCACTGGAAATATGAGATGAAATCGCTTGAAAACGATATAAAGAACGCCGGAATCGGAGTTACGGTTTGAAAATGGCAAGCGATTCAAATATGACACCAGTCTGCGATTTACAGCAAGTAGTCATCTAAATGCAATGAGATGAACATGCTACAGCACCCAAACATGACAACAAAATACATGGCAGGGATGAATTCAAGATTCTTAACAAAAGTCTAGCACTGAGCTACGGCCAATTCATCCATTAACAGGTTCAAACAAGCATGGAAAAAATGCATATGGTAAACAGATCTCAGACTTAGTGAAATTAACACTTGTCTGAAATTTTAGACCAAGTAGCACTCTTCGGAGCAACAAAATTACATGCTACAGGACCTGAACATGGCAAAGTAAAATATGGCATGGAGCTACTCAAAAATCTTAACAAATGTCCCTTAGTGACCTTGAGCCAAAAGGGATCAGAAAAATATATTAACAAGCATGTGAACATAGCAAAAGCATAATCAGTTTTCGGACTTAGTGAAAACTGGCACATACTGAAACATAACTCAAGTAGGCATGTTTACGAGCTCGATGCACTCACTACGGTGCAAGTCATGACAACATAAGCATACATCTATCAAGAACACACAAAATGCAAGCTAGACATGGCAAGAACAATAACATAGCATGCACGGATCAACTAAAACAACATCGGCAAAATTGCAAACAAGTTGACAATCTGCCCAGATTCACAAAGTAGCAAAAGTTGAGCTCGATTGACTCAAGCTAGGGTGCTCCATAATTGCAAACAAAGACATGGATGGATAGAGAACTACAATATTAATAAAACATCCTTACTGATCATCCTCAAAAGAGGCACGGATCACTAGGAAACAACATGAACATATGGCATCATGAACTAAACAGCTCAAGGACTTAGTCGAAATGCTAAGTCCCTGAAAACAGAATTAGCAAGTGCACCACTTTGCAAGCTTGCACTAGGCACCACACACATCACAAAAATACATGGGTTGCACCTTTGGAGAGATGGCAAAACCCTTAACAAAACATATGTAGAGCATCAGGGCATATCATGCACACAATAATCATGGCAAAAATGACAAAAGTCTAAATGGAGTAGCAGATCTGACAATTATCTCAAGTAGCCCTCTTCTAACAGCATTTTGGGCATCAAGATGACCTTAAATGAAAATGATGCAATGGAATGAAATGATGTACTCTCTGAGATGAACATTTTGATATGCTATATGCATGAATCGGAGCTACGGATGGAAAGTGACGAGGCTATGAACAAGAGCACTTGGATCTGGAATTTCTGGGACTTAGAAGAAAAACAACCTCCGGATCTAGGGTTTACTATTCACCGGATCTGGATCAGGGCACACAGATCGAGGACCGTCGGGGCTCTCGCCGGAGCTGCGGGCCATGGTGGCCAGAGAGGGGCGCAGGATGCGGTGCGGCGGCGGGCGGCGCGCGCGCGTCGACGGGGAAGCGGCGGCGATGGCGCGAGGTGGCGGCGGCGAGGCTTCCGGGCGGCGCG
>NC_041392.1:415451578-415458547 GCF_002162155.2 Triticum dicoccoides
CGGGCGAGGTGGCGGGCGGTGGCTCGGGCGGCTGGGCTGGAGGAGGACGGCGGCGGGGTTGCGGAGGAGGCGGCGGTCGACGTCGGGCCCGCGGGGGCTCTCCCCGGGCCGAGCGGGCCGGTGCGGGTGCGGGCGGCGGTGCGCCATGTGGCGCCACGCCACTGGCTGCGGGCGGCGGCAGCGATGCGTCCGGTCGGGGCGGACGTGTCCGGCCGGCGCAGGTAGAATTTTAGGGTTTCGGGGGGAGAAGAAGATCCGGATTCGGAGGTGTCTTTAAATAGGCATAGAGGGAGCTAGGAGAGTCCAAATGAGGTGCGTTTTTTGGCCACGGGATCGTGATCGAACGATCTAGATGAAGGAGAAGGCTTAGGTGGGTTTTGGGCCAAAATGGAGGAGTGTTGGGCTGCAACACACACGAGGCCTTCTCGGTCCCTCGGTTAACCCTTGGAGCGTCAAACGAAGTCCAAAGATACGAAACTTGACAGGCGGTCTACCGGTAGTAAACCAAGGCCGCAAGGCAAGTCTCGGTCCAATCCGGAAATGTTTAATCCCCACACACGAAAGAAAGGTAGAAATGACCACCGGAGGAGAACAAAGCGCCGGAATGCAAAACGAACAACGGGGAAAAGGCTCGAATGCATGAGACGAACACGTATGCAAATGCAATGCACATGATGACATGATATGAGATGCATGGCAACGATAAAAACACATGGAGACAAAGACCCGAACCCGAGAAAATAAAATAACTTAACGCCAAAAACGGCAAGAGTTGGAGTACAAATAGGGAAAGTTACATCCGGGGTGTTACAATGAACAAACCCGTGGTGGGCAGCAATCGAGCAGGTGACAACAGTGGGCAGGTTAAGCATGGAGAGCAGATCAACTTGGATAAATGCAGGAAGGTCCATGCCACCGGGTCTAGCACAAGCGGCTTGGGGATGATGCATCCCGAGGGGCGCCCCCAACAAGGTAAGCTGAAGACATAAGCAAAAGGGATGCATGGCGCAGGGACGGACCCACGTGGCCTGGGAATAATGAAGCCCGAGGGGCGCTCCCAGCTAAATGAGCTTCGAAATGTCACCTGGTTCTGTAGACGAAGTAGAGTTGGTGCAGCTGAAGGCGTGCGTTGGAGAAAAGACTCCTCATGAGCCGCCAGGACCCTGAGCCTCGGGAGGCTCTGGGGCTCAGGAGGTTCCCTGAAGACCATCTCCATCTCCTCCAGAACGACGTGGTACCTGGCTTCCTGAGCCGCTAGGACACGTCGCATGTTGCACTGATAGGCTGAAGCCACGCTCGGCAAGCCAAAGGGCATACGAACGTAGCGGTGCGGCGGGCCCTCGCAGCGGCCCACACGCCAAGGCCAGAAACGCTCCTGAGATGCGGCCCTGTTGAGCCCTGGGACGTTGATGCAGACACGCAACCCAGCATCCTCGCCTGGATGCAGAGCTGCGCCTTGTGGGCGGCCGTCGCCGCGCATGGCTCTTGCTTCTTGCAGTTCCTGGATGGTTTTGGTGATGAACTCCTGAGTGGTGGGAACTCCTTGCCCTGTGCTCTCCTAAGGGTCACGTGCTGCGAAACACGCTTCCAAGTGGTGCCCAAGCGCCTCCCTCATGAGGTTGGCAAGGTTTCAGGCCCTCCAGAAGAGAGCCCCCGAGCCCTGCGTGAGGAGGGCGCCGGGCGCGCCTTCCTATGCAACGGAGGAAGGCACCCCTGGAGCAGGCACCGGTCCTGACGTGGCTTCTGCTACGATGCCGTGCTCCTGAGGTCCTGCGCGGCGCGACTGCTTCTTCTTGGGGATGGTCTCTAGAGGGCCTTCATTTCTGCTGTCGGGGTCGTCGATTGCAACGGCATGAAAGGCGCGCTCAAGGGAGCACACCGCATCTCTCTCTTCACACGAGACCGTGATGATTCCTCCACTTCCTGGCATCTTGAGAACGTTGTAGACGTGATGAGTGACTGCCATGAACTTGGCCAGGGTTGGATACCCAAGGATGGCATTGTACGGCAGGCGGATGTGCGTGATGTCGAAGTCGATGAGCTCGGTGTCGTAGTTCTTACGCTTCCTGAAGGTGACAGGCAGGCGGACCTGCCCTATCGGCGTGGCGAAGCCGTCAGTCACTCCTGAGAAAGGCTTGGTGGGTCGGAGCTTCTCATATGGCACTTGGAGGTTGTTAAACATGTCGACAGACAGGACGTTGAGCCCTGCCCCACCCTCGATGAGGGTCTTGGTGACCTGCACATTGCTGATGACTGGGGAACACAGCATAGGGAGGGTGCCAGCAGTGGTTGCGCACTTGAGCTGATCCACCAAGCTGAAAGTGATGGTGCATTGGGACCACCTGAGCGAGCGCATGGCCTTGAGCTTGGGGAGCACCGCGTTCACCTCGCGAGCAATCTGCTTGAAGACGCGCTGAGAGGCTGGGGCCTGGGCGCCGCCCAAGATGCAGGCAATCGCATGCGGCTCCTGGAAGCCCCCAGCCCCTCGTCCTAGTGGTGGTCGTCATTCCTTCTTAGTGGCGGTAGCAGGGGAAGGCCGGCGTTGCCCTGGGGTCGATCCTCACGAGGCGGGTCCCTCTAGGCGCCCCCACGAGGCTGGTCCTGCCAGCGGTCCTCACGAGGTCGGTCGCGCCATTCCTGGCACGGGCCAGAGTCGTCCCAGCGTCCGCCTCCACGTCCTCCTCCGCGGCCGTAGCCCCGGTCGTTGCACTCGGGGCATCGACCATAGCGTCCTTCTCGTATGGCTCTAAGCTCTTGACAGTCACTGGTGTTGTGGGTGTTCAGGTCGTGGAAGGCGCAGAATGGTCGGCTGTTCTTGGATGACTCGGGCTGATCTCTACCCCGCTTGATGTCGGGCTCTGCTGCGAGCACAGCTACCTCCTTGCGCTTTATGTCCTTGGCGTTGGCCTTCTTCTCCTCCGCCCCCACGGCTGGCGGCTCAAGGAGAGAGAGGCGCACCTCCTCAGCTCTTGCGCACCTATTCGCCAGGTTGAATAGCTCCTGAGATGTGCAGAGTTCCTCGTGGATGGCGA
This sequence comes from Triticum dicoccoides, assembly GCF_002162155.2. Lineage (NCBI taxonomy): Eukaryota > Viridiplantae > Streptophyta > Magnoliopsida > Poales > Poaceae > Triticum > Triticum dicoccoides. The sequence continues at coordinate 415,454,611 of NC_041392.1, forward strand.
GCTCTTCCTTCATCTTGATGTCATGGACGCCGTCGGAGAACGCGGAGATGAGGGCCTCGTTCGTGACCTTGGGGATCTTGAGGCGGGTATTGTTGAAGCGCTGGATGTACTTCGAGAGGGTCTCTCTTGGCTGTTGCCTCATGCGGCGCAGGTCACCCGCGGCCAATGGACGGGCGCTAGTGCCCTGGAAGTTGGCAGCCATGGGAAACCAGTTCGCCATGACCTTTTCGTCGCCGTTGGCCGCTTCGATGCTCAACTCATAGAGCTTCAGGAACTCCGTGGGGTCGGCGGTACCGTCGTAGCGAGGAGGCAGATCCGGCTTGAACTTGCCCTGCCAGGCGACGCTACGCAGCTCGGGAGTGAAGGCGCGGCAGCCAGCCGCGGTTGCCGGGGCCCGCCTCGGAGGTGGAGCTTGGTCTTGACGAGGTGCGTGCTGCGCCGCTGCGGGTGGTGCGCGGTCTTAACGAGGTGGCGCAGGGAGCGCAGGTGCAACTTGTGGCCGCGGAATTTCTTGGTAGTTTCTCTCTTCACGCGCGGGCGCCGGGCGAGCGTCGCGGAGCTGCGCGCCTTGGTGCTAAGGCGACGTCTTGGGGCCGAGGTGGTGGAGGCGCGCCATGAGCCCCGTCGCCCGCGGCTGGTTGAGGGGGAGGCAGAGAGTGGGACGGCGCCGGAGAGCCCCTCGCGGCGTGGACATGCTCGGCGATGCGTTCGAGCCTCTCCTCGTAGAGGTTGTCGATGGGGCGGTAGCACAAGATCTCGTTCACTGCGAGGAGCGCGGCCCGTGCCTCCATGGGAGCATGGTGCGTGTGAGACGAAGAACCGGCAGGGGTCAGCGATGGAGTGGCGGTGCGGCCGTCCTGCCGCACCGAAGGATGCAGCAAAGACGCCTGCTGCTCATTCCTCGCCGGGCCGGTGGCTGCGTTGGCGGCGGGGGATGGAGAACGGCGGTGTGGCCCGCCGACGGGAGCCGTCTGAGCGACGCGGGTGGTGAGGGCAGCCCGACGCTCAGCTCGAGCACGGCGAGCGTCCGCCATGGAGACGACGGAGCGACGGAGCGACGAACTGATGGAAGGGAGGCTATGGCGCATTCCTACCTGGCGCGCCGAATGTCGGATGTGGGGTTCCGGTAAACCCTTAAGGTTCGAACACTGGGGTGCACGCGAAGTCTTTCCTTCCTACCAATCTACGCCCTAGCTCACTAGATCTCACGGACGAACTCAACAAACTCGCAACACAGAAAGACGCAAGATTTATACTGGTTTGGGCCACTGTTGTGGTGTAATACCCTACTCCAGTGTGGTGGTGGTGGATTGCCTCTAAGGCTGATGGTGAACAGTACAAAGGAAGAACAGCCTCCTGAGGTTGAGGTGTTCTTGAGCTCGGTGAGCTTTTGTGTGTGTGGGCAGTCTGAATGATCTGTGCCTTCATGATCCATCCTCTTCTCTCTGCTAAGGTGGTGGCTAGCCCTATTTATATTGTCCCTGGTCCTCTTCCCAAATATCGAGCGGGAAGGGAGACAACGATGGCGGGCTAATTCAAAGGGGGACAGCTAGTACAAGCTATCCTGACAAAAGTGGTCTTCGCCTGCCAAAAGCTCTAGTGGTGACGCCGTCTTGGGCTCCACGATGACCTCCGTCTTGCCGACTTCCTGGTCTTGGTCTCGTTGCACCAATATATCAACCTTTTCCTGATGCCTCGATACTCTTCGCCTGCGCGGGCCTCCTTAGCACCAAAGAGGAATAAAGGACGATGCGCGCGCTGGCGCCTGCCTGGTGCCGTGTGTCATGGCTCACGTCACAAGTGTCTCATGAGGTTTTCCCCACCTTGATATCTCCGCTCCTCTTGAGCCTGCCTAGCTAGGATACTCCCGAGGAGGTCTTGCATCATCCGCCTCGTGAGGCTTGGACCCTTGCGAGGGTCTTGGATGCTTTGTTGGTGAAGATGGGCCGTACGGCCTGTAGGCTTAGCCACGCCGCGGGCCCCAGGCAGGCAAGTCTGGGGACCCCAGTTCCTAGGACGCCAAGAGCGCCCTTGCCGGTGACACCCCTCGGGGCGGCGTGGTTGACGGAGGCGGTGTGTTGGGGGTAGCCCTCAGTGGCTCCTCCTGCTGTTGTCCTCCTCCTGCGGTTACGGCAAGGTCAGCACCAAGGATCATGCCCTTGGCACACGTCGACGAGGGGCGAGTGGCGAACTTACGCTGGGAGCTGCTGTCCGGGCTACTCACCACCATCAGTGGCGCCTTAGGGGTGCCCGCCGGGGGCTGGCCGCCCGCCGAAGAACTGGCCCTCTTCACCCTCTGGGCCAGCATCTCCGCATCCCTGTCCGGACGAAAACAAGTCAAGATAAGAAGCACAGTTAGAGGAGCCGGAGATGACGAAAGGAAACGGCACTTACTCGTCCTCCACCTCCTCTTCTGCTTCCTTCCTCTTCCTGCCTGGCTGAGAGACCCGAGGTCAAAGAAGACCTCCGTGTCGTCGCCTGCGGGAGGAGGGGAAACAGGTGGAGGAGGGGAAGCAGGCGGAGTTGGGGACACTTGGACGAAGAAGAGGCAGATGTTTTCTTCTTCGCCACCGCGGCATTCACCAACTTCTTCGCCGCCGTGGCCCTCGTTTGGTGCGCGGACATCTCCTGGGCATGTCGGGGTTGCGTGGCCCTACTGGGCCAAACCGGCTCGCCGGAGCTGGCCCGCCGCAGGACTCGCCCTTTCCCCGTGGCCGGGGGGCTCGACAGCTTCAACTTCCTCCTCGGATGACTCGTTGTCGTCATCCTTAACAAGAGGGGCCCCGGTGCGGGCTGCTGGCCTCCCCAGTAGACTCCACCCACTGGGCGAGTTCCTTCTCCCCTGCGGCCGCCGCAGCCTTGTCCTCCACGCCGCTGGCGCTGCCGGCCTCCTTGGCGAGCTCCGCCTCCGCCACCCTGGCGGCGATGTAGTCCAGCTCCGCCCGGGTGGTGTCTTGGACGAGCCGCGGCTCGTCACGGACGTACTTCTCCTCCAGACTGTTGAAGAACTCCTGCACCTGCTCCTCTGGCAGCTCGGCCCAATTGGGGACGGGGCCATGCGCGTTGCAGTCCGGCATCATGGCGATGATGTCGTTCCGTCGCGAGTTATTGCTCGGCGGGACCACCCCTGCCGGCAACCCAAACAAGGGCCCCTTGGCGACCTTGCCGGCCTTCGCGGCCTTGCCAGACCTCTCGACCTTGCCATCGCGGCCCACATCAAGCTGGAAAAGCCGCTGGCAGAAGCGAGCATGAGCCAGCACCGTGAAGTTGTGGTCGAGGCCGGGGCGAAGCCTCATGATATCATCCGCATTCATGAAGACCCAGGCCGGCCTCCCCTTGTTATGTAGTGGAGCGATTCGGCGGCAGATAAAATCCGCCCTGATCATCTCAAGGGTGAGCCCGGCCTCGGTGAGGCGAAGAATGTGGGTGATGGCGATCTTGAGCTTGTTGTCCTTGGCGTCTACGTCGCCTCAGTCGGGCCTATGAACCGGCGGCGCTAGGCGAACCCGACAGAACTCCTGTGGGTCGTCCTCCTCGGTCCAGCACCACCGGCCCTGCCCTTCTTCCCACCTCTCCTTCTGGGTGCCCTCTAGGTACGCCCCTTTGGACCTCGGGATCCAGGCGACGCAACCAGAGATGTCGCCTTCCCCCTGGATGCGAGGGTAGAAGTAATGGTGGAAGAGCGCCATGTTGGGAACGACTCCGGTGAAGCCCTCACAGAGGTGGGCAAAAAGGTCCATGCACGACACAACATTTGGAGTAAGGTCCAGGAGGTGGAAGCCAAATGTGTGCATGACATCATTGAAGAAATCAGAGAAGGGGTGCAGAGGCCACAAGAGAAGTAGTCGACAAAAAATGGGTACCGATTCGTGGCGGCCTCAGCGCAGTTGGCGGGGACGACGCGCGTGGCTGGATGCCCCATCGCCTCCTTCACCCC
>NC_041392.1:415458982-415469579 GCF_002162155.2 Triticum dicoccoides
CCTGAAGCTGTCCCGGAGCTCGAACACGTCGACCGTCGAGGGGAAGTAGGCGAGCTACGTCCACCACGCCGCCAGCTCACTCTCGGTGGCTCCTTCGCTCCGGCGTCCTTGGCCACCCCTTTGCCCTTGTTGGTTTTGTGGGCCATGGCGGCTACGAGAGGCGAGGGGCGGAGGACAGCAAAGACGCAGCAGCGGCAAGAAGGGGCAGAAGCTTGAGAAGGAAGGAGAAAGGGACGACGGTTCTGAGATTGGAAAGGGCACAAGGGGGTAAAGTGAGCAGCGCGCCCGCGGTTATTCCTCTTTTTATGGGGAAGACGCGGGCGACCTCCTCTCCCATTAACCACAATGTGATGCATGCGTGCGGGAACCACCCCACGCATGACCCCGATGTCACGCACGACCCTCCATGTTGCGCGTTCAACGCGGGTTGTGGGGAAGCGCAGCGGATGAGAAGTTACTATGGTAAAATCCACCCCACCTGCCCGCGCACCGTTCTGGGCCTAGCCCAACAACGCGTCGTGCTTATGTATGGCCTAGGCCCGGGGATTCCTGTCGGTGTACAAAAGTAGAGGCTCTCCTTTTGAAAGTGCAACTATCCCTGGGTGGTTTTGGTAATTCCTAACAACATATAGCTCATTGAGCTAACATTATTCCAAGATTAATATTTCAGGAAAAGCTCAATGAGTGGCATGTCATGGATGAGGAAAGTGGATCCCTCAAAATTCTAAGGACAAAAATTTTGGCTCAAGCGTGAAGCTCAAGACTCTACATTTTATATTTTAGTGATCCAAGATCACATTGAGTCTATAGGAAAAGCCAATACTATCAAGGAGGGATGAGGTGTTGCTTAATGGCTTGCTTGCTCAAAGTGCTTAGTGATATGCTCCAAAACCCTCAACTACTCTCCCACATCCACATATGACCTAAACCAAAAGTCAAACTCGGCCCCACCGATTCTTTCTATCCGGCGCCATCGAGTTTCAAATATCATAGCCACTGCCACAAACCCTAGGCAAATCGGTCTCGCCGATAGGGATCTCGGTCTCATCGAGATGGGATTGTAATCTCTCTGTTTCCCTTCGTAACGTTTCGGTCTTACCAAGATGAGCGATCGGTCCCACCGAGATTGCAATGTAAACTCTCTGTTTCCCTTTTGTAACATTTCGGTCTCACCGAGATGAGCGAATCGGTCCCACCGAGTTTGCCTGACCAACTCTCTGGTTAGCTTATTACCAAAATCGGTCCTACCGAGTTTGTGTAATCGGTCACACCGAGATTACGTTATGCCCTAACCCTAACCATATCGGTCCTACCGAGTTGCATCTCAGTCCCACCGAAAATCCTAACGGTCACTAGGTTTGCTGAATCGGTCCGACCGAGTTTAACCATTCGGTCCCACCGAGTTTGGCAAATTGTGTGTAACGGTTAGATTCTGTGTGGAGGCTATATATACCCCTCCACCCACTCTTCATTCATGGTGAAAGCCATCAGAACATACATACACTTCCAATACACATTTTCTGAGAGAGAACCACCTACACTTGTGTTGAGGTCAAGATATTCCATTCCAACCATATGAATCTTGATCTCTAGCCTTCCCCAAGTTGCTTTCCACTCAAATATACTTTCCACCAAATCCAAATCCTGTGAGAGAGAGTTGAGTGTTGGGGAGACTATCATTTGAAGCACAAGAGCAAGGAATTCATCATCAACACACCATTTGTTACTTCTTGGAGAGTGGTGTCTCCTAGATTGGCTAGGTGTCACTTGGGAGCCTCCGACAAGATTGTGGAGTTGAACCAAGGAGATTGTAAGGGCAAGGAGATCGCCTACTTCGTGAAGATCTACCGCTAGTGAGGCAAGTCCTTCGTGGGCGACGGCCGTGATGGAATAGACAAGGTTGCTTCTTCGTGGACCCTTCATGGGTGGAGCCCTCCGTGGACTCGCGCAACCGTTACCCTCCGTGGGTTGAAGTCTCCATCAACGTGGATGTACGATAGCACCACCTATCGGAACAATGACAAAAACATCCGTGTCTCCAATTGCATTTGAATCCTCCAAACCCTTCCCTTTACATTCTTGCAAGTTGCATGCTTTACTTTCCGGTGCTCATATACTCTTTTGCATGCTTGCTTGAATTGTGTGGAGATTGCTTGACTTGTGCTAAGATAGCTAAAATCTGCCAAGAACTAAAATTGGGAAAAGGCTAGATTTTTATTTGGTCAAGTAGTCTAGTCACCCCCCCCCTCTAGACATACTTTCGATCCTACACCTTTTGACCCCTTTACTTGCGCACGGGCAGTCAGAGCCACGCGCCGCGGCCACACTTAGCATGGCAGAGGAGGGAAGCACAAGACAACCAAGGCGGCGCCAAGACTAGAAGCACAGGAGGGCAAGAGGGCGAGGTGGACTCCCTCGGCAAGATCCTTGCCGAGGCGGCCCCCCGCAGACCCGGCAAGAGCCTTGCCGGGGAAACTTGCCCAACACCAGCAGAGCGAGCCACCCTTGAGCCCACAGGCTCCGACCCAATCAACTCCATTGGGACCAGGGCTCGGGAGGCACCTCCGTGGTGGCATGCAGATCTTTGTCAAGATCATAAACACACAGGATCAGATGAGGATTAGAAGACGACGACCCTTGGCAGGATCCTCGACAGGGAAATCCACAAGACGCCCGGCAAGCGTCTTGCCAGGGACGACTGCGACACCACAGCAAGACCCTTGTTGGGCCCTCGGCAAGGCCCTTGCCGAGGGCGCTAGCAGGGCCACTATCAGTCCCGCACCAGCCAAGACTCCGCCGCCGTTCGCATGCAGCTGCCAGCCCAACCAGCTGGGCAGGCACCTGCATGGCAACATGCATCTTCCAAGCCAAATTAGCAAGCACCTGCGTGGCGGCATGCAGATCTTCATGAAGGCCCTACCACCGCGCCTCCTCAACTGCCTCCCTGCCTACATGACGCTGCATCCATCACTGGTCTGGGCGCATGTAGAAGCAAGGCGAAGCGGCGACGGACGGGACGGGCCTCGTTCTCGTCCCCAATAAAGCTAATAGACACCTACGTAGCGCATTTAATGCACTTTGTCCTGTAATGCCGTGCGATAAGCTCGCGCACTATAGGCCGTTCCACCTCCTGTGTGCCATTGTGGCAGCCCCTTTTTTCTATAAAAGGAGGCCCGAGGCGACCAGGAGTGGGATTCGGCTTTTAGGAATGGCATAGCCACCGTAGCTAGTTCAGAAAGCTCAAGACTAGGGTTTTACGCATCCTCGCGGCCCCGAACCTAGGTAAATGATCCGTGTGCTATTTCCTAAACCTGCTCTTCTCACGACCCCGTGCCCGCCGATCGTAGAAGGGATCCCAGTGATCCCATAGGTGTCGTTCCCACCGACACCATGGGAAAACACCAGTCGACGACTTTTGACATCAGGGAGCAGTGGGTTTTGCAGGCTGAGTCATCATGACTAATTCCTGCTGCGCCTGCTCCTATCAATCAAAAAAAAAATCCTGCCGCACCCAAAGACCAAAGCAATGCCGTCGTGGATATTTAAATTTACCCGCCGACAAGGAGATAAAAAATGGGTGAAAAAACAAATGTGGTAGCAGCCTAGCTAATCGGTTGCACTACCCAACTGGCTACCCACCATGCTTCACTGTTGTACTCGGCGGAAAGGTGGTCTTTCGTGATTTGATTACTCATGTACTTGCTTCGGCGCTACGACCGAGGAGGACCCAGAAAATGTGCGGTAGGGTGTCCCATGTCTCGCCAAGGAAGAAAATATGTGTGCACCACCCGGGAGGACCCAAAAACCGTGCGGTAGGGTGTGCCACATCTCGACATGGAGGAAAAATGTGCATGTAAAAATATATTGTATCAGACGTACTACCCATGGTTCGACCTCAGGACCCAGCCAGTCGGTCAAAAACACCCCACTAGCCACACAACTTCATCATGCTAACGTGTCATGGAGGATAGGTGTGGTTAGCTCCGTCTCGACCAGCCAAAACATCTCTTGTTCTAGGCGATTCTTCTATTTTTCCAGGCTTTTTCTAGTTATAACAACACCACGGCAAGCTCGCGCTGCTCTTCATTTGTGCCTGTGCATCTAAAGGTTAGACGATGGAGAGGAGAGAGAGATCAAAAACATGGGACCCACCAGTAAGTGAGTCAATGGTCATGCACGTGTTGACAAGCCACTCCCTCTACTCTACTCAACGTAATACTGTATAAAATCAAGTTATGGGACAACGCCAACAACCCTTATTGTTTCAGGCTATCGACTTACACTTTGTAGTCCAGGTTGCCAGTTCAAATCTCGTCTTTCAGATTTCTTAGTTTTAGGTCCAAATTTGATCAATGACAAGTGGGACCCCCGTGTGTTGTTCCGATATTTCAGTGTAGGATGGTTTTTTTAACAAACACTTTGCGCGGTTAGACAAGTAACGACACGAGTTACACGTATTTTGCATGTTTAGGAACAAAAATGATAGCGGCATAGAATATCATATCCAACCCGCAGCTTAGATGCTCTGGTGATACGAGTTTTTACGTTGTTGGAAGTGAGATCCAATGGCTTGGGAGTAGTCTTTGTAATTATGCGCAATGTCCAAACTCTCCAAGAGTTTTTTTGCAAATAAAACATTCAGTCCTCGTGTGTGCCGCTGCATCTTGGATCCAATGGCTCCCAGTAGCTCATATTAGGTGCTCCCCATAGCTTAATTAGCCGCTACAGTGATACGAGCATTTAGGTTGTATGATCTGTGATTAGATGCCACATGTGTAGTACTTGTACTTTCTGCACAATTCCCAAATTCTCTCAGGCGTATATTGCAAAAACATTCGAACCTCCTACTGTGAGCAGTTAGACCTCTGGGAACTCGTATCACCATAGAATCTACGGTGCAGGAGCACCTCATATTCTCCCGTGCGAGAAAACATCAGATGCTCTCGCAGCTTGGATGCTACGATGATACGAGCTTTGAGGTCGTTCGATCTGAGATCCAATGGCATCTGAGCATTCTTTGTGGTTGTAAGCAGTGGTCAAACTCTTGGGGGGGTTTCTACAAAAAACATTTGAACCACCAAGGAGTTATTGGATCACAAATCCAACAGCTCCGAAGATCTTGTATCACCAAAGCATCTAAGGTGTGGTAGCACATGATATTCTTACATACAGGAGAATATAAGGCTTCGAGTCGTTGGATATTCTTAGATGCTACGGTGATACAAGCTTCAAGGTCGTTGGATATGGGATCCAAGGGCATCTGAGTAGTTTTTGTACAAATTGTGTGCAATTCTCAAACTCATTAAGGTTTCCTATAAAAATATTAAGACATCATGTGAGATGTTATACCTCAAATCTACAAGCTCCAAGCAACTCATATCAGCATATAGTATCTAAGGTATGGGGGCACATGATATTCTCCCAGGGAGGGGGGTGCACAACCAATCGGTGTTTGGGAGGGTGGGGACAAATGTAATGTTTAATAAATATAATCTAAACAATCCTAAATAGAGCTTCACAATTTTATATAAGGTTGAGGGGTTAACCCCCGACAATCTACATAACTCCGCCTAAACACAACATTTGCATGTATGTAGTACTAGACTTAATATTCATGTTTCTGTTTCCTGTTCATTTTAAATATTGAATTGAGGACCATGCATGTCTTACATTTTACTCCCTTCATTCCTAAATATTAGTCTTTTTAGATATTTCAAATGGACTGCCACATACGGATGTATATAGACATATTTTAGAGTGTAGATTCACCCATTTTGCTCCTTATGTAGTCACTTGTTGAAATCTCTAAAAGACAAATATTTAGGAACATAGGGAATATTTCTTAATCCGTGTCATACATGCATGGTTTGGAAAAATAGATGCACTATAATTACTGGATTGTTGTTGTATTCATGTGTGTGTGTGTGTGTGTGTGTGTGTGTGGTCTCATATGCTTGATACATACAAAGTTTTCTCACCACCATACCGTCCATCTTTTAAATTTGAATTTGCAATGAAAAACTTACCAGGGATACCATGAAATGTGAAATCCACGTTGAGATCACTATATCACAAACTCACTCTAATTCAATAACTCGTCATAAATCAATTGCCGTGCCTTTTGGAATGATCAGTAATTTGCAAGGAAAATACGGGCATTGTAATACATATAGATTCGTTCGGCAATTTAAAAGATTCCTTTCATATTCTTGAATGGTAGCACCCAACGGTGTACCAGCCAGACCCGGGCTCGTGTTGATCCTCAAAAAAAACCGGGCTCGTGTCCTTCTGGTGGCATGCGTGGTACGCACATTAGCCAACCCCAACCAGTCGAGCCTCCGTGTTTTGAGTCGAAATATCTGGCGACCAGAATTCTAGCCCTAGGAAATTCCCCTCATGTCCCCGGTCCATAATGGCTGCCGATGAACAATGGAGGGATGCTTTAGTAACTGGACAATGTTACCTACCATGCCGAGCGCGGTTCAATTCCCTCGGTCGCCGCTACCTAAGGTCACCCATCAACTCCATTGTCTGGTAACTAATAGGAGTACTACACCAGGATGAGCACAAAATTGAGCCCCGTTTGTTCGTGCCTAGTACTTGAGGTAATATATCAGGCAATGCACTGGTACGGAGGGATTATCCTTTTACTCTACATATATAACTTGTCTGAAGTCTAACTAAGCAAAATGTTTGACCAAATCCTTTCATAAGAAATATTAACATCTATAATAGTAAAGATGTATCGCTTGAAAATTTATTGCATGATGTAGCTTATGCTATTTATTCGAATCCTGGATTTTAAATTTCAGAAAATCCAAAAGTGACCGGAAATTCATGACACTGAGCATGGTCTCGTGATATGGCACAAATATGTTGTCTTAATTTTTTTTGTTCAATTTGAGACAAGCTGCTTATGAGAAGTTGCATAAATGAAGAGCCAATGTATTTTGAAACAAAGACCTGTCACGTTAAGGCGAATGCTTTCACTATTCAAACCGTGGGCGTTTACGTGCCACCATGATTCCTGCTTCTCATCGGAGGTGCCGTCCGAGCAAGCGTGTGAGTCAACAGGAGGCGTGAGAGCAGACCGCCGCGCCGGCTGAGCGGGAGGTGTGCGAGCAGGCCGCTGCAAATGCTCACTGGGTGGCGAGCCCTCTGACCAGGCTCCACCGCCCACCTTTGTCCCAACTGCCCCCACTTTTAATGGCGTTGGCACCGTAGTTTAAAACGATATCGCTACAATCTTCTCTCTTCATCTCCGATTCTCCTATCGTCTACTTCCAACTAGCCTTACCTAACTGTACACCATGCCGCATCACAATGGTCTGCCCTTAGTTTTCCAGTTTCCTGAGGAAGACACCCAGCCGGAGTCTCAAGAACATAAGGCGCATTGGGATGAGCTTGAACTGGCCTTGCAGGAAGACGTCGGGCCTGTCCCTACTCCCGTTCTGGCTCCCGTCGCCCTGACTGCGCCAGCGCCCATCCCCATGGCATTGATGGACCGGGAGCCACACATTGTCATCGAGCTTGATGCCATGGGGTTCCACGAGGTCCCCGCGGACTTTCATGCGCCTGTGCACCTGTCAGCGCATGCGCCTACGCGTGCACTGACATGCGCGCCCGTGCCGGTGCCCGTGCAACTGCCAGCACATGCGCATGCGCCTGCACTGACGTGCGCGCTGAGCCAGTGCCCATGCACACGAATGTCTCCGTCATGCTATTGCCAGTGCCTGTCCCCGCGCGGGTGCCAGTGCCCCCCTCAGTGGCATGGATGGCCGTCGTCGACCGGTTCCTTGCACCAATGTCAGTCGCCTCCTCCCGTCAGTTGACTCGCTCCTAGAGACCGAAGTCCAGAACATTATGGCCTTCCTTGAAGCTAGGGCCAACGTCCAGGAGTACGCCAAGAACGGCGCAAGACGCTGTCGTCGCCATCGATTAGTGGCCCGACGACAAACAGAGCATGGCAGAGGAGCCGCTTCCCACCGCTAGACGCCCCCGCCGCCGCATGATCTAAATTTTCCATGAAAACCGTTCGGATTGCCATGCTTAAAATCCAAATGTTTATCATTTCCGTTTATTTTAGATCAATCATCCTATGAATGTAAAGTCGGAGTCAGACTGAATGAAATCTATGATTTGACCGATTGAATGTTCTGCTAGAGCCATATCAAATTAAATATAAAACGTCATCAAGCCACATGTATTCCTTCTCATTGTAAACATTTCCTTCTCATTGTAAACATTTCATATTAAATACCACATCAATTCCAAATATTTTCTTAGGGAAGTCACTTCCAAATACTCGTAGGGCACCCCCAGCCCCCTTGTTCGAGCACTAGGTGATACATCTATTTATCAACACATTTAATTATTAGGGAGTAGTAGATAAATAATAGATAGCTTGTCTGTCACAGTCACTTTATTCCTAAATTTGTTACATGTATAATCTATATCTATACCATCGATACCAAAGGGGCAGATCCAATTAATCTCGGCCATCAAATCATGTCAATCCAACGACCTAGACTGCTACAATGTCGTAATATCCTACTTAATATCCACATGCACTTAATATAGATCCAAATGAACGTGCATTGCATGTACACATTGACTAGTACTACTAGTACGTGAAACTGGTGCCGTAACTTGTGAACGCGTCTAGATATGGTCAACGGCAACATCGACCGCGCGTTCTTCGTGTTTGCCCGTGCGCCCAAACATAGAAGGGGAGGAGAGAGACCACACATGGAACCTACCAGTAAGTGAAGGCGAATAGTATGTGCTAATCAGCTAGTCCAACTAATCACTACTGTACTAAAAATAATATGAAAAAATGTTATCTATTAAATAGGCTGTGGTAATATAAAAACATTATATGAACAAAGGGGGTACAACAAACGTTGCTGTACTATGTTGTCTATTGACGTGCGGCTTGAAGGCCCTGGTCGCATGTTCGATCCTCATCCTTTTTAAATTTTTTATTCATATATGGATCCAAATTTGTTCCATGATAGGTGGGCCCCTTGGTGTGTAGTTTGTAGCACTTTAATTTGTGGGTCGAAATTTTTTCCATTACAGGTGCGATGTGGCTCCTGTAATAATTAAAGAGAACAGCTGTTTGAGATTTTGTGAAGGGTGAGGGATATAAGATAGAGATTGAGAGATGATCCAGTCACAGACATGTAGATATATTTTGTGAATGGGAGGAAGCAAGGTCAATCGTTTACATATATAAAGGGAGAGATATTGAGCGAGTGTGGCTCATCGTGCGACCGAAAGAGTGAGACGGGTTGGAGAGAGTGACCTAGATAGACAATGTGCGTGAGAGAGTATACAATATGAATATGTCAAACTGGGCTCAAACATGGAGATATATTGTTTGTATCTGAGAAAGAGCAAGGTCAATCGAGACATACACACACACACGCACACACACACACACAGAGAGAGAGAGAGAGAGAGAGATTGAGCGAGTGTGGCTCGCCATGAGGTCGAAAGAGTGGGGGCGGCTTGGATGGACTGACCTAGATAGACAATCTGCATGAGATAGTATAGAGTGTGTCGATCGAGGCCCGAATAGGGAGATATATCATTTGTGTGTGATAGAAAGTGATGTTAATCGAAACTTAGATAAAGAAAGCGAGATTGAGCGAGTGTGGGCCGTCGTGCAGAAGAAAGAGTGAGACAGTATTGAGAGGGTGACCTAGATAGACAATGTGTATGCGTGCGCACGAGAGGGGGGTCTATATAGGTAATGCATGTATCTAGCAAGAGAGGGTGGGAGGGAGGGAGGGAGGGAGAGAGAGAGAGAGAGATAGAGAGAGAGAGAGACAGAGATAGACACAGAGAGAGAGAGAGAGCTCGACATGGAGTGCAATGGCGGGTGTGTGAGGTAGATACATTGGGTAATAGAGCGGACAAAAAGGGGTTGTGTAGTTGAGAGACTTAGAGATCGAAACATGAAGATAAATAATGAACGTGTGTCGGAAACCGATAGCTTCCTAAGGTGGTTAGGAGAGGAAGATTGATCGATACAGGAAGTATGTAGCGTGTGTGCTGATGGGGTGGGGCTAAAAACAACATTTGAATGTAGATAGTACGAGACTTAATATCAACGTTTCAATTTAGTGTACATTGTAAGATTTGAATTCAGGACCATGCATATGGCTTCCGTAATTATTTCGAATTTGTGCCATACTAGGTTTGGAAAAGTTGACATTGACATGATTGTTGTGCTATTCTGTAGGCCATATGTTTGAATCCATCCAAAGTTTTCTCACTACCATGGTGTTCGTCTTGTACATATGAATTTGTATTTAAAAAGTAGCGTGGATACCGTGAAATGCGAAATCCACGTTAGAATTGGAGATCCCTATGTGACACACACTATATTTCAAATAACTCCTCATTAATTAATTTATATAATCTTATTTCGAATGACTAATTATTTGCAAGGAAAACAAGGGCATGGTAATACATACAGATTCATTTGCAAATGAAACAAGATTTGTTTGCATTCTCAAATGTAGGCACATCAGGCAGACCAGGGTCGTGCCGTGGTGGTCGTGTGTGTCGTACGGACGCTAGCACCCAA
>NC_041392.1:415470166-415511131 GCF_002162155.2 Triticum dicoccoides
GACGACAAAATAAGTTCACGCTTCCATGTTTCGGATTGAATTATTTGGCGGCCCCTATTCCAGCCCTGCAAAATATCCCTTCTCCACCGTCCCCTTCCATGCCCAGAGCGCTCAAATCCCTAATTCGCCGCCAACCCAAGCAAAGTTCAAATCGCCCCTCGTCTCATCCCTTTCCCTACCTCTGTGCGGGACGACGACGACGAAGATGACGGTCGCGCTTCACCACCGCACTGGAGCTGCCTCATCTACGCCCTCGTCCACTGCACCAGGTGGTCCACCAACAACGTCGGCTGCCGCAACCGACGTGCCTCACAGACACCGACTTCCACCGCATCAGGTGCACTTCACCGACACCGTCTCCCATCTCACTGTGGCTACTTCACCGAGCACATTGTCGCCCCTCTGCCCCCCGAGGCCGTTGGTGCTTCACCAACGGTCTCGTCCACCGCATTGCAGTGCTCCGCTGCCACTCAAGATCTGCATCCGTGCGTGGCCAGCCAGCGCATCACCCTCAACGGTTCTGAAGTGACCCGCACTCTAGCTAGGCGAGCATGCCAAAACGCCGGCCCAAACTAGGTATGCACATAACTCCTATCGGTGTTCTAGGAACCAGGGTACCTAGACTTGCCTGCCTGCGGCCCACGGTTGGCTCCATCAGTGGCCTGGTATGGCCCATCTTCAGCATTGACAAGACAAGACCCTCGCGAGGCGGACAACGCCAAGACCTCCAGAAGGAGCGGCCTCCCTAGGCTGGCTCCCGAGGAGCGGAGATTCCTATGCAGGCGCTCAAATCATGAGGTTGAGGTGATGCAAGCCATGACGACCAAGGCCAGGCGGGTGCCAGCGGGCGCATTACAGTAGGTTTCCTCTTTCGTGCTAAGGAGGCAAGCGCGGGCGCAGAGTCCTGAGGAATCAGTCAAAGGTTTCCATTTTGTGCTACAAGACCAAGACCACCAGGATGACAGGACAGAGGTCATCGCCGAGCCCACCACAACGTCACGACCAGAAGCTTTGCAAGCGAAGACCACCTTTCGTCAGGATAAGATGTACTATTTGTCTCCCTTCAAACTGGGCCATCGTGGGATCCCTTCCCGCCTTCATTTTGGGGAAAGAAGAACCAATGCCACTATAAATATAGCTTAGCCACCATGATAGAAGGGGACCGAGCCGTGCGAACCCTCGCCAGCTCACACCTTCACAACAGACCTCCTGAGGTAGTTCTTCCTCTGTACTAGTTCATCCTTGACCCACCTCGAGGCTAATCCACCAAAAAGCAGGAGTAGGGTCTTACACCGCAAGGTGGCCCGAACCTGGGTAAATTGTCGTGTCCCTTTCCTTTCTCGTTCATCGAGCTAGGCCGTGGGAGCAACGAGTTGGTAGGCCGGGGAGATTGAGTTCTTCGCACGCACCCCGGAGTTTGAATCTTTCTTGGGTCTGCGGAGCCCGGAATCCGACATTTGGCGCGCTAGGTAGGGGTGCATCGAAGATTCACCTCTTTGTCTTCCATACCCCGCCCTCGTTGTTCAGCTCTTATGGCGGGCATCGCTCCACTGGTCGGGCCGCCGGGCCCGTTCGGAGGCACTACGGGCCATTGGGCTTTCACGCCCACCTTGCGGCAAGTGCAATGGCTGCCAAGGTTCAAGCCGAAGCTACCGCATCGATACGATGGCACGGTGGATCTGGCAGGATTTCTCCAGGCGTATGGGGAGGCTGTCTGGGCAGCCGACAGTGACAACAAGGTCATGGAAAATTGGCTCCCCATGGCCCTTACTGGTGTGCCGCGCGCCTGGATCCTGGGCTTGCCAGAGTCTTCAGCGGCCTCTTGGGAAGAGCTGCGCGGCCTCTTCATCGTGCGCTTCGCGACACCCGCACCCTACGCCATCACGGCCCTCCTTGGTGGCTCGCAGGCACCGGCCTTGGACAGCCACGTCAAGCAATTCTTCTGAAGGGCGGGCACCGCCCACGTGCAGCGGGGAGCCCCTCTGGGCTGGGTGGCGCCTAAGGCCGACCTCACCTTCAACTCAAGGGACCACCCCAAGACCACAGTCGGCGCCGACGCGCTCCCTATGCTCTGCATCCCCACCATCTACAATGTGGCAGTCACCTGGACCCTCATCAACGGCAGTGCTGGGCTCAACATCCTCTCCGTGGAAGCGTTCAGCCTGCTTCATGTGCCTTACAGTCGGCTCCTCCCAACCAAACCTTTCTCGGGCGTCGTCGATGGCTCCACCTGCCCTCTAGGGTAGATCCACCTACCCGTCAACTTTGGCATGCGCGATAACTACCACACCAAGCTCATCGACTTCGACGTCGCCCGCATCGGCCTCCCGTACAAAGCCATCCTTGGGTATCTAGCTCTGGCCAAGTTCATGGAGGCAACTCATCCGGGATATAACCTCATGAAGATGCCGGGAAGCAGTGTTGTACTCACCATGGTGGGGGATACCAAGGATGCACTCTTGGCCCTCAAGCTCGCCTTTAAGGCCACAGCGGCCGCGCGGCCAAACGTGGAGGGAGCTCCGGAAGGCACGGGGGCTGCGCCAGCAAAAAAGAAGAAATTGTTTTCTCAAGACCGGGTAGAGATGAAGCAGGTGCCAATCGACCAAGATGGGGGGTCGGGCTCTACCTTCACCATAGGCGCCGGCGTCCCCCAGACTAGGAAGAGGCACTGGTCAGCTTCCTCTGCGCGAACAAGGACGTGTTTGCATGGGAAGCAGCAAACCTGGTCGGGATTCCGCGTGGGGTAATCGAGCACTACCTGACGGTATGCCCTGACACACGCCCGGTAAAGCAAAAGGCGCGGCAGCAAGCCCTGGAGAAGCAGTCGTTCATCATCCAGGAGACCCACAAGCTGCAAGAGACTGGCGTCATTCTGGAAGTACGGCATCGAGATTGGTTGGCGAACCTGGTCATCGTCCCCAAGAAGGGCGGGAAGGAGCGCATGTGTGTGGATTTCACTAACCTCAACAAGGCTTGTCCTCAAGACCCATTCCCTCTCTCATGCATCAATCAGATCGTTGACTCCACCGCCGAGTGCGATTTACTGTGCTTCCTGGACGCCTTCTCAAGCTATCACCAAATCAAGATGGCGGTGCAGGATGTTGAGAAGACAGCTTTCCTGACCCTGTGCGAGGTGTACTGCTACACTTGCATGCCGTTCGGGCTGCGTAATGCCGGAGCAACCTTCCAGCGACTGATGCACATCGCCCTGGGCCAGCAGCTCAGGAGGAACACCGAGGCATACATCGATGACATAGTGGTGAAAACTCTGGAGGCAAGAACCCTTATCGAAGATTTGGAGGAGATAATCGCTAGCCTGCACAAAGTGCACCTACGACTAAACCCAGAGAAATATGTGTTTGGCATCCCGTCCGGCAAGCCGCTAGGATTCTTGGTGTTGCATAGAGGGATTAAGGCCAACCCAGAGAAGCTCAAGGCCGTAGAAAAGATGAGTCCGCCAGAAACCCTCAAGGAGATGTAGAAGCTGGCAGGCTGCGTAACCTCGCTCGGGCGTTTCATCTCCAAGTTAGCAGAGCGTGCCCTCCCCTTCTTCAAGCTGATGAAATAGAAGGGCCCATTCGAGTGGACTCTGGAGGCTGACGCGGCCTTCAAAGACCTCAAGAGATACCTCACCAGCCCACCGGTGATGGTAGCACTGTGTGCCCTTGAACCCTTGGTGCTCTACCTGGCTGCCACACCTCACTCCGCCAGCGCGGTGCTCGTGGCGGTTCGGGAGGAGCGTCCGGTTAAGGGCACATGGTGCAGCGCCCTGCACCCAGCCAAGGCGCCGCAGCCTCATGACGGTGCTCCTCAAGCCTTGTCCACCCCTCCAGTCAGCGGGGCTCCTAATGATGGCACTCCTGAGGCCACAGTTGCCCGTCAGATGGCAAGACTTTTGAGGTTCCCCAGCTTCAGGAAGTACGGGATCCCACCAACGCCTCCACCCTCGTCGAGCACCCGATGTACTTCGTTAGTACAGTGCTACGTGATGCGCAGACATACTACCCCATGCCACAAAAGCTTCTGCTCGTGCTCCTCGTTGCCTCCCGGAAACTGTGTCACTACTTCCAAGGCCACCCCATCAAGGTCGTCTCAGCTTACCCCCTAGAGAGGGTACAATGGAGCCCTAATGCCGCAGGAAGGGTTGCCGAATGGAACATCGAACTGCAGGCATTCCAATTGGAGTTCAGCACCACCAGGATCATCAAAGGTGTGGCCCTCACTGACTTTGTGGCAGAATGGACTGATGCCCCTGACCGAGAGGTGGGCGAGGATTGTTCACTCGCACCCGAAAGCGAAGTACCGAATGGTTGGGTCATGTACTTTGACGGGGCATTCGCGCGTCAGGGCGCGGGGGCAGGAGCTGTGCTCATCTCCCCCACCCAATACAAGCTCTACTGCGCCATGCAGCTCTTCTTCCAGCATGACGAGAAGGTCTCCAACAACATCACGGAGTACGAGGGCCTAATTGTCGGCCTCAAGGCTGCGGCGACTCTAGGGTAAGGCGCCTCACCATCAGAGGCGACTCCCAGCTCCTCGTCAACTTCTCCAACAGGGCGTATGTTGACACACGAACACGTCATGTGTACCCTCGACGCTGGGGGTGATGCACCGCAGCTCACGTCGAAGGAGGCCTGACCGACAGCGCAATATGCAAGACAGTCGGCGGGCGCTTTTGCAGACCCGAAACCTCACGCACTCGGGAGGGACCCTGTCAGGGATTGCGGCGGCTATAGGTTTCCCTAGGTCGATTCGCTCACCCATAGAGCCTCGGGATTCTCAGCTCTCAAACTCTAGGAACAGCGAAGAACGAGAGAGAAAAACAGTGGGGAGATAAAATGTAGATGAAAAAGTAGTATATTGATTTGTTCGATTGTGTGTTGTTTCAATCGGCCATCACCCCCAACATATATAAGAGGCGGCTGGACTTCCCGTACAAGCAAAGGATTCATCTAGGCTTTCCTTACAAGAAAATTACATCAATTCACGTCCAAAACCCTAGTCAAATTCGGATTGGTTTTATCCAAACTTTCCAAAACTGTTCGGTTTAAACTGGTTGTACCTTGCGGGTCTTTTTTGTGGTGGCAAATGATCTCAGATGGAAACGAGCCCAAAAGCAATCTTGACCATTTTGATGAGAAGAACAACTTTCATGTTGAACGTTTTCTTATCAGAGGTCATATTGAGGGTCAAATCAGTCGCGCAAAACAGGCTATTCCCTCGCGCTACCCATCAGACATGTGTCTGGTGGGGGCGCCATATCGCCTCGTGATAGGGCGGCACTCCGATTGCTCTAAGTTTTGCATACGGCCTCGGATTGGGCCGAACTTTATATCAAAATCGATCATTTTGACAAGACGCACAACTTCCGTGTAGAATACTTTTCCATCCAAGATCGTCTGAAAAACTTTTGATCCCATCTTCAACTTCTCGTCGGATTGACTATCACAGCCTCCACCCCGGCAAGCTTTCTAGCCGGGCAAGCTTTCCACACCGGCAATGTTTCTACCCAGCAAGCTTTCACATCGGCAAGGTTTTACCCCAGCAAGGTTTCTACCCCGGCAACGGTTCCTCCCCGGCAAGGTTTCTTCCTTGGAAAGATTTCTCCCCCGGCAAGATTTTCATTCAACCGGCAAAGTTTTTCATCTCGGCAAGGTTTTTACCACGGCAAGGTTTCTACCCCGGCAAGCCTCTACCCCGTCAAGGTTTTCATTCAGCAAGCAAAGGCCAAATAACTCACGCGATCCATCAGACACTTCCTAGGTGGGTGTCTGGTCCCTCGCGTCACTTTTTCACTCAGGGCCAGCCCGCGAAGTGTTGCCTCTAACTTTTGCATACGAACCCGGATTCTTGACCATGCCAAAATCTGGTGTCAACACATGCCCCCTTGTTTTTCGGCAAAGCTTGTGTGCCGAAAAATAACTTGTACTGTGTTTGTTCTAAGGACGATGTCAACACTCCATCGGCCATTTATTTTTCTTAGGGCGATAATTATGTATCAGCCATTGCCTATTTAGGCTTCTTGCCACACACTCATGTGGTATTTCTTCAAGTACTTGCCATTGAGAGCTC
Source organism: Triticum dicoccoides (assembly GCF_002162155.2). Classification (NCBI taxonomy): domain Eukaryota; kingdom Viridiplantae; phylum Streptophyta; class Magnoliopsida; order Poales; family Poaceae; genus Triticum; species Triticum dicoccoides. The sequence goes on from NC_041392.1 coordinate 415,476,239, forward strand.
TAGGTAACAATGGCCCTTGTATGGATTCCACCAAATATGAATTTCCGGGAACTATTCTTGCAATCCTAAAAGGACCTTCCCAACTTGGAGACCACTTCCCAAATTTTCTATCTTTTGAACCAATCGGTAGAATCACTTTCCAGACGAGATCGCCAACTTGAAAATTCTTCAACTTGACTTTCTTATTGTAAGCTCTTGCCACCCTCAACTTGTCTCTGTCTATGGCCTTCAAAGCAGCCAAACGTTTATCGGCAACTTCGTCAATGTTGTCCACCATTAAGTTATAAAATTCCACCACCGATAAATCATTTTGCTTGGCTTTTCTTAAAGCATTCTGATACGTCTCCAACGTATCTATAATTTTTGACTGTTTCATACTATTATATTATCAACCTTGGATGTTTTATATGCATTTATATGATATTTTATATGATTTTTGGGACTAACCTATTAACCTAGAGCCCAGTGCCAGTTTCTGTTTTTTCCTTGTTTCAGAGTATCGCAAAAAAGGAAAACCAAACGGAGTCCAATTGACCTGAAACTTCACGGAACTTATTTTTGGACCAAAAGAAGCCCACGGAGTATCGGAGTTGGACCAGGAGAGTCTCGGGCTGCCATCGAGGGTGGGGGGCGTGCCCACCCCCCTGGGCACGCCCCTTTGCCTCGTGGACAGCCCGGAGGTCCACCATCGTACTTCTTCCTCCCATATATACCCATATACCCTAAAAACTTTGGAGAGCACAATAGATCGGGAGTTCCGCTGCCAGAAGCCTCCATAGCCACCGAAAACCAATCTAGACCCGTTCCGGCACCCTGTCGGAGGGGCAATCCCTCTCCGGTGGCCATCTTCATCATCTCGGTGCTCTCCATGATGAGGAGGGAGTAGTTCTCCCTCAGGGCTGAGGGTATGTACCAGTATCTATGTGTTTGATCTCTCTCTCTCTCTCTCGTGTTCTTGAGGTGATACGATCTTGATGTGTCACGAGATTTCCTATTATAGTTGGACCTTATGATGTTTCTTCCCCTCTACTCTCTTGTAATGGATTGAGTTTTCCCTTTGAAGTTATCTTATCAGATTAAGTCTTTAAGGATTTGAGAACACTTGATGTATGTCTTGCGTGGGATACCCGTGGTGACAATGGGGTATTCTATTGATCCACTTGATGTATGTTTTGGTGATCAACTTGCGGGTTACGCCCATGAACCTATGCATAGGGGTTGGCACATGTTTTCGTCTTGACTCTACAGTAGAAACTTTGGGGCACTCTTTGAGGTTCTATGTGTTGGTTGAATAGATGAATCTGAGATTGTGTGATGCATATCATATAATCATACCCACGGATACTTGAGGTGACATTGGAGTATCTAGGTGACATTAGGGTTTTGGTTGATTTGTGTCTTAAGGTGTTATTCTAGTACGAACTCTAGGGCTGTTTGTGACACTTATAGGAATAGACCAACTGATTGATTGGAAAGAATAACTTTCAGGTGGTTTCTTACCCCTACCATAATCTCTTCGTTTGTTCTTCGCTATTAGTGACTTTGGAGTGACTCTTTGTTGCATGTTGAGGGATAGTTATGTGATCCAATTATGTTATTATTGTTGAGAGAACTTGCACTAGTGAAAGTATGAACCCTAGGTCTTGTTTCCTAGCATTGCAATACCGTTTGTGCTCACTTTTATCATTAGTTACCTTGCTGTTTTTATATTTTCATATTACAAAAACCATTATCTACCATCGATATACCACTTGTATCACCATCTCTTCGCCGAACTAGTGCACATATACAATTTACCATTGTATTGGGTGTGTTGGGGACCCAAGAGACTATTTGTTATTTGGTTGCAGGGTTGCTTGAGAGAGACCATCTTCATCCTACGCCTCCTACGGATTGATAAACCTTAGGTCATCCACTTGAGGGAAATTTTCTACTGTACTACAAACCTCTGCACTTGGAGGCCCAACAAAGTCTACAAGAAGAAGGTTGTGTAGTAGATATCAATCTCTTTTCTTGCGCCATTGCTGGGGAGGTTAGTGCTTGAAGGTATATCTTTAGATCTTGCAATCGAATCTTTTTGTTTCTTGTTTTAGCACTAGTTTAGTTTATAAAAGAAAACTACAAAAAAATATGGAATTGAGTTTGCCTCATACGCTTCATCTTTTTAATATCTTTCATGAGTATGATGGAAAGGAAAATTGTGCCTAAGTGTTAGAAGAAGAATGCATTAAAATGTTTGGCACTAAATCTTTGAATAATGAGCATGATTGCAATGTTGTTAGTATGAACTCCTTGAATATCCATGGTACTAATGATGATTGCACTAGTTATGATGAAAATGTCTCCTATAAACATGTCAATTTTTGTGGAGTGCATTGGGTTTGCAAGTACACACCAAATAGGGAAGATAGATATTGCAAGAGGCATAAGCACTTAGAAACTAAATTGTTGCAAGAAAGGCTAGATGTTTGTGCTGAAGATTTAAATTTTCTTGGCCGTACTTGTGGACTTTCCAATAAACAGGGTCATTTAGCTATCCGATGCAAATTGTTTCATGATCTAATCATGTCCAAAAATTGTGATGACTTGATTTACCTTACACATTATAATGAACTTAGTTTGCTTATGGGCTACGAAGAAATGAAATGTATAACTAAGCATCTTCCAGAATTTGCCCATCATAAACTTCTTGGTTTTGATCTAGAGGAAATTTATATGTATTGTGCGGTGAATTGTATTGAAAATCCTTATATTGCCAATTACATAAAGAAAGAAAACAATAGAAGATGAAGAGAATACTAATGAAAGGGAATAGACTTCCCAATACCATCCTATTATTTCTTATGATGAATCAGGTAATGAGGAGGAGCCTCCTATTCAACCAATCTCATTAATAAGGAGCTCCAAAAGGAGGATTGAACCCACACACGATGTGGTGAAGAAGAAGAAAAGAAAAATGAAGAGATGTAAAAAGATATCTCCCCCAAATAATTCTGCTCCTATTACTATTATGCCTCATGAAAATATAATTGTGGAAGATAATGATACTTCTTATGATCATGACAATCTTTTTGTCACTTGCTTGGAATAATATGATAATTTCTATACTATTGGTGATATCCATACTATTAATGATGAGAGTGATTATGCTTATGATATGAAAAGGCCCAAGCTTGGGGATGCTATGTTTGATGAAGATGATGTTTTTGAGAATATATTTGCTGCAATTAATGTTTGTCCCAAGCTTGGGGATGCTATGTTTAATGAAGATGATATTTTTAGTCTCCCAAGTTTTTATATGCAAATTTATAATGATGATAGCATGCCTCCTACCTATGATGATTATTGTGATGATACTTATGCTATAAAAAGTAGTGATGATTATATTTATAAAACTTGTCATGATTATGATTACCCTTTTTCTGAACATTACTCTTTTAATGTGGAAACAATTTATAGTATTCGGGTCTCTTATGATACTCCCACTATTCCGATTGAGAAGAATTTTTCTTATGAAGAGAGTAGTAAATTTTCTATGCTTTTAGATCATGAAAAGAATGCTTTAGGTGCTGGTTATATTGTTGAATTAATTCATGATGCTACTGAAAACTATTATGAGGGAGGAACTTATGCTTGTAGGAATTGCAATAATATCAAGTTTCCTCTCTATGTGTTTAAAGTTTTGAAGTTATGCTTGTTTTACCTTCCTATGCAAGTTGATTCTTGTTCCCACAAGTTGTTTGCTCACAAAATCCCTATGAATAGGAAGTGGTTTAGACTTAAATGTGCTAGCCATATTGTTCATGATGCTCTCTTTATGTTACAATTCTCATCCTTTATGTGAGCATCATTGAAATCATCATGCCTAGCTAGGGGCGTTAAACGATAGCGCTTGTTCGAAGGCAACCCAACTTTATTTTTGTTCCTGTTTAGTAATAAATAATTTATCTATACTCTGTTATGGTTGTGTTTTTTATGTTTAAATTAGTGTTTGTGCCAAGTAGAACCGTTGGGAAGACTTGGCGAAAGTCTTGTTGATCTTGCTGTAAAAAACAGAAACTTTAGCGCTCACGAGAATTGCTGCCATTTTTATTGGAGAGTTATATTTAGTTAATTATTTTTGAAGATGATTAATAGATAAATTACTCAGGTCCACCAATTTATTTGAGAATTTTATGAGTCCCAGAAGTTTGCGTTAGTTACAGATTACTACAGACTGTTCTGTTTTTGACAGATTCTGTTTTTCATGTGTTGTTTACTTATTTTGATGAATCTATGGCTAGTAAAAGAGTTTATAAACCATAGATAAGTTGGAATAGAGTAGGTTTAAAACCAATATAAATAAAGAATGAGTTCATTACAGTACCTTGAAGTAATGTTTTGTTTTCTTTCGCTAACAGAGCTTACGAGTTTTCTGTTAAGTTTTGTGTTGTGAAGTTTTCAAGTTTTGGCTAAAGATTCGACGGACTATGGAATAAGGAGTGGAAAGAGCCTAAGGTTGGGGGTACCAAGGCACCCCAAGGTAATATTAAAGTACAACCAAAAGCCTAAGCTTGGGGATGCCCCGGAAGGCATCCCCTCTTTCGTCTACTTCCATCGGTAACTTTACTTGGAGCTATATTTTATTTACCACATGATATGTGTTTTGCTTGGAGCGTCAATTTATTTTGTTAGGATTTGCTTGGTGTTATTTATAACAATGTTTTGCATCTTTTATTTCAATAAAAGTGGCATTGATAGCCTTTACAATGTCTATTTTACAAGTCTTCATGTTGCTGTTTGAAAACAGAAAGTTTACCGCTGTTGCAATAATTCCCTAGAAAAGTCAGAATGTGATAAAATGTTGAAACCTTTTTAATTTTAAGATCTGACAAATTTACTAAAGTGAGAATTTTCTTTCATAATTTTTGGAGTTATGGAAGTATGGGTCTAGCTGCATTCTTTACAGACTGTCCTGTTTAGGCAGATTGTTGTTATGCTTGCACTGTTTGCATATGTTTGTTTCTTTAATGATTCTATTTGAGAATAGGACTACTAAATATGCAGAGGCATTTAGTATGCAATGTTTAATAATAATTTTTGTGATTTTCTACAGTAGAGGATGATAAGGTTTTTGCATTGATTTATACTAACTTATCTCATGAGTCCTTGTTGAGTTTTGTGTGGATGAAGCTTTTGAGATTTAGGGAGACCGTGATATGAGAGGAAGTAAGGAGACACAAAATCTCAAGCTTGGGGATTCCCAAGGCATCCCAAGATAATATTTTAAGAAGTCTCAAGCGTCTATGCTTGGGGATGCCCCGGTTGGCATCCCACCTTTCTTCTTCAACAACTATCGGTTAGTTTCGGTTGATCCTAAGTTTTTGCTTCTTCACATGATGTCTGCCATTCTTAGAATGTCATTTTATTTTGCTTTGCTTGCTGATTGAATAAAATACCAAGATCTGAAATTATTAAATGTTAGAGATTCTTCACATAGTTGCATAATTATTCAACTACTCATTGATCTTCACTTATATCTTTTGGAGTAGTTTGTCATTTACTCTAGTGCTTCACTTATATCTTTTAGAGCACGGCGGTGGTTTTATTTTATAGAAATATATGAACTCTCATTCTTCACTTATATTATTTTGAGAGCCTTTAGAATAGCATGGTAGTTTGCTTTGGTTATGAAACTAGTCCTAATATGATGGGCATCCAAGAGGGATATGATAAAAACTTTCATATAAAGTGCATTGAATACTATGAGAAGTTTGATACTTGATGATTGTTTTGAGATATAAAGATGGTGATATTAGAGTCATGCTAGTTGAGTAGTTGTGAATTTGTGAGATACTTGTGTTAAATTTTGTGATTCCCGTAGCTTTCACATATGGTGAACCGTTATGTGATGAAGTCGGAGCATGATTTATTTATTGATTGTCTTCCTTATGAGTGGCGGTCGGGGACGAGCGATGGTCTTTTCCTACCAATCTATACCCCTATGAGCGTGCGCGTAGTACTTTGTTTCGATAACTAATGGATTTTTGCAATAAGTATGTGATTTCTTTATGACTAATGTTGAGTCCATGGATTATACGCACCCTCACCCTTCCACCATTGCTAGCCTCTCTAGTACCGCGCAACTTTCGCCGGTACCATAAACCCACCATATACCTTCCTCAAAATAGCCACCATACCTACCTATCATGGCATTTCCATAGCCATTCCGAGATATATTGCCATGCAACTTTCCATCGTTCCGTTATTATGACACGCTTCATCATTGTCATATTGCTTTGCATGATCATGTAGTTCACTTCGTATTTGTGGCAAAGCCACCGTTCATAATTCTTCCATACATGTCACTCTTTAGTCATTGCACATCCTGGTACACCGCCGGAGGCATTCATATAGAGTCATATTTTGTTCTAAGTATCGAGTTGTAATTCTTGAGTTGTAAGTAAATTAAAGTGTGATGATCATCATTATTAGAGCATTGTACCAGTGAGGAAAGGATGATGGAGACTATGATTCCCCCATAAGTCGGGATGAGACTCCGGACGAAAAATAAAAATAAAAAAGATAAAAAAAGAGGCCATAAAAAAGAGAAAAGGCCCAAATAAAAAAATAAACAAATGAGAGAAAAAGAGAGAAGGGGCAATGCTACTATCCTTTTACCACACTTGTGCTTCAAATTAGCACCATGATCTTCATGATAGAGAGTCGCCTATGTTGTCACTTTCATATACTAGTGGGAATCTTTCATTATAGAACGTGGCTTGTATATTCCAATGATGGGCTTCCTTAAAATGCCCTAGGTCTTCGTGAGCAAGCGAGTTGGATGCATACCACTAGTTTCATTTGTTGATCTTTCATACATTTATAGCTCTAGTGCATCCGTTGCATGGCAATCCCTACTCACTCACATTGATATCTATTGATGAGAATCTCCATAGCCCGTTGATACGCCTAGTTGATGTGAGCCTATCTTCTCCTTTTTGTCTTCTCCACAACCACCATTCTATTCCACCTATAGTGATACGTCCATGGCTCACGCTCATATATTGCGTGAAGATTGAAATTTTTTTGAGAACATCCAAAGTATGAAACAATTGCTTGCCTTGTCATCGGGGTTGTGCATGATTTAAATATTTTGTGTGGTGAAGATAGAGCATAGCCAGACAATATGATTTTGTAGGGATAGCTTTCTTTGGACATGTTATTTTGAGAAGACATGATTACTTGGTTAGTATGCTTGAAGTATTATTATTTTTATGTCAATATTAAACTTTTGTCTTGATTCTTATGGATCTGAATATTCTTGCCACAATAAAGGGAACTACATGGATAAATATGTTAGGTAGCATTCCACATCAAAAATTCTATTTTTATCATTTACCTACTCGAGGACGAGCAGGAATTAAGCTTGGGGATGCTGATACATCTCCAATGTATCTATAATTTTTGACTGTTCCATGCTATTATATTATCAACCTTGGATGTTTATAAGCATTTATATGCTATTTTATATGATTTTTGGGACTAACCTATTAACCTAGAGCCCAGTGCCCGTTTCTGTTTTTTCCTTGTTTTAGAGTATCGCAGAAAAGTAAAATCAAACAGAGTCCAATTGACCTGAAACTTCACAGAACTTATTTTTGGACCAGAAGAAGCCCATGGAGTATCAGAGTTGGACCAGGAGAGTCCCGGGCTGCCCACGAGGGTGGGGGCGCGCCCACCTGCCTCGTGGACAGCCCGGAGGTCCACCGATGTACTTCTTCCTCCCATATATACCCATATACCTTAAAAACTTCGGAGAGCACAATAGATCGGGAGTTCCGCCGCCAGAAACCTCCGTAGCCACCGAAAACCAATCTAGACCCGTTCCGGCACCCTGTCGGAGGGGGAATCCCTCTCCGGTGGCCATCTTCATCATCCCGGTGCTCTCTATGACGAGGAGGGAGTAGTTCTCCCTCGGGGTTGAGGGTATGTACCAGTAGCTATGTGTTTGATCTCTCTCTCTCTCGTGTTCTTAAGGTGATACGATCTTGATGTATCGCAAGCTTTGCTATTATAGTTGGACCTTATGATGTTTCTTCCCCTCTACTCTCTTGTAATGGATTGAGTTTTCCCTTTGAAGTTATCTTATCGGATTGAGTCTTTAAGGATTTGAGAACACTTGATGTATGTCTTGCGTGGGATACCCGTGGTGACAATGGGGTATTCTGTTGATCCACTTGATGTATGTTTTGGTGATCAACTTGCGGGTTCCGCCCATGAACCTATGCATAGGGGTTGGCACACGTTTTCATCTTGACTCTCCGGTAGAAACTTTGGGGCACTCTTTGAGGTTCTATGTGTTGGTTGAATAGATGAATCTGAGATTGTGTGATGCATATCGTATAATCATACCCACGGATACTTGAGGTGACATTGGAGTATCTAGGCAACATTAGGGTTTTGGTTGATTTGTGTCTTAAGGTGTTATTATAGTACAAACTCTAGGGCTGTTTGTGACACTTATAGGAATAGCCCAACGGATTGATTGGAAAGAATAACTTTGAGGTGGTTTCGTACCCTACCATAATCTCTTCGTTTGTTCTCCGCTATTAGTGTCTTTGGAGTGACTCTTTGTTGCATGTTGAGGGATAGTTATGTGATACAATTATGTTATTATTGTTGAGAGAACTTGCACTAGTGAAAGTATGAACCCTAGGCCTTGTTTCCTAGCATTACAATACCGTTTGTGCTCACTTTTATCATTAGTTACCTTGCTGTTTTTATATTTTCAGATTACAAAAACCTTTATCTACCATCCATATACCACTTGTATCACCATCTCTTCGCCGAACTAGTGCACCTATACAATTTACCATTGTATTGGGTGTGTTGGGAACAGAAGAGACTCTTTGTTATTTGGTTGTAGGGTTGCTTGAGAGAGACCATCTTCATCCTACGCCTCCTACGGATTGATAAACCTTAGGTCATCCACTTGAGGGAAATTTGCTACTGTCCTACAAACATCTGCACTTGGAAGCCCAACAAAGTCTACAAGAAGAAGGTTGTATAGTAGACATCACATTGAAATTTACTTCCACCGGTAAAACAGCCTCTTGACCATATACTAGCTCATATGGAGTCACCTTCGTAGCACCATGCCTTGAGATCTATGTGCCCATAAAGCCTCAGACAGCAACTCATGACATGTCCTTGGATTATCCTTAATCTTTTTCTTGATGAGTTTGATTAAAATTTTATTGCTAGACTCAGCTTGTCCATTGGCTTGAGCATAATATGGAGAGGAATTGAGCAACTTTATGTTATAAGATTCGGCAAATTCTCTGACTTGGTGTGACATAAAAGATGAGCCTTGATCTATAGTCAACATTTGAGGAATGCTGAATCTATGAATAATATGCTTGGTTATGAATTTAATTACCTCTGAATGTGTCATGTTCTTGAGAGGTACTACTTCAGACCATTTAGTGAAGTAATCAGTTGCCACCAATACGAACCCATCCTCTGAAAGGCCACGGCTTGATAATGGGATGTAACATAGCAGCAGGAGCCAACTGAATATCACCAATTTTTTGACAAGCTTCACATCTTTTGTAATATCTGAAGCAATCATTAATCATAGTCGGCCAATAAAATCCAGCACGTCGTAGCAACCATTTCATCTTGGGAGCCCACTGATGAGTGCCACAAATACCTTCATGGACCTCCCCCATAGCAACTCTCGCTTGGTCCTCATCCAAGCACTTTAGAAGAACATCATCAACCGTTTGGTGATAGAGACCATCATCTCTCATTGTGTATTTAAAAGCCATACGCCGAACAACCCTGTCCACCCTTCTACTAGGATCACACAAATAATCAACAATGGGTTTCCTCCAGTCTTGATTTTCTCCTGCATTGAATATTTCATCAGTGGCTGAAACGGTGGGCTCCGGTTCGGCCTCCCCTATGTTGGCAAGACTAGACATCGGCTTTTCAGAAATATGAAACATGCCATGACCAACATGATAGCCGGATGCTTGTTGTGCCAACTCATTTGCTTTCCAATTGTCATGTCTAGATATATGAGCAATGCTAAAATAATCCAAAGTAGAAATTATATCTAGACATTTATCAAGATAAACATTAAGCGATTCATCAAAACATTGAAAGACTTTGGATATTTGTTGCACTACTAATAACGAATCACCATAAGCCTCAATATGTGTAACACCTATAGCAAGTAACATCTCTAGGCCGAATAATAATGCCTCATATTCGTCCTGATTGTTTGTACAAAAATATTCTAAGCGGCATGAGGATTCAAAAACAGCACCATGAGGGGATATGTAAACAATACCAACACCTTGGCCATTGCTACAAACCGAACCATCAAAATATAATCTCCACGGTACTAGTGAGACAAGGTTTATATCAACATCATGCTTGTCATCAATCCGATGTTCAACAATAAAATTAGCAATGATTTGGCCTTTCATGGATTTTAGAGATTCATAAGCCAAATCATATTCAATCAAAGCATAAGCCAATTTGCCAATTCTACCACTAAGAATTGATCTATGCAACATGTATTTAATGACATCGGTTGACAGGCTACTATGTAAGCACTCAGCACTAAATAATGTCTCAATTATGTGCAAGCATAATATAAACATAGACATAATTTTTCAATAAATGTATACCTTGTCTCGGTGTCCAATAAGCGACAGCTCAAATAAGTGATGGCATGCTCTTTTCCTTCAGTTTCTTGAGTCAGAACAGCACCAATAACTCCTTCCTCTGCTGCAATGTAAAGCCTGAAGGGTTCCCTATGCTTGGGTGCTTTCATCACCGGAGGAGTGCACAAATAATTCTTGATCATATCAAATGCTTCTTGCTGTTTTTCTCCCCAAGTGAAATCAGCATCATTCTTTAACCGAAGGACAGGAGTAAACACATCAACCTTCCCTGACAGATTAGCTATGAACCTCCTCAAGTAATTGACCTTGCCAAGGAACTTTTGCATATCTCTCTTGCATGTTGGAGCCTCTACTTTCTGTATGGCCTCTATCTTTTTGGGATAAATCTCTATGCCATCTTCATGGATAATGAAACCCAAAAACTTGCTAGTCGATACGCTGACTGCAGAATTCAAAGGATTCATCTTCAGTCCATACTTTTTCATTCTTTCAAAGGCTAAACGCAAATCGGCCAAGTGAGACTCAAAAGCATCCAATTTGACAACAATATCATCAATATAAACCTCAAGTATGACACCGAGTAAATCATGAAAAATCAAATTCATAGCCCTTTGATATGTGGCGCCAGCATTTTTTAATCTGAATGTCATCACTATCCACTCGAATAAACCAATAAAACCAGGGCAACGAAAAGCTATCTTGGACATGTCCTCTTCGGCCATAAAAATTTGATTGTATCTGGCATTACCATCTAAAAAGCTAATAACCTTATGTCCAGAGGCATCATTATAAGCATATCGACTATTGTCATGTGATACTCATCTTTGGGTGTAGCCCTATTCAAATCTCTGAAGTCAATGCACACCCTCAACTTGCCGGATCCTTTCTTCTCCACTGGGACAATGTTATAAATCCACTCGGCATACCTGCAAGGCCTAATAAAATTAGCTTTAAGCAAATGATGGATCTCTTCCTTGATCCAATCATACGTTTTTGGATTAAACTTTCTGGCCGATTGTTTGTATGGTCTAAAACCGGCCTTTATAGGTAACCGATGCTCCACTAGCTCTTGGCTTAAACCTGGCATCTCATGATATTCACATGCAAAGCAACAAACATATTCTTTCAAGAGCTCTATCAACTTAGTCTTATGATCAGCTCTTAAATTTTTGTTTACAAATGTTGGCCTAGAAATTGAACCATCTCCTATATCTATCTCTTCTAATGGATCGAACGATGTAAAACCTTGTCCTAATTTATCCATATCATCTAACTCTTCTATGGACTCATACATATCATTCTCATTGGACCAATATTCTACAAGTCGCTTTTCTAACCACTCCGAGTTAGGATCCATTTAAACATATCATACGTTGGAGCCGATTGCATTCAAACAGCTTTAAAAAGACGGGCACGAAACCATTCTTGGTCGCGCTGAGATAATCGAACTCTGACAAGTCACGTCCCGTCAAGCAAGTAGCATTTGGGTGTTGCCAATCCACCGATGCCTCAGCCAAAGCAACACAGGCCGATTTATCCGCATAAATGACTTCCACTTCATTATCAAACCACTGGATCAAAAACAGGTGCATAGTAGATGGCACGCATTGGTTTGCATGAACCCAATCACGACCTAATATCACATTGTAGTTACCTTGCACTTCGGCAACAAAGAATGCGGTAGCCAAAGTTTTATTTCCCACTGTGAGCTCCACATACATCACACCTTTGGCTTTAGTTTTCTCTTTGCCTTCAAATCCATTGAGCACCATTAGTTCTTTATCAACTCTTCATCATGCAGCCCCAATTTTCTGAAGACAGAATACGGCATAAGATTCACCACAGCACCACCATCAACAAGCATCCGAGTGAGGGGTGACCCATTGATATGACCTCTGGGATATAAATGTTTCAGATGCGTTACTGGGTCTTTTGGCTTCTCGAATGTTGCGTTTTTAGGGCCAAAATCCAGCTGGGCCACTTCCCCTTTCTCATCTACAGCACGAAACTCAGCAGGTAAGTAATATACCATATTGATATCCATACCTTCATGAACCGGCGTAGACTCATAGTCCAACATATCATCCTCTTCTTCAAGTGCATCCACCGATTCTGAAATCAGTTCGAGTGAAGAAGAAGTAAGAAGTGTCGCAGACGATGTAATAATTGTCGCATCGTCCTCCTTTGGTGGCGCAGGTGCTTCCTCGATAGGTGTAGAAGCCACTGTATCTTGTGTTTGTTTAGGCCTCCACACTTGCTTTGCGGGTAACATGGGCCGAGTGTCATTGAAGAACTTATCCCTTTGCTTCTCGGCCTCTTGTTCTATCATCTCTTGACTCCTTAACCTCTGTAATTTCCTCTTTTGTGTCTTTGTTAGCCCTGGAGGACACCACTTTGGCTGAGTATACTTAGGATCTCTCGTCTTTACTTGGTCGGTGCTTGCTTCATGGTCATTAGCTGAGTGCCTTGGCGCAATAGCAAGTATCGGCTCAGTCGGATTGCTATGCATAATCGGCTGTTGTATGGTGAATGTTTCGGTGCCCAAGATGAGTGAGTTGGCATTGATTTTTTCCTTGCCTTTGCTTGACTCGACCGTTGCAGCACTTGGCGATCTAACACTCCATTCTTGCTTGCCGATCCTCTTTTGATTATCTTGCACTGGCCGATTGACACCATTGTTCAAACGGCCTCGTGTGGGATAAGAAAGCCTCTCATGAACAGGCCTCCTTGTTTCTGCCCAACCCGGATGAAAAGCATAAGGGGCATTGGGGGCTGCCACCATCCTCCATTGAAATCTCCCATGTAGTATGGCGCATAGGGGGGTGGCGGCATCCATGGTGCCGGCGCCCACGACCCATATGGCCTTGCATGGTGCTGAAAATCTTCCCGAGGAGGTGACCTTGAGCGTTTCAAATTTGATGACCGGTCAGAAATAGAACCGGTTGCTTGACTGGCATACTTGGACAACAACATATCAACAGTTGGCTTGATTTTCTTGCGCTGCACTTTAACTTCATTCCTCTTCCACTTGCCAACTTTTGGACTCTTGGGTTTGATAAATTTAACATGAGTATTTTCCTATACTTGCGGTTGCCCCCCGAGTGTAGGATTCTTGATGGTGATTTTGATCACTTCCTTGCCATCGGGATGTTTATCAAGCACAACTTGTCTCCCCAAGAACTTGTCGCCCTCCTTGTCTTTCCTGGGCTCACCAATAATGACATTAGCTTTATTGTCAGATTCGGCAACCTCCAGCCAAATGAGTACCTTCTTCCCATCCTAATCCATGGTATTCATTGGAAAAGGCTGTTTATCAACTTGCATCTCAGAAAAGTTCAATCATCCGTCATTAATGGCTGATTGTATCTATCGTCGAAAAACATTGCAATCATTAGTAGCATGAGAAAAAGAATTATGGTACTTGCAATAAGCACGCCGTTTCAGCTCTTCAAATGGCGGTAAAGTATGATATATTCTAATAATATTAGCCTGCAGCAAAGCATCAAATATTCTATCACACTTAGCAATGTTAAAAGTAAACTTCATCTCTTCATCACGACTCTTATGAATCGGTTTCAGATCATTGCAAGTAAAGGGTTTGGCTTTAGATGGCCAAACAAATTCAGTAGCAAAAACATCACCCTCATCGTCCGAGTGATCACTATTATATTCGACCATATTCATCTTTGGACAATTGACTTTGTATCTGTGCACTTCTTTGAGATCTTTGCTTCGACTTTCCTGAGCCAAAGCCCTTTGTAAAACTTGGTTGATATTTAAGAACTCATAGCGTTCTAGCTTTTCTCTAATGGGAGTTCTCAAACCACTCAGTACTAAATCCGCCAAGTCCCTTTCGGTTATCACCAAACTAGAACACCGGTTTTTTGTTTCTCTGAATCTCTTGATGTAATCAGAGACCGATTCATCATGCTTCTGTTTAACCGATGTTAGATGTGACAACTTGAGTTCATTGACGCTGCCATAAAAGTGATCATGAAATTTCTGCTCTAGCTGCGACCAAACTCGAATGGAACCATGTGGTAAAGAAGAAAACCATGAAAATGTGGTACCAGTTAATGATAAAGGAAATAAACGCACTTTCAATTCATTCAATGAGCCTGCCTCACCCAATTGTGCTAAATATTGACTAACATGCTCCCATGTGGTTTTTGTGCCTTCTTGATACGTCTCCGTCGTATCTATAATTTTTGATTGTTCCATGCCAATATTCTACAACCTTCATATACTTTTGGCAACTTTTTATACTATTTTTGGGACTAACATATTGATCCAGTGCCCAGTGCCAGTTCCTGTTTGTTGCATGTTTTTTGTTTCGCAGAATATCCATATCAAACAGAGTCCAAACGGGATAAAAACTGACGGAGATTTTTTTTGGAATATATATGATTTTTGGGAAGTGAAATCAACGCGAGACGATGCTCGAGGGGCCCACGAGGCAGGGGGCGCGCCCCTGACCCTCGTGGCCACCCCGTAAGGCGGTTGATGCCCTTCTTTCGCCGCAAGAAAGCTAATATCCGGATAGAGATCGTGTTAAAATTTCAGCCCAGTCGAAGTTACGGATCTCCGGGGATATAAGAAACGATGAAAGGGAAGAATCTAAGAACGCAGAAACAGAGAGAGACAGAGAGACAAATCCAATATCGGAGGGTCTCTCGCCCCTCCCATGCCATGGAGGCTAAGGACTAGAGGGGAAACCCTTCTCCAATCTAGGGAGGAGGTCAAGAAAGAAGAAGATGAAGGGCCCCCCTCTCCCCTTCTCTTCCGGTGAAGCCGGAACGCTGCCGTGGCCATCATCATCATCACCGCGATCTACACCAACACCTCCGCCATCTTCACCAACATCTCCATCACTTTCCCCCCTCTATCTACAGCGGTCCACTCTCCCACAACCCGCTGTACCCTCTACTTGAACATGGTGCTTTATGCTTCATATTATTATCCAATGATGTGTTTCCATCCTATGATGTCTGAGTAGATTTTTGTTGTCCTATCGGTGGTTGATGAATTGCTATGATTGATTTAATTTTCTTGTGGTTATGTTGCTGTCCTTTGGTGCCCATCATATGATTGCACGTGTGGATCACACCCTAGGGTTATTTGTATGTTGATAGGACTATGTATTGGAGGGAAAGAGTGACAGAAGTTTCAACCTAGCATAGAAATTGATGCATACGGGATTGAAGCGGGACCAATATACCTTAATGCTATGGTTGGGTTTTACCTTAATGAACATTAGTAGTTGCGGATGCTTGCTAATAGTTCCAATCATAAGTGCATAGAATTCCAAGTCAGGGATGACATGCTAGCAGTGGCCTCTCCCACATAATACTTGCTATCGGTCTAGTAAAGTAGTCAATTGCTTAGGGGAAATTTCATAACTCCTACCACCACTTTTCCACACTCGCTATATTTACTTTATTGCTTCTTATCTAAACAGCCCCTACTTTTATTTACGTACTCTTTATTATCTTGCAAACCTATCCAACAACACCTACAATGTACTTCTACTTTCATACTTGTTCTAGGTAAAGCGAACGTCAAGCGTGCGTAGAGTTGTATCGGTGGTCGATAGAACTTGAGGGAATATTTGTTCTACCTTTAGCTCCTCGTTGGGTTCGACACTCTTACTTATCAAAAACTATTGCGATCCCCTATACTTGTGGGTTATCAAGACCTTTTTCTGGCGCCGTTGCCAGGGAGCAATGCGTGGGGTGAATATTCTCGTGTATGCTTGTTTGCTTTATCACTAAGTGATTTTTATTTGCTGTTCTTAGTTGTTCTTTATCTTTAGTTATGGATATGGAACACGAAATACCAAAAAAATTAGGTTTACTTTCTACTCAAGGAGATGGGGGACCTCCTAAAACCCTCGATGATGGTCATGTGAAAAATATTATGTACTATAATAATCCTGAGAAAACCCCATTCAATTATGTAATGGGAGTAACGTTGGATCAATGTGAATACTTTAGGGATTACCGCTTGACACAAAAAGGGAAACTATTATGGATCAAATTCATATATTGAATTGGTATGCTAGGCAACTATGCTTGAGATATGATTATACTAGTTGCTCTAAGGTGAAGGCTCCACACCTTCCCTTTTCATGTGAATTTAATGAGAATGAAACCTTAGCTTCTTATGCTAATGGTATATATGATTACTATGATGTGGAACAAATAGAAGAATTTGTTGCTTTTAAGGGTTCTTATGAAATTGAATCTTTGTTTGAAAAGCATGAAACTTATGATGATGATGTTTATAGGCCTGAAAATTTAGCTATCTTAAAATATTTCTATGATAATTATGAATACAATTCCTATATTAATGCGCTTATTGATAAAGTCTCCACTGTCTAAGAAGAGACTAATATTCTGCAGGAGTCTATGGAAGAAGAAATTGATGAAACTGTGAGCTCATTGGATGAAAAAGATGAGGAGAGCAAAGAACAAAAGGACGAAGAGCGGATTAGCTACCCGTGCCCACCTTCTAATGAGAGTAACTCTTCAACTCATACATTATTTAATTTCCCTTCGTGCTTACCGGAGGATGATTTCTATGATGATTGTTATGATCCCGTTGATTCTTTTGAAATATCCCTTTTTGATGATGCTTGCTATGCTTGTGGCCAAGATGCCAATATGAATTATGCTTATGGAGATGAACTTGCTATAGTTCCTTATGTTAAACATGAAATTGTTGCTATTGCACCCACACATGATAGTCCTATTATCTTTTTGAATTCTCCCAACTACACTATATCGGAGAAGTTTGCTCTTATTAAGGAATATATTGATGGGTTGCCTTTTACCGTTGCACATGATGATTTTGGTGAATATAATATGCATGTGCTTGCTGCTCATACTTGCAATTATTACGAGAGAGGAACTATATCTCCACCTCTCTATGTTTCCAATATGATAAAATTGCAAGGAACTGTTTATACTATGCATTGGCCTTCACTTTGTGTGCATGAATTGTTCTTTTATGACATGCCAATGCATAGGAAGAGAATTAGACTTCGTCATTACATGATATATGTTACCTTGTGCTCACCACTAAATTAAAAATCATTGTTAATTAAAATTGGCTTTGATATACCTTGGGATCCGGGTGGATCCATTACTGGAGCACTATATGCCTAGCTTAATGGCTTTAAAGAAAGCGCTGCCAGGGAGACAACCCGGAAGTTTTAGAGAGTCATTTATTTCTGTTGAGCGCTTTCATATAGTTTAAAAACGACAAAAATAAAGAGGGGAACCCAAAACTTTTTCAAAAAGGAAAGCGAAAGTGAGAAAGACAAGCATTGTTGAAGTGGGAGCTAGCCTTGAACTTTGTTCATGCTCACGGAAACCTTGTGAATCTTGATTACATAAACTTTTCAATAAAAATAATTATCCCCTTGTACAATTCCTTGTATTATAAAAATAATGTGCCAAGGTTTGCCTTTAGGATGTTTACATTTGCTTGATTGTTTGTATGGTGCAGGACAGAAACTTTGGCTGTAATGCGTGATTTTACTTTTTTAGCTGGAACGTCAAATGGTTCTGATTCTTTCTGCACTGTCTTCCTATACAAATTGTTTATTTTTCATAATTTTGGTAGAATTTTTTAAGTAACAGAAGTATGGTGAATGTTCAGATTATTAAAGACTGTTCTGTTCTAGATAGATTCTATTTTTGATGCATAGTTTGCTTGTTTTGATGAAACTATCAATTCATATTAGTGTATTAAGCCATGAAAAAGTTATATTACAGTAGACACAATGCAAAAACAAAATATGAATTGGTTTGCAATAGTACTTAGAGTAGTGATTTGCTTCATTATACTAACGGATCTTACCGAGTTTTCTGTTGAAGTTTTCTGTGGATGAAGTGTTCGATGATCGAGAAGGTCTTGATGTGAGAAGAAGGAAGAGAGGCAAGAGCTCAAGCTTAGGGATTCCCGAGGCACCCCAAGTAAATATTCAAGGAGACTCAAGCGTCTAAGCTTGGGGATGCCCCGGAAGGCATCCCCTCTTTCTTCAACAAGTATCAGTATGTTTTCGGATTCGTTTCGTTCATCCGATATGTGCAAACTTGGAGCGTCTTTTGCATTTAGTTTTCATTTTTCTTTTATGCACCATGCTGCTATGAGACAATACTTGGTTGATTTATAGAATGCTTCATGTGCTTCACTTATATCATTTGAAGTTTGGATTGCCTGTTTCTCTTTACATAGAAAACCGCCATTTGTAGAATGCTCTCTTGCTTCACTTAGATTTGTTAGAGCGTGGACATACCTTTTGTAGAAAGAATTAAACTCTCTTGCTTCACTTACATCTATTTAGAGAGATGGCAGGAATTGGTCATTCACATGGTTAGTCATAAAATCCTACATAAAACTTGTAGATCACTGAATATGATATGTTTGATTCCTTGCAATAGTTTTGCGATATAAAGATGGTGATATTAGAGTCATGCTAGTGGGTAGTTGTGGATTAGTAGAAATACTTGTGTTGAGGTTTGTGATTCCCGTAGCATGCACGTATGGTGAACCGTTATGTAACGAAGTTGGAGCATGATTTATTTATTGATTGTCTTCCTTATGAGTGGCGGTCGGGGACGAGCGATGGTCTTTTCCTACCAATCTATCCCCTTAGGAGCATGCGCGTAGTACTTTGTTTCAATAACTAATAGATTTTTGCAATAAGTATGTGATTTCTTTATGACTAATGTTGAGTCCATGGATTATACGCACTCTCACCCTTCCACCATTGCTAGCCTCTCTAGTACCGCGCAACTTTCGCTGGTACCATAAACCCACCATATACCTTCCTCAAAACAGCCACCATACCTACCTATCATGGCATTTCCATAGCCACTCCGAGATATATTGCCATGCAACTTCCATCGTCATCATATACATGACTTGAGCATTCATTATCATATTGCTTTGCATGATCATAAGATAGCTAGCATGATGTTGTCATTTCTATGCTAGATCATTGCACATCCCGATACACCGCCGGAGGCATCCATATAGAGTCATACTTTGTTCTAGTATCGAGTTGTAATATTGAGTTGTGAGTAAGTAAAAGTGTGATGATCATCATTATTAGAGCATTGCCCTAGTGAGGAAAGGATGATGGAGACTATGATTCCCCCACAAGTCGGGATGAGACTCCGGAATTTAAAAATAAATAAAATAGGCCAAAGAAGCCCAAATAAAAAAAAGAGGCCAAAGAAGCCCACCAAAAAATAAAAAAAAAGAGAAAAAGAGAGAAGGGGCAATGTTACTATCCTTTTACCACACTTGTGCTTCAAAGTAGCACCATGTTCTTCATATAGAGAGTCTCTTGAGTTATCACTTTCATATACTAGTGGGAATTTTCATTATAGAACTTGGCTTGTATATTCCGATGATGGGTTTCCTCAAATGCCCGAGGTCTTCATGAGCAAGCAAGTTGGATGCACACCCACTTAGTTTTCAGTCTGAGCTTTCATACATTTATAGCTCTTAGTGCATCCGTTGCTGGCAATCCCTACTCACTCACATTGATATCTATTGGTGGGCATCTCCATAGCCCGTTGATACGCCTAGTTGATGTGAGACTATCTTCTCCTTTTTGTCTTCTCCACAACCACCATTCTATTCCACCTATAGTGCTATATCCATGGCTCACGCTCATGTATTGCGTGAAAGTTGAAAAGGTTTGAGAACGTAAAAAGTATGAAACAATTGCTTGGCTTGTCATCGGGGTTGTGCATGATGTGAATATTTTGTGTGGTGAAGATGGAGCATAGCCAGACTATATGATTTTGTAGGGATAACTTTCTTTGGCCATGTTATTTTGAAAAGACATGATTGCTTTATTAGTAGGCTTCAAGTATTATTGTTTTTATGTCAAATAATAGACTATTTCTTTGAATCACTCGTGTCTTAATATTCATGCCATGATTAGATATGTGATCAAGATTATGTTAGGTAGCCTTCTGCATCAAAAATTATCTTTTTTATCATTTACCTACTCGAGGACGAGCAGGAATTAAGCATGGGGATACTAATACGTCTCCGTCGTATCTATAATTTTTCATTGTTCCATGCCAATATTCTACAACTTTCATATACTTTTGGCAAATTTTTATACTATTTTTGGGACTAACATATTGATCCAGTGCCCAGTGCCAGTTCCTGTTTATTGCATGTTTTTTGTTTCGCAGAATATCCATATCAAACGGAGTCCAAATGGGATAAAAACTGACGGAGATTTTTTTGGAATATATATGATTTTTGGGAAGTGAAATCAACGTGAGACGATGCTCGAGGGGCCCACGAGGCAGGGGGTGCGCCCCTGACCCTCGTGGCCACCCCATAAGGCAGTTGATGCCCTTCTTTCGCCGAAAGAAAGCTAATATCCGTATAGAGATCGTGTTAAAATTTCAGCCCAATCGGAGTTACGGATCTCCGGGAATATAAGAAACGGTGAAAGGGAAGAATCTAAGAACGCAGAAATAGAGGGAGAGAGACAGAGAGACAGTTCCAATCTCGGAGGGGCTCTCGCCCCTCCCATTCCATGGAGGCCAAGGACCAGAGGGGAAACCCTTCTCCCATCTAGGGAGGAGGTCAAGGAAGAAGAAGACGAAGGGCCCCCTCTCCCCTTCTCTTCCGGTAGCGCCGGAGCGCTGCCGTGGCCATCATCATCATCACCGCGATCTACACCAACACCTCCGCCATCTTCACCAACATCTCCATCACCTTCCCCCCTATATCTACAGCGGTCCACTCTCCCGCAACCCGCTGTACCCTCTACTTGAACATGGTGCTTTATGCTTCATATTATTATCCAATGATGTGGTGCCATCCTATGATGTCTGAGTAGATTTTCGTTGTCCTATCGGTGGTTGATGAATTGCTATGATTGATTTAATTTTCTTGTGGTTATGTTACTGTCCTTTGGTGCCCATCATATGATTGCGCGCGGGGATCACACCCTAGGGTTAGTTGTATATTGGTAGGACTATGTATTGGAGGGCAAGAGTGACAGAAGCTTCAACCTAGCATAGAAATTGATGCATACGGGATTGAAGGGGGACCAATATACCTTAATGCTATGGTTGGTTTTACCTTAATGAACATTAGTAGTTGCGGATGCTTGCTAATAGTTCCAATCATAAGTGCATAGAATTCCAGGTCAGGGATGACATGCTAGCAGTGGCCTCTCCCACATAATACTTGCTATCGGTCTAGTAAAGTAGGCAATTGCTTAGAGGCAATTTCACAACTCGTACCACCACTTTTACACACTCGCTATATTTACTTTATTGTTACTTTATCTAAACATCCCCTACTTTTTATTTACGTACTCTTTATTATTTTGCAAACCTATCCAACAACACCTACAAAGTAGTTCTAGTTTCATACTTGTTCTAGGTAAAGCGAACGTCAAGCATGCGTAGAGTTGTATCGGTGGTCGATAGAACTTGAGGGAATATTTGTTCTACCTTTAGCTCCTCATTGGGTTCGACACTCTTACTTATCGAAAATTGTTGCGATCCCCTATACTTGTGGGTTATCACTTCTCCATTAAATTTAACAAAATCTGGAATTTTATATCCTTGATGGCATCAAAGTACTCGGGGTACGGCTTTTGGTAAATCCGATTCCGAGGTAGCTCAACTCCAAAATTCTCTCGAAGCATCTTAGCCATCTCCTCTCTAAGATTAGCTAGACCATCATCCATAGTGGACGATGCAGCTTGTGGCAGTGGCATAGAAGGAGTAGGGTTACTTACTGTAGGTAAAAATTGTGGCATATATGCCGAACCATAGTTCGGTAATGGCCGAATGGTTGTAGCTGTAGGTAGGGTTTGGTTCGGCGTTGCCACCGAACCCGGCATGCTCATGATGGGACTAATGGGTGCAGCTACAATCTGATTTGTTTGAGTAGGATAATAAGTCATCGGCATCGGAGGCGCCGATGAAATAGGTAAAGTCAGATTAGGGTTTTGCACACTAGCAGCTATACCACCATTACCACTATATGATTGAGATATATTCTTCTGAGCATTAGTATTTTCTATGAAAGTTTGATTGACTAAATTGTTACCATCAGCAATACGACTCTCAATCTCAGCCCACTGCTCAGGAGAAAAGGTAGTACTTATAGGGGTTTCAACCTACTCGGCTTGAAGAGGAGGAAACTTGATTTCTTCAATCGGAGTGATGTTGCCTTGGTGTTCCTTCTTGAATTTTGCAAGGAACTCCTACAGGTCCTTGTCCTCACGCGCCTTCTTGTACTCCTCATAGACTTGGCGATGATCGACCAATATCTCATCAAGACTGGGCTTAATGATGTTATCAGCGTCTACCTCAGATGGCTTGGGAATATCTGACATGGTGGATGATGACGATTGATCTTCTGTCCCAGTGGAGTCGCCAAAAAATGTGTTGACACACAAACACGTCACGTGTACCCTCGACGCCGGGGGGGATGCACCGCAGCTCATGTTGAAGGAGGCCTGGCCGACAGTGCGATACGCAGGACAGTCGACGGGCACCTTTGTAGACCCGAAACCTCGCGCACCCGGGAGGGACCCCGTTAGGGATTGCGGCGGCTATGGGTTGCCCTAGGTCGATTCGCTCGCCCCTTGAGCTTCGGGATTTGCAGCTCTCAAACTCGAGGAACAGCGAAGAACGAGAGAGAAAAACGGTGGGGGGATAAAACGTAGATGAAAAAGCAGTATATTGATTTGTTCGATTGTGTGTTGTTTCAATCGGCCGTCACCCCCAACATATATAAGAGGCGGCTGGACTTCCCGTACAAGCAAAGGATTCATCTAGGCTTTCCTTACAAGAAAATTACATCAATTCACGTCCAAAACCCTAGTCAAATTCGGATTGGTTTTATCCGAACTTTCCAAAACTGTTCGGTTTAAACTGGCTGTACCTTGCGGGTCTTTTTTGTGGTCACAAACGATCTCGGATGGAAACGAGCCCAAAAGCAATCTTGACCCTTTTGACGAGACGAACAACTTTCATGTTTAACATTTTCTTATCAGAGGTCATCTTGAGGGTTAAATCAGTCACGCAAAACAGGCTATTCCCTCGCGCTACCCATCAGGCATGTGTCTGGTGGGGCGCGCCATATCGCCTCGTGACAGGGCGGCACTCCGATTTCTCTAACTTTTGCACACGACCTCGAATTGAGATGATCTTTATATCAAAATCGATCATTTTGACGAGATGAACAACTTCCGTGTAGAATACTTTTCAATCCAAGATCATCTGAATAACCTTTTGATCCCATCTTCAACTTCTCATCGGATTGACTATCACAGTCTCCACCCCAGCAAGCTTTCTACCCGGGCAAGCTTTCCACACCGGCAAGGTTTCTACCCGGCAAGCTTTCACATCGGCATGGTTTTACCCCGGCAAGGATTCTACCCCGGCAAGGGTTCCTCCCCGGCAAGGTTTCTTCCCCGGCAAGATTTCTCCCCCGGCAAGATTTTCATTCAGCCGGCAAAGTTTTTCATCCCGGCAAGGTTTCTACCCCGGCAAGCCTCTACCCCGGTGTAACACCCACAATGCGGCTATATCTCCCACGTGTCGGGGCACGACTTAGAGGCATTGTCGCATGGTAGGTTTGTCGCAACAGGGGTAATCTTCACACAATCCCATGTACTGAATAACAAAGGGATAAAGAGTTGGCTTACATCATCCAGAGTACAATCAAGGTCTGACTATGGAATCAAAATAAAGAAAGATGACCCCAAATGCTAGATCCCAGATCGTCCCAACTGGGCTCCACTACTAATCAACAGGAAACGAAACAAAACAATGATCAAGATCTTCATCAAGCTCCCACTTGAGCTGGGTTGCATCACCTGCACTGGTATCATCGGCACCTGCAACTATCTGGAAGTATCTGTGAGTCACGAGGACTCAGCAATCTCACACCCACGAGATCAAGACTATTTAAGCTTATGGGTAGGAAAGGGGTAGTAAGGTGGAGCTGCAGCAAGCACTAGCATATATGGTGGCTAACATACGCAAATAAGAGCGAGAAGAGAAGCAAAACAACGGTCGTGAACTAGAAGTGATCAAGAAGTGATCCTAAAACTACTAACGTTCAAGCATATCACAAGAACCGTGTTCATTTCCCAGACTTCGCCAAGAAGAGACCATCACGGCTACACACGCGGTTGATTCATTTTAATTAAGTTAACTGTCAAGTTCTCTACAACCAGACATTAACAAATTCCCATCTGCCACATAACCGCGGGCACGACTTTCGAAAGTTCAAAACTCTGCAGGGGTGTCCCAACTTAGCCCATCACAAGCTCTCACGGTCAATCAAGGATATTCCTTCTCCCAGGAAGACCCGATCAGACTCGGAATCCCGGTTACAAGACATTTCGACATTGGTAAAACAAGAACAGCAAAGCCACCCGATGTGCCGACAATCCCGATAGGAGTTGCACATATCTCGTTCTCAGGGCAACACCGGATGAGACAAGCTACGAGTAAAACCAGACCTCGAGTTTCCCCGAGGTGGCCCCGTAGGCGGCTCGGTTTGGACCAATACTTAGAGAAGCACTGGCCCGGGGGGGTTAAAATAAAGATGACCCTCGGGAGTGCGACTCCCAAGGGGAAAATAGGTGGTGGTGAGGCAAATGGTAAAACCAAGGTTGGGCCTTGCTGGAGGAGTTTTATTCAAAGCGAACTGTCAAGGGGTTCCCATAACACCCAACTGCATAAGGAACGCAAAATCAAGGAACATAACACCGGTATGATGGAAACTAGGGCGGCAAGTGGAACAAAACACCAGGTATAAGGCCGAGCCTTCCACCCTTTACCAAGTGTATAGATGCATTAATTAAAATAAGAGATATTGTGATATCCCAAAAAATCCATGTTCCAACATGGAACAAACTTCAACTTCACCTTCAACTAACAACGCTATAAGAGGGGCTGAGCAAAACGGTAACATAGCCAAACAACGATTTGCTAGGAAAGGATGGTTAGAGGCTTGACATGGCAATATGGGAGGCATGATATAGCAAGTGGTAGGTATCGCGGCATAGCAATAGAGCGAGCAACTAGCAAGCAAAGATAGAAGTGATTTCGAGGGTATGGTCATCTTGCCTGAGATCCCGCAAGGAAGAAGAACGAGTCCATGAAGAAGACGAACCAACGTAGTCGAACGAATCCTCACAACTCCGGAACAAAACCGAAGCTAACGAGAGAAGGAGCCCGGAAAGAAGCAAGCAACATAGTAAACAACCATCACATAAACATGGCATGATGCACAACCAAGGATGATGCATGTTCGGTTTAATGATGCATGGCATGGCAAGGTGCACAAGCAATACTACAAGTTAAGTGGTGCTCAATATGCAACGAGTTGCATATTGACGAAACGCCACATGACTTATTTAGTTCTCTCCCGTTTAGGTACCCATCAATATTAAATGTTCTTAAACATGGCAAGGGGTGAAGCATATGAAAACTACCTACCTAGGCAAGTTTAAATGAGGCCGAAACAACAAGCAACAAGTCCGAAAAAATCCTCATATGCAATTTATGGATTTGGTACTGTTCTGCCCTAAACCATATTTTAAAGTTGTTAAACATCAAAATAAAGTGAACCAAGTTATTCTATGCAATTTTCCACCCCATTTACATATAAATTTTATTTAAAATGGAGCTACGGATATTTAGTTATGAAATGAAGAATCAGCGGATGAGTTGTGGTTAGGGGTGAAATGCCACTCGAACCAAGAGCTAGCTGATTCTCCCCGAAATGCGTTGAGGCGCAGCAGTTGACTGGACATCTAGGGGTAAAGCACTGTTTCGGTGCGGGCTGCGCGAGCGGTACCAAATCGAGGCAAACTCTGAATACTAGATATGACCCAAAAATAACAGGGGTCAAGGTCGGCCAGTGAGACGATGGGGGATAAGCTTCATCATCGAGAGGGAAACAGCCCGGATCACCAGCTAAGGCCCCTAAATGACCGCTCAGTGATAAAGGAGGTGGGGGTGCAAAGACAGCCAGGAGGTTTGCCTAGAAGCAGCCACCCTTTAAAGAGTGCGTAATAACTCACTGATCGAGCGAGGAAATGTCCGTTGAAAATAAAGCGAACCAGTGGGGCTTAAAAGTCACTCTTTGAATAGTTTTTCAGACCGTTAAGTTGTCAATCTTTCCAATGATGAGGCTCCAAAGTTTATTACATTTCCTGGTCTGCCGAGGACAACACTAGATTGATTGCTTACCGACTTTCATTCAGATACCAACCCATCTTTTTATCAAAAGCATGGAAACTATCTAATCGAAAAGCATTTTAGCATGGCATTTATGCAAAAATTAAACAAACCGCAAGTTTCAACATTTTAAACATGGATGAAAATTACAGATTATGAAAGTATAGGAAAAACTGAGCATTTTACATATATGACATGATCTATTTGGATGCATGGATAAATAGTTATAGGCAATGCAAAAAATGATGGCATTTCTGTAAATAGGAATGCACTGGAAAAAATACTAAAATACACAGAATGGAAAACAATATGCACGGGCCGAATTGCATCCAGTGCAGCGGCCGAGGAGATGAGCGGGCCTAAGTGGGTGTGGGTGTGCAAAAAAATTAACAGGAAAATAGAGCAAAATGGGGGCCAACTGGGTCTTGGTCCCACAACCTCCTGTATAGAGTGGCAAAGCGCTGACCAGCTGGCCTGACTGAGTGTTTGGATAAAAAAAGGGCGTGACTGGACTTGAAACGAATCAAAGGCCAGGCCTTCTGGATCACAGACGAACTGGGAGATGACGCCGACGAGCAAGAGGGCGACCGTCGCGACCACAGGCCGACGGCGGGGGTGCAGGAATAGGTGAGTGTGTGTGTGTGGCGTGACGGGTGCGTGCGCAGGTGGTGAAGCGCTTCGAGAACGAGCTCGAGCAGGATCTCGTCTCGGCCACGGTCGCGAGGAACGGCGAGGCACTGGCTGCGTTGGGTGATGCAAAGGTGCGGGCATGACCTACGGGTATTATAGTCTGTGGACCGGCGAGGGAGCAGCGGCATGAGCATGGAAGCAAGCGGTCGCAAGCGCACGCAAGGAGCAGAGAAGAACAAGGCGGGTGAACTCGTCGGAGGAACTCCGGCGACAAAACTCGCAGATGAAGGCACCGAAAGATACTGTGCTACAAGGAGATCCTAAAGGTGCTACGGATGCATCATAAACATGAACGAGAACCTCGCCGGCGATGAGGTCCCGCGGGTGCGCGTGGAAAACGGCAACGACGACGACTGAGTATGATGGGGAAGGAGATGGGATGGAGCAGCGGCTCACCATGGGGGTGCTGCTAAAGTCGGTGGACTCGTCGAGAAAGCAGAGGAGTCGGCGTGGGGTTGTGTTGATCGTCGGTGTTCATGAAGTAGAGGAGGCAGAGGAAGAAGACGAAGAAGTGGACGACGGCGTGGAGGCGATCCAGGGTAGGGAAGACATCTCAACGGACGTAGACGATGTCGAGGAAGAAGATGCACATGCCAGAGATGACCATGGTGGCCTCCGACCACGCAAGCGACGGGGAAGCTCTCGGTGGTGCTCTCTCTTTCTCTGTTCCTTGAGGAAAAAGAGGAAACAGAGGTGAGGGAAAAGGGTTGGTGGCACGAGGAGGGAAGGGCGAAGTCTAGGGCTGCAGGGGGGGCTTGCGTGGTAGGTTATGTAGTAGCAGGGGCTCTTGTTCCGGCCGTCAAATCGGTCAGGGTGCCAACATGGAGCCCCTGGATGCGCTGCCGTACAGGAGAGAAGAAGAAGAAGAGGGGCGCTACTGCTGGTGGGCTGGATGGGCTGCAATGGAGGGAGTAAGTGGTTGCGCTAGACCATGGCTGGGCTGAGGTGCTGGGCTCTCTTTCTCTATATATTCTTTCCATTCTCATTTTCTAGAACAGAAAGCACTTGGAGGAAAAGAATCGATCGGCAGGAATGGAATTTGATAGATAAGAATATATGTGTGGAGTCCTGGAAATATGCACATTTGAAATGAATTGGTTTGGCAATTTTTTTGAGGTAGAAAAATAATTCAAGTTTGAATTAAATTCAAACTTGAGCCATTTTTGAACCCAACCAAATCAAACCAAGCTGGGCCAAAATTTAACAGGGTGGTTACTGACATGGTGTAGGATTTACAGGGATAAGATGAACATTAATGGGGGAGTGAAAATGGCACTTGCCAAAAGAAAGAAATAGAAGGAGAGGTGGTGATGAGTGAAGGGGGAAGATGATGCCATGACTCACATAGAAACATGTCACAATGCAATATGCTACCATATGAAGATGCACATGAAGATGGGGATATGCACAAAGACACCAAGCATAATGCAAACACATGATGAGGCCATGATGTGACAATGAATGGCAAAGTGAAATATGACAATAAATGACAAGACAAAGCAAAAGGTAAAACAACAAACAAAAACAAAAAATGGAACCCAAAGTAATTGGAATAGATCAAGTGGATATATTGCCCGAAAAGGGAAGTTTCACATTTGGGGTGTTACAACTCTCCTCCACTACAAGAGGATCTCGTCCCGAGATCTAGGGATGGCATTAGAGGGAAGCAGAAAAGGAAGAGAAGAGGTAAAACTAAGTTGCTTCTTTGACAAATAAGTGAAACCAAAGGACCTTGCGAGGTTGAACAAATTGAAAGAAGGAATACAATGAAGATGAACAAAGTTGAAAACACTCTGTTAGAAAAGAGGAACAAGGAACAATACCAGAAACTTGTAGGTTGAAAGACATAATAAAAAGGGTTGCAATGGACAAGAAGTACATGCAAGCACTCCGGTAGAAACGAGATGTACAAGGAACGATAGAGATGAATTACGACAACACTCCAGTTAAAACAAGATATAGAGGGAAAAAGAATGATATAATCTGGACAACACTCCGAGTGTAAATGGACGGAATTGAACATGATCTTGACAAGATGAGAAGATACTTGATGAAATGAACAACACACTAACTCCGGAACAATTTAAATAATGGCACAAGGGGTAAGAAAGATTTCAGACAGCACTCCGGTTGAGAAAGGAGGCAAAACTTCATAGAATGGGAAGAACTTGAAAAGAGGGCACAATACTCCGATTAAAAGGATAAGCAAGGAAAAGAACATGATCTTGAGAATACGAGATGATTGGTCGAACAGGGCAACATCACAATGCCTCTGTAACAAATGTAAGAATGGAATCAAAAGAACGGAGGAGAAAACAACATCTTCTACCTCAAATGAGCTTGAAAAAGCATCTTTAGGAGAAGGGTCGAATGGAGTTGTTGGAAAACCAACAACGAAAAGAGTAAGCTTGATGTGGGCTTATGGAAGACATCTCAAAATTATGAGGTGACAACCTGCCACTCACGGAAAAGATTTGATTGAGAGCTAGAAAAGATAAAAAAACTTCTTCCACCGAGGTGATAAGAAAACTTGGATCATAGGTAATCATCACAAAGAGCAACATTCCGAATGGAAGGCTTTAGGTGAAATCTATACCAAGATAACCTCCAACGAAGAAATTGATGGGTTGCAAAGGATCTCATGAACGAATTGAAAATGATGGGTTTAAATATGTCATTCCGGACAGCTTATGAAACATGAAACATGAAGGAAATTGTCAAGAGTGACATAACACCACCTCAAAAGATGAGATATGAAAGAATTGCACTTCGGAATGCAAGATGAAGAATGCTTGGACTCCACCAAACAAGACATGTGTTGAACACCTTGTTTATTTTAGATTATAGCTTTGCGGATCATAACTTCGAGAGATATCTTGAAGAACAATTGAAGAATGAAAAGAAGCCTTGACGAACCACCATGTAGCCTCCATGAAGAATTTCTGTAAAGAGAATGAGAAAAGAACTCCAGTAATAAAAGGATGATCAAAAAGAAAGAGAAGTTGAGAACACAAGGTGAAGCCTTGCGATGATTTAGATGGAGCTTCGCGACGAGATAAAGCGGAAAAACGTGGAACTCCGGAAAATAAAGATGAACAAAAGAAATCAAGAATTTTGATGAACCTCCGGAATAAGGAATTAATCACTTGGATAAAACAAGAATAAGGATTACATTATGCTTATCCTTCATCAATGAAATTGATGACAAGCAACGGATTTGACATACTACTTATTCTCGTAGAAAGGATTAAGATAGATATAGTGCAAACTTGAGGAGGTCTTCAACGATCCGCCGGTAGGATTTGGAAAGAACGAATGAATTGATATGATAACGAAGGAAGATAAATCTTTAATGAACCGCCGTAATAATTGAAAATGAAAGTATCAAAGACACAATTCACCGGGAAAAATTGGAAAATGAATGAAGATACTAGAGGGAATTTAGATACATGAGAACAAAGAGATCATGAACCGATTAGAGGATATTTGAAAGATGCACCGGTAAGATTGGAGAACAAGAGCTAAAAGCTGAGAATGAATAAACCCAAAATGATGGCCTTCGAAGAATCAAACTGAAAAGACACCTGAATTGCTCCGGATGGGTGAAAAGAATTCTCACAATTGCAAACAATGATGAGAGGATGGCATAAAGCTAGCACCATGAATCTTTGGAAGTACGGGTAAGGATTTAAGAGGAACTCTTCTTCGGTCTTAAAATGTTGATAATGATGATGAGAAATACCACCTTGAATTGTTGAGGCACTCCGGAATGGAAATTAGAAAGGTTGAACCAATGATGAAAAGAATGTGAAAGATCTTGGAGAAGGCATTAGACTGATGATAACTCATTCTCACGTCAAACTTGGAAAAGAATTTGAGAGTAACTCTGGGAAGATTAGAAGAGTCAGGTAAGATCCTGGGAAAAGACCTGTGGGTTAGGGCCCACTCAAGAGAAACACCGTTGATGATTTAAAAGATAGATTGCGCCGGTTGAATTAAATGGCTTGAATGAGATAACATCCTTGAAAGAGCTTGAACGAAAGCAGAGTGTTAACACGAATCTTCGAGATATCTTGAGCACTCCGGAACAATTGAATAGCGAGAAGTGGATGATTAAGAGGTGCACCGGCACGAGAAAATATTTGAAACAAGGAAATGATATGATCAACAAAGCTTGACTTGAATCCACCGGAGAAGAAAAGAGAACGAAGAATGATAAACTTGTAGAGCATCTTCATGATAACCACCGAGTAAGAACTTTGAAGGAAAAGAATGAAGAAACTTCACATCAATAAAACGATACTTGATTAAGATATCTGAGTCCTTGAAGAAGAAGGGTGGGAGGGCGGGGAAAATAAAGACAACTTGGGACGAATGAAACAAACACCGTTGAGAATACTTAGAGTTGATCTTGTTAATGTTGAAAATGATCGGATCCCCTTGAAGAGAAACACACCAGTTGAAAAGGATTGACATGACAATCTCGATTATCATGAAGGATTAGTATTCACATAGAAATGTGAGAACACCGCTTAGGAAAAGGTATGGATTCAACACTTGACTTCGAAGCAACTCGAATACCACAACTCAAAACAAAACAAAGGATTGGCTTGTAGAATAAGCCGGAACAAACATATGATAGACCCCATATCATATCATGTGTCTGTCGGAAAGATGTTCTAGGAGATACTTGAATGCCCACTTATAAACTCCCGAAACTTTCTGGTTATGCAATCAGGTGCTGGGGATATAGGGGAAGCATAATATCTGACCCAAACTAACAATCCCTACATCCAGCTGTATCCATCCGTCAACACATAACCAAGAAACCTTCGGAAATCGTTTACCTCAACCTTCGAGAAGCATCCGTTATACGAGTTATGGCATGTAACGCCCTCGATGCGGCTATATCTCCCACGTGTCGAGGCACGACTTAGAGGCATAACCGCATTGAAAGCAATGTCGCAAGTTAGGCAATCATCACAACATCCTATGTAATTCAAATAATAAAGGGGAGGTACATAGTTGGCTTACACTCGCCACGTCAATCAAAGTACATAAATAGCATTACAACATTCAAACACTCATGGCCTGACTACGGCGCCAAAATAAAAGATAACCCAACATGCGACACGGTCCCGATCACCCCCAACTGGGCACCACTACTGATCATCAGGGAAAGACACGTAGTAACATTGAGAGTCCTCGTCGAACTCCCACTTGAGCTCAAGCGCGACACCTAGAGCGGAATCATCAGGCCCTGCATCTGGTTTGGAAGTAATCTGTGAGCCACAGGGACTCAGCAATCTCGCCCCCTTGCGATCAAGACTATTTAAGCTTAATAGGTAAGGCAAGGTAAAATATGTGGAGCTGCAGCAAGCGACTAGCATATATGGTGGCTAAACTATTCGCAAAAGAGAGCGAGAAGAGGAGGCAAAGCGCGAGCGAGAAACTAGAGAGCAACCTGCGCAAGCATTACTCCAACACCGTGTTCACTTCCCGGACTCCGCCGAGAAGAGACCATCACGGTAACACACTCAGTTGATTCATTTTAATTAAGTTAAGGTTCAAGATATCTACAACAGGACATTAACAAATTCCCATATGCCCATAACCGTGGGCACGGCTTTCGAAAGTTCAAATCCCTGCAGGGGAGTCCCAACTTAGCCCATGACAAGCTCTCATGGTCAACGAAGGAATAGACCTCCTCCCGAGATGTTCCGATCAGGCTCGGTATCTCGGTTCTTCAAGACGCTTCGACAGGTTAAAATAAGACCAGCAACACCGCCCGAATGTGCCGACAAATCCCGATAGGAGCTGCACATATCTCGTTCTCAGGGCACACTCAGATAGGTCAAGCTACGAGTAAAACCAACCCTCGAGTTTCCCCGAGGTGGCCCCGCGGGCTGCCTGGTTCGGACCAACACTCAGAGGAGCACTGGCCAGGGGGGGTTTAAATAAGATGACCATCGGGCTCCAGAAACCCAAGGGAAAAAGAGGCTAGGTGGCAAATGGTAAAACCAAGGTTGGGCATTGCTGGAAAAGATTTAATCAAGGTGAACAATCAAGGGGTTCCCATTATAACCCAACCGCGTAAGGAACGCAAAATCCGGGAACATAACACCGATATGACGGAAACTAGGGCGGCAAGAGTGGAACAAAACACTAGGCGAGAGGCCGAGCCTTCCACCCTTTACCAAGTATATAGATGCATTAAGATAACATGGCAATATAATAATATCCCAACAAGTAAATAAATGTTCCAACAAGGAACAGTCTCCAATCTTCACCTGCAACTAGCAACGCTATAAGAGGGGCTGAGCAAAGCGGTAACATAGCCAATCAACGGTTTGCTAGGACATGGTGGGTTAGAGGATTGACATGGCAATTTGGGAGGCATGATAAGCAAGTGGTAGGCATCGTAGCATAGGCATAGCAAAAGAGCGAGCATCTAGCAAAGCAAAGATAGTAGTGATTTCGAGGGTATGATCATCTTGCCTGCAAAGTTGTCAGAGTTGACTGGATCCTCGAAAGCAAACTCAGCGGGCTCCTCGTTAGCGAACTCGTCTCCCGGCTCTACCCAAACAAGACAAACAATCAAACGGAACACAATCAACCATGTGCAAAGCTCAAACGATATGATGCAAGGATGGTATGCTATGCGGGATGCGATGCGGGATGCATATGCAAGATTTGACAAGGGATGCAAGAACCTGGCCTCAACTTGGAAATCCGAGTGTGCCACTGGAAAGGTGAGATGAAATCGCTTGAAAACGATATAAAGATCACCGAAATCGGAGTTACATTTTGGAAATGGCAAGCGATTCAAATATGACCACGTTCTGAGATTTACAGCAAGTAGCCATCTAAATGCAACAAGATGAACATGCTACAGCACCCAAACATGGCATCAAAATACATGACAGGAATCCATACATGATGCTTAACAAAAGTATAGCACAACGCAATAAACAAGGGCATATGAACTAGGGTTTCGGGAGAAAGTCAACCCTCGGGATCCAGATCCAGATCCGGACACTGTTCACACGCGGAACGAGGATCGTCGGAGACGGAGTCGAGGTCGCCGGCCGGAGCTTCGTCGGGGACGCCGGAGTCGCGGATGAGGAGGGGGAGGACCGGCCGGATCTCCCCTGGCGGCGAGGCGGCGAGGCAAGGCGGACGGCGGGTGGCGGCGGTGGCCGCGGCGGCCGGAGGTGGCGTACGGCGGCGCGGCGGAGGAACGGCCGGCGAGGCGGTCCGGC
>NC_041392.1:415511658-415602781 GCF_002162155.2 Triticum dicoccoides
CCTGGGCCACGGCGGGCCGGCGGCGCGGGACGGTGAAGTGGGCGCGCGGGCGCCACGTGTCGGCGCGGAACTGGCTCGGGCAGAGCGGACACTGTCCGGCGCGGGCCGGACACGTCCGGTTCGCGGCGGATCTGGGATTTTTTTAGGGTTTTGGAGAGGGGATCCACGAATTTGGAGGAGGGGGTCTTTATATAGAGGTAGAGGGAGCTATGAGAGTCCAAATGAGGTGCGGTTTGCAGCCACGCGATCATGATCAAACGCTCTAGATGATGGAGAGGGTTTTGGTGGGTTTTGGGCCAAATTGGAGGGGTGTTGGGCTGCAACACACATGAGGCCTTTTCAGTCCCTCGGTTAACCGTTGGAGTATCAAACGAAGTCCAAATGATACGAAACTTGACAGGCGGTCTACCGGTAGTAAACCAAGGCCGCTTGGCAAGTCTCGATCCAATCCGGAAATGTTTAATCCCCACACACAAAAGAAAGGTAGAAATGACCACCGGAGGAGAACGGAGCACCGGAATGCAAAACGGACAACGGGGAAAATGCTCGAATGCATGAGATGAACACGTATGCAAATGCAATGCACATGATGACATGATATGAGATGCATGACAACGAGAACAACACACGGAGAAAAAAACCCGAAGCCGAGAAAATAAAATAACTTAAGGCCGGAAATGGCAAGAGTTGGAATACATATTGGGAAAGTCATATCCGGGGTGTTACATGGCAATACTCCCGAACTCCCGCCCCAGTACTGGGTGGCGTCGAGGTTATCTCACCAACAACTGCATAAAAGAGATTTTCAATGTCGGCGAAACTCAGGTATTCCAGAACTGCAACGATAAAATTGTGACGACAACACCTCGGAGCTCAACTCCCCGGGGCACTGCCACAACCCCTAAATCTCAAGAGGCACCAAGAACAATGTTCTCATCACAAGACTATCGGAACGATTCCAAGATACCCGCGTGATCCTAAAAAAAATTCGTGAAATTTGAGGAGAGAAAAGTCAACACTTCTACGTCAGGAGGCCTCACCAGAGCGACGGAGGGACTCAGGAGTAAAAAGAATCCTAATATCCAATATATATAATCCTAAGACTCAAAACATTTTGTTCTAGACTGAACAACGTCAGCGATTTGATCAAGCAGGGGGCTCCTAAGTCAGGGATGGCTCTGATTACCAACTTGTAACCCTACCATGCGGCTATACCTCTAAGTCGTGCCCCGACATGTGGCAGATATAACCGCATTGTGGGTGTTACACCCGGTAAGGTTTTCATTCAGTCGGCAAAGGCCAAATAACTCACGCGATCCATCAGACACTTCCTAGGTGGGTGTCTGGTCCCTCGCGTCACTTTTTCACTCAGGGCCAGCCCGCGAAGTGTTCCCTCTAACTTTTGCATACGAACCCGGATTCTTGACCATGCCAAAATCTGGTGTCAACAGCGTACAAGCCAAAGGATGAGCACATGGAGGCATACCTTGAGGAGGTATGCAAAATAGAGAAACAATTCTCAGGCTTGGAATTGCGGCACGTGCCGCGCGACACTAACAAGGAGGCGGGCGACATCGCCAAGAGGGTGTCCCGACGTCAACCTCGAGAGCCTGGCATCTTTGAGAAGCGGCTCTTCAAGCCATCGGAATCTCCCCCATGCTGTCGGACCAGCATCGCCTCAAGACGAGCTTCCCCCGACACCCCTCTCGGGCGCTCTGGCTTGCGGCCCAACTTTGGGGCCCCACCTACTCCTTGCGCTCGAGCTTCAGGAGGGGTGCTGGTCAGAGGAGTTCAAGGCGTACCTGCTCCAGGGCGCCTTGCCAGAGAAGGAGGAGGACGCGGAGCGTGTGGCCCGCCAGGCCACTGCATACTGCATCCAGGATGCTGAGCTCTACCGAAAGCGCCCGAACAATGTTTCTCTATGATGCATCTCCAGGGAGCAGGGTTGCGAGCTGTTGGTCGACATACATGGCAGAGACTGCGGGCAGCATTCCTCTCACGCACCCTCATGGGCAAGGCGTTCCGCAGCGGGTTATACTAGCCCACGGCACTCAGTTATGCCACGGAGTTGGTAAGATCTTATGAGGCTATCAGTTCCATGCAAAGCAGATCCACCAGCCTGCTCAGGGCCTCCAGACCATCCCGCTCTCCTGGTTGTTTGTGGTCTGGGGGCTTGACATCATGGGCCCGTTCCCTCGAGTGCCCGGAGGCTACCGCTACCTCTATGTTGCCATCGACAAGTTCACCAAGTGGGTGGAGGTGGAGGCCATCCACACCATCCCGGCCGGCTTGGCCATCAAGTTCATCAAGGGCCTCGTGATCCACTTCGGGGTCCCTAACCACATCATCATCGACAATGGCTCGCAGTTCACCAGCAACCTTTTCAAAACATATTGTGCTAACATTGGAACGCAAATATGCTATGCTTCAGTGGCACACCCTCGGAGCAATGGCCAGGATGAGTGCGCCAATGCAGAGGTCCTAAGAGGCCTCAAGGCAAGGACCTTCAAGAAGAAGCTTGAGGCTTGTGGCGGGAGCTGGCTTGATGAGCTCCAGTCCGTGTTGTGGTCCATCCGCACCACCGCGACCAAGCCGATGGGCGAGACTCCGTTCTGTTGGGGAACGTAGCATGCAATTTCAAAAAAAATCCTACGATCATGCAAGATCTATCTAGGAGATGCATAACAGCAAGACGGGGAGAGTGTGTCCACGTACCGTCGTAGACTGAAAGCAGAAGCGTTAGATTAATGCGGTTGATGTAGTAGAACTTCTTCACGATCCAACTGATCCAAGTACCGAACGTACAACACCACCGTGTTCAGCACACGTTCAGCTCGATAATGTCCCTCGAACTCTTGATCCAGCAGAGGGTCGAGGTAGAGTCCCGTCAGCACAACGGCGTGGTGATGGTGATAGTGATGTGATCCACGCAGGGCTTCGCCTAAGCACTACGACACTATGACCAGAGGAGTAAACTATGGAGTGGGGGCACCGCACATGGCTAAGAGAATTCTTGGTGTGCCTTTGGGGTGCCTCCCGCCCTCGTATATAAAAGAGAGGGGGAGGAGGTGGCTGGCCAGGGGTGGCGCGCCATGAGGGGGATTCCTACTAGGACTCCTTTCCTAGTAGGATTCGCCCCCCTCCCCTTTCCTTCCAACGGAGAGGGGGCAAGGGGAAAGGAGGGAGAACGAGAAGGAAAGGGGGGGTGCCCCCTCCCCTTGTCCAATTCAGATTGGGCAAGGGGGGCGCGCGCCACATCCCGTGGCATGCCTCCTCTCCTCCACTATGTCCCATTAGGCCCATTAACTTTCCTGGGGGGGTTCAGATAGCCTCCCAGTACTCCGAAAAATTCCCGAACCTTATCGGAACCATTCTGGTGTCCGTATATAACCTTCCAATATATCAATCTTTACCTCTCATCCATTTTGAGACTCCTTGTCATGTCCATGTCTCATTCGGGACTCCGAACAAACTTCGGTCACCAAAACACATAACTCATAATACAAATCATCATCGAACGTTAAGCCTGCGGACCCTACAGGTTTGAGAACTATGTAGACATGACCGAGACACATCTCTGGTCAATAACCAATAGCGAAACCTGGATGCTCATATTGGTTCCTACATATTCTACGAAGATCTTTATTAGTCAAACCGCATAACAACATACGTCGTTCCCTTTGTCATTGGTATGTTACTTTCCCAAGATTCGATCATCGGTATCCTCATACCTGGTTCAATCTCGTTACCGGGAAGTATCTTTACTCGTTCCGTAATGCATCATAGCATAACTAACTCATTAGTCACATTGCCTGCAAGGCTTATAGTGATGTGCATTACCGAGAGGGACCAGAGATACCTCTCTGATACACGGAGTGACAAATCCTAATCTTGATCTATGCCAACTCAACAAACACCTTCGGAGACACGTGTAGAGCATCTTTATAATCACCCACCTACATTGTGATGTTTGATTGCACACAAGGTGTTCCTCCTGTATTCGGGAGTTGCATAATCTCATAGTCAGAGGAATATGTATAAGTCATGAAGAAAGTAATAGCAATAAAACTAAATGATCATTATGCTAAGCTAAAGGATGGGTCTTGTCCATCACATCATTCTCTAATGATGTGATCCTGTTCATCAAATGGCAACACAAGTCTTTGGTCAGGAAACTTAACCATCTTTGATTAACGAGCTAGTCAAGTAGAGGCATACTAGGGACACTCTGTTTGTCTATGTATTCACACGTGTACTAAGTTTCCGGTAAATACAATTCTAGCATGAATAATAAACATTTATCATGATATAAGGAAATATAAATAGCAAATTAATTATTGCCTTCAGGACATATTTCCTTCAGTCTCCCACTTGCACTAGAGTCAATAATCTAGATTACATAGTAATGATTCTAACACCCATGGAGTCTTGGTGCTAATCATGTTTTGCTCGGGAGAGAGGCTTAGTTAACGGGTCTGCAACATTCAGATCCATATGTATCTTGCAAATCTCTATGTCTCCCTCCTTGGGAGCATAGCTCTATTCTTTGAGTCACTTGGGATTTATATCTGCTTATCATTATGAAGAACTTGAAAGATCAAAGAACCAAGGTTTTTCCCTCAACTACGAGGGGAGGTAAGGAACTGCCATCTAGCTCTGCACTTGATTCACCTTCTGTTTTGAGTAAACTTGCGACACCTAAACCTGCTTCTGCTATTAATTCTGATATGTCACATGTTATTGATGATGCCACTTCTGGTATGCATGATACTTATGATGAAACTTCTTCTATGCTTGATACTACTGTGGCACTTGGTGAATTTATTGATGAACAACTTGCTAGGGCTAGAGAGAATGAAATTATTGAAACTGATAATATTGATGAAAGAGATGATGAAGATTCTCCCCATAGATATGAATTGCCTGTGGTTCCTGAGGGTTGTGTTATGGATGAAGAAACTGCTAGAGACTTTCTTGCCTACAATGATAGAAGTGATCTTAAGAAATTATTAGCTAAGCTGAAAGAAAAAAACTCTGAATGCTAGAATGAAATATGACCTTGCTTATGCTACTTCACCTATATTTATTACTGATAAGGATTATGATCCTGAGTTAATTACTTTGGTTGAATCTAATCCTTTCTATGGCTATGAATCTGAAACTGTTGTGGCACATCTTACTAAATTAAATGATATAGCTACCCTGTTTACTAACAATGAGAAAACTCGTTACTATTATATCCTTAAATTATTTCCGTTCTCATTAAAGGGTGATGCTAAGATATGGTTTAGTTCTCTTGATCCTGGTTGTGTGCATAGTCCCCAGGATATGATTACTACTTCTCTGCTAAATATTTCCCCGCTCATAAGAAACAAGCTACTTTAAGGGAAGTATATAATTTTGTGCAAATTTAAGAAGAGAGTCTCCCACAAGCTTGGGGGAGGCTTCTCCGATTACTTAATGCTTTGCCTCATCATCCTCTCAAGAAAAATGAAATACTTGATATCTTTTATAATGGACTAAGCGATGCTTCCAGAGATTACCTGGATAGTTGTGCTAGTAGTGTTTTCAGGGAAAGAACAGTTGATCAAGCTGAAATTCTATTGAATAATATGTTGACTAATGAAAATAATTGGACACTTCCTGAACCAACTCCTAATCCAACTCCGAAGAAAAGGGGTATTCTATTTCTCAGTCATAAAGATATGCAAGAGGCAAAGAAATCTATGAAAGAAAAAGGTATAAAATCTGAAGATGTTAAGAATTTACCTCCCGTTGAAGAAATACATGGTCTTAATTCAGCACCTATTGAAGAAACACATGGTCTCGATAACCCGACACAGGTAGTAAAGGTAAATTCTCTCTATAGATATGATAAAGCTAAAATCCCTCCTGCTAAGTTTGCTAGCCAATGTTTGGATGAGTTTGATAATTTTATGGTTAAGCAAGAAGATTTCAATGCTTATGTTGGTAGACAATTGAAACATAATGATTGCATGATTGAACACTTGAGTGATTATATGGCTAATGTTGAAGGTGAACTTCAACTTATTAGTAAACATGCTTCTATGGTTACCACTCAAGTAGAACAAGTACTTAAAGCTCAGAATGATTTGCTCAATGAATTGAATAGTCAAAATAATGACTTTGCTGTTAGAGTTGCAACTAGAGGAGGTAAAGTGACTCAGGAACCTTTGTATCCTGAGGGCCACCCTAAGAGAATTCAATATTCTCAGAGAGCTAATGTAGATGCACCTAGTGAACCTGTTGTTGACACACCTGAGAATCCCAATGATATTTCTATTTCTTATGCTAAAACACAAGCTGGTGATGAACATGAACCTAGTGATAATGTTAATGATGATGTTCATGTTGATGCACAACCTAGCAATGACAATGATGTAGAGGTTGAACCTGCTGTTGATCTTGATAACCCACAATCAAAGAATCAATGTTATGATAAGAGAGACTTTGTTGCTAGGAAGCACGATAAAGAAAGAGAACCATGGGTCCAGAAACCCATGCCTTTTCCTCCTAAACCATCCAAGAAAAAGGATGATGAGGATTTTGAGCGCTTTGCTGAAATGATTAGACCTATCTTTTTGCGTATGCGTTTGACCGATATTCTTAAAATGAATCCTTATGCTAAATATATGAAGGAAATTGTTACTAATAAAAGAAAGATACCGAAAGCTGAAATTTCCACCATGCTTGCTAATTATACTTTTAAGGGTGGAATACCAAAGAAACTTGGAGATCCAGGAGTACCAACTATACCAAGCTCCATTAAAAGAAACTATGTTAAAACAGCTTTATGTGATCTTGGAGCCGGTGTTAGTGTTATGCCTCTCTCTTTATATTGTAGACTTGATTTGAATAAGTTGACACCTACTGAAATATCTTTGCAAATGGCTGATTAATCAACTGCTATACCTATCGGTATTTGTGAGGATGTGCTTGTTGTGGTTGCATGTGACGCCCTCGATTCAATCGTACACTAATCATACACGCAAACGTGTACGATCAAGATCAGGGACTCACGGGAAGATATCAGAACACAACTCTAAAAATAAAATAAGTCATACAAGCATCATAATACAAGCCAGGGGCCTCGGGATCTCGAATACAAGTGCTCGATCATAGACGAGTCAGCGGAAGCAACAATATCTGAGTACAGACATAAGTTAAACAAGTTTGCCTTAAGAAGGCTAGCACAAACTGGGATACAGATCGAAAAAGGTGCAGGCCTCCTGCCTGGGATCCTCCTAAACTACTCCTGGTCGTCGCCAGCGGGCTGCACGTAGTAGTAGGCACCTTCCGAGTAGTAGTACTCGCCGTGGACGGTGGCGTCTGGCTCCTGGGCTCCAACGTCTGGTCGCGACAATCGAGTATAGAAAGGGGGAAAAGGGGGAGCAAAGCAACTGTGAGTACTCATCCAAAGTACTCGCAAGCAAGGGGCTACACTACATATGTATGCATTGGTATCAAAATGGAATAAGGCTATCATATGTGGACTGAACTGCAGAAAACCAGAATAAGAGGGAGATAGCTAGTCCTTTCGAAGACTATTCTTCTGGTAACCTCCATCTTGCAGCAGGAGAAGAGAGTAGAGGGTAAGTTCACCAAGTAACATCGCATAGCATAATCCTAACCGATTATCCTCCCCTCGTCGCCCTGTGAGAGAGCGATCACCGATTGTATCTGGTACTTGGAAGGGTGTGTTTTATTAAGTATCCGGTTCTAGTTGTCATAAGGTCAAGGTACAACTCCAAGTCATCCTGTTACCGAAGATCACGGCTATTCGAATAGATTAACTTCCCTGCAGGGGTGCACCACATAACCCAACACGCTCGATCCCATTTGGCCGGACACACTTTCCTGGGTCATGCCCGACCTCGGAAGATCAACACGTCGTAGCCCTACCTAGGCACAACAGAGAGGTCAGCACGCCGGTCTAAATCCTATGGCGCAGGGGTCTGGGCCCATTGCCCATTGCACACCTACACGTTGCGAGGGCGGCCGGAAGCAGAACTAGCCCCTTAATATAAGAGCAGGCTTACGCTCCAATCCGGTGCGCGCCGCTCAGTCGCTGACGTCATGAAGTGCTTCGGCTGATACCACGACGTCAAGTGCCCATAACTGTCCCCGCGTAGATGGTTAGTGCGTATAGGCTAGTGGCCAGACTCAGATCAAATACCAAGAACTCGTTAAGCGTGTTATTTTCAAGTATTCGCGGACGCCGACCAGGGCCAGGCCCACCTCTCTCCTAGGTGGTCTCAACCTGCCCTGTCGCTCCGCCATAAAGTAACAGTCGGGGGCCGTCAGGAACCCAGGCCCACCTCTACCGGGATGGAGCCACCTGTCCTTTCAGCCCCCTCATCAGAATCACTTGCGGGTACTCAACGAGCTGACCCGACTTTAGTCACCACATGTGTCATGTATATAAAGTATATAGTATATACCCGTGATCACCTCCCGAAGTGATCACGGCCCAGTAGTATAGCATGGCAGACGGACAAGAGTGTAGGGCCACTGATGGAACTCTAGCATCCTATACTAAGAAGTAGGATAGTAGGTAAAGGTAACAACAGTAGTAGAAAGGACAGGCTATGCAATAGTATAGGATTAACTGAAAGCAGTAACATGCTACACTACTCTAATGCAAGCAGTATAGAGAAGAATAGGCGATATCTGGTGATCAAGGGGGGGGGCTTGCCTGGTTGCTCTGGCAAAGAGGGGTTGTCAACACCGTAGTCGAACTGGGGTACCGGCAGCGGTCTCGGGGTCTATCGAAAAGAAGTAACAGAGGGGGAACATAATAAATAACAGAGCAATCAAAGCATCACAAAGCATAACATGGCAATACGCAATCCAAGGGGCGACCTAACGCGGTAGGAGGTGATACCGATGAAGGGGGGAAACATCCAGGAAATTATCCCTGGTGTTTCGCGTTTTCAGACAGATGATATGGAGGGGGGAAGTTGTGTGTTTGCTATGCTAGGGATGTGTGGCGGATGAACGGACTGTGTATTCGGATTCGTCTCGTCGTTCTGATCAACTTCCATGTACAAAGTTTTTCCATCTGAGCTACGGCTTATTTTATATGGTTTTCTAAAGTTTTAAATCATTTTTAAAATTTATTTAATTAATTTAATTCAACATTATCCAGAATAGTGTTTGCTGATGTCACATTGACGTCAATAGTCAACAGGACGTTGACTGGGTCAAACTGACGTGTTGGTCCCACTGGTCATTGACTTAGTTAATTAAACATGATTAGTTAATTTAATTAAAGTGATTAGGTTAATTAATTAAGCTTAATTAGACTAATTAACAGGATTAATTAAGCTAATTAATTATCTTAATTAACTAATTATATTATTATTATTTATTTTCATTTATGTCTTTTTTTTATAAAATGTTCTGGGGCAGGGCACCACATGTATGTGGCCCAGAGGGGCCTTAACGGGCGCGGACCACCAGGCAAAGGGCGGGTGCTAACGGGCGACAGCGTGGCGTCGCCCGAACGCAGGGCCGCGCCGGCGAGGATGGGCGGCTTGGGCGTGGCTGCTGGCGGCCAGCAGGGCGGCCGGAGGTGACGGGGGCGCAGGGTGGTGACGCGGTGAGGTGGAGGTAAGGCCACGACAGGGCAGGGAGCCAAGGTGGGGCGCGACAGTGGGGCAAGCCACCACAGCAGAGAGTGGAGCCGGCGCGGCCACGGCACGGCGGGACAAAGGCCGGCAATGCGACTAGGTGGCGCGGGCGAGGCTGCAGGACGCGGGGACCAAGCGAGGCGCAGGGGGGTGCGTGCGGGCGCGGCGCGGATGCAGCAGGGGATGCGGCGCGGCGCGCGAGCGAGCGCCGGTGGGGCGGCCATGCGTGGAGCAGAGCAGAGGAACGGCGGCATGGCAGTGGGGGCGCAAGCGGGACGGGCACGAGCATGTTGCGGAGCGGGCGAGCGAGACGAAGGGCAGCGCAGTGACCGGGTGAGGAGAGGGGGAGGCTCGGGGCCTCACCGGC
The DNA here is from genome assembly GCF_002162155.2 of Triticum dicoccoides. Lineage (NCBI taxonomy): Eukaryota > Viridiplantae > Streptophyta > Magnoliopsida > Poales > Poaceae > Triticum > Triticum dicoccoides. The sequence goes on from NC_041392.1 coordinate 415,521,679, forward strand.
GTTGAAGGGGAGAGGAGCGGCGAGGCTCAGTGTGGTCCGACGGGGAGGAGGACGGGGACGGCGCGCGTAGACGGGGAAGAGGGTCGTTGAGGGAGTCCTGGATTAGGGGGTGTTCGGATAGCCGAACTATACCTTCACCCGGACTCCTGGACTATGAAGATACAAGATTGAAGACTCCGTCCCGCGTCCGGAGGGGACTTTCCGTGGCGTGGAAGGCAAGCTTGAAGATACGGATGTTTAGATCTCCTACCATTGTAACCGACTCTATGTAACCCTAACCCTCTCGGGTGTCTATATAAACCGGAGGGTTCTAGTCCGTAGGACAACATACACATCAACAATCATACCATAGGCTAGCTTCTAGGGTTTAGTCTCTCTGATCTCGTGGTAGATCAACTCTTGTAGTACCCATATCATCAATATTAATCAAGCAGGACGTAGGGTTTTACCTCCATCGAGAGGGCCCGAACCTGGGTAAAACTTCGTGTCCCCTACCTCTTGTTACCATCCGGCCTAGACGCATAGTTCGGGACCCCCTACCCGAGATCCGCCGGTTTTGACACCAACGTTGGTGCTTTCATTGAGAGTTCCTCTGTGTCGTCGCCATCAGGAAGGATGCCTCGCCCCGTCTTTAAAGACGACACCGTTGCTAAGGGAGCTTTGGCTGTCGGCCTAACCCTCCGGCTAGGAGGTTTTCTTATGACCACCTGTTCGGCTTCTACGCCGACGATGACCTCTTGAGCCATCGAAAACAATCTTCATGTCAACTCGGAACTTGCCGAGCTGTTAAATCCAATAGAGCTTTCCTCCATAAACGAGCTCTTGGATCGCTTCGCCGCCCTGGGAGTCGCTACGGATTACAACCAGATTGGGCCTAAAACCGATCTGAGAGAGATTAACTCTCCCCAAGCCACCCATCACGTTGCCATGGTAGAGGGACAGTGCAGCGACCCTTCATCTATCCTAAGGACTCGCTACGTCTGGGTTCCCGATCCCTCCAAGCCGGATGTCCGCGGAGGGGAGGATATCACTCAAGACCTGAACCGAGAATCAGGCGATGGACTGGATTCATTGGACGACATCCAGGAATCCAAACTTTCGAGTTCAGAAATTCCTCGGCCCCTAAGCCTCAGAAGGGGTACAGCTTCTGTTGGGGAGTGCCCAAGCGACTTATCAATGGTGTGTACAGAATTGTCTCCACAATCAGATTGAGCGCAATGTTCATGCTTATGTGGATGACATAGTGGTGAAATCCAGAGAGGCGGAAACCTTGATATCTGATCTCAGAGAAACCTTTGACAATCTCCGGGTTTACAAAATGATGCTTAACCCGGAGAAGTGTGTATTTCGTGTGCCTACAGGCAAGCTTTTGGGATTCTTGGTCTCAAACAGGGGCATCGAGGCTAATCCGGAGAAGATTAAGGCAATCACTTCTTTGGCTAAACCGGCATGTATCGATGATGTTCAGCGACTGGCGGGTCGTGTTGCCGCTTTAAGCCAGTTCATAAGCCGGTTAGGTGAGAAGGCCCTACCGTTGTACCAACTGATGAAGAAGGCAGACACCTTTGTCTGGAGTAATGCTGCTAATGCTACTTTTGAGGATTTGAAGAGGCAGTTATCTGAGCCGCCAATTCTTGCAGCTCCCATTGACAAAGAGCCTTTGCTATTATATGTGGCTGCTAATTCACGAGCTGTCTGTGTGGCAATTGTGGTAGAGCACAAGGAGGCTGGTAAGGAACATCCGGTTCAACGGCCGGTTTATTATGTTAGTGAGGTACTCATCGAGTCAAAACAAAGATATCCTCATTGGCAGAAACTTGTTTACGGGGTGTTCATGGCAAGCCGGAAGCTGAAGCAATACTTCCAAGGTCACCCTATCACTGTGGTAAGTTCTGCCCCCTTGGGAGACATTATTCAGAATAGAGAGGCTACAGGACGAGTCGCCAAGTGGGCCATCGAGCTCGGGCCTCATGGTCTGAAGTACGTACCACGCACTACCATTAAGTCTCAAGCTTTGGTGGATTCCATCAACGACTGGACAGAGCTACAGGCACCTGAGGAGAAGCCCGATAACACTTATTGTACTATTCACTTTGATGGGTCCAGACAGTTGGAAGGCTCGGGGGCTGGAGTCGTGTTAACTTCCCCTCGAGGTGAAAAATTTTCTTATGTGCTCCGGCTTATGTTTCCTTGTACTAACAATGCAGCTGAGTACGAGGCCCTACTCCATGGTCTCCGGATGGCCAAAGAGATGAACTTGAGCCGGGTAAGATGCTTGGGAGACTCAGACCTTGTGGCTCAACAGGTGTCAGGCAAGTGGGACTCTAAAGATCCCCTTATGGCGGCTTACCGTCGTGAAGTCAATGCTGTGGCTGGACATTTCAAGGGTTATGTGGTGGAACACATTGATCGAAGGAAGAATGAGGCGGCTGATGCCTTAAGCTGGCTGGGATCTCAGCGTAAGTCGGTGCCGCCTAACACCTTTCTTGATGTTTTGAATAATCCTTCTGTTAAGTTACCTACAGAGGAAGATCTGGCAATACCAGACCCGGAGGCACAACTGGTGGCGGCTCTCCATGTTATCCCAGATTGGACAGTGCCTTATTTGGCTTACATGACCCGGGAAGAGTTGCCTGAAGATGAGACCTTGGCAAGACAAATCGCCCGGCGGTCCAAGTCCATGACAATTGTCAATGGCTAGTTACATCATTGCAGCGTCACTGGAGCATTTCAATGTTGCGTGTCACCTACAGAGGGTCAGGAGATCCTTCGTGAGATTCATGAAGGCGATTGTGGTCATCACGCCGGCTCAAAATCTCTTGTGGCCAAAGCTTTCCGTCATGGGTTTTATTGGCTGACGGCTCATGCTGATGCAGAAGACCTGGTCAGTAAATGTGAAGGATGTCAGAAATTCTCACGACGAGCCCATGTGCCGGCTCAAGAATTGAGGATGATTCCAATTAATTGGCCATTTGCAGTCTGGGGGCTTGATATGGTCGGGCCTTTCAAAAGGTCTGAGGATAAAAAGACGCACCTCTTGGTGGCGGTTGACAAGTTCACAAAGTGGGTGGAGGCGGAGCTAGTCAGTAAGTGTGATGCAGCCACGGCGGTCCAGTTTATGAAAAAGGTGATTTTTCGCTTTGGTTTTCCACGCAGCATTATAACTGATAATGGCACTAACCTCTCCAAAGGAGCTATGGAAGAGTTCTGTCAATGAGAGCATATCCGGCTTGACGTTTCAGCTATGGCTCACCCTCAATCCAATGGTCAACCAGAACAAGCCAATCAAGAAATCTTGAGGGGTATCAAGCCCCGGCTCTTGGTCCCCTTGCAGCGGACGCCGGGTTGTTGGGTGGAGGAGTTACCTTCTGTACTTTGGAGCATCAATACTACACCTAACAGATCTACGGGTTACACGCCTTTCTTTATGGTGTATGGAGCAGAGGCGGTCCTGCCAAGTGACATCCGTCATGACTCACCCCGTGTGGCGGCTTATGTTGAGGAAGACAATGAAAAAGCTCGGCAAGACGCACTTGACCTGTTGGATGAAGAGCGAGACTTGGCAATAGCCCGCTCAGCGATTTACCAGCAAGACCTGCGCCGCTACCACAACCGCCGGGTTAGGTCCAGAACCTTTCAGGAAGGCGACTTAGTGCTCCAACTCATCCAGGATCAATCTGACATCCACAAGCTATCCCCTCCTTGGGAAGGACCCTTTGTGGTCAGCAAGAATCTGAACAATGGATCATACTACCTTATTGAAGTTCGGGAGCACAAAGACTCACGTAAGTCGGAGGAGGAGACCCATCGGCCGTGGAATATCGCTCATCTTTGGCCTTATTATACTTGAGCCATCGGCTCTAATGTGTATATACTTATACTATGTATATTACATAAAGCAATAAAGCAGGACCTCTGTCCTTTTTTCCACTCCCAAAAAAGGTGTATTTGTTTTTTTTGTCAGGTGGTGGAGATAACCAGGGAGAAGCGGATCATATCTGAATCCGGCTTCCTTTGGTCCGGCTTATGATCATATCTGAATCTAGCCATGATCACTTGGGGGCTTCCTGTTCAAACATAGGTCGTATTCGAACCAAAGAGAACATAGCTGCCGATACCCACTTGATCGGCATACTGCCAAACCCACTTGGGGGCTTCTTGATCATATTTGAATCATAGCTTAACCCCTTTGGGTCTGACGTGGATCGTATTCGAATCAGCGTCATTAAATAACTCTTATGGTCACTTGGGGGCTTCCTGTTCAAACATAGGTCGTATTTGAACCAAAGAGAACATAGCTGTCGATACCCACTTGATCGACATCGCCACAGCCACTGGGGGCTAACAGATCGTATCCGAATCTTAGGTCAACCCCTTTGGAACGGTTCACTGATCGTATTCGAATCAGAAACCCTTGAATTTTGTTCATCATATTTTACAAGTATCAACATTGGATATCTTGCGACCCTCTTGAAAATACAATGGAATACATTGCAATCCTCTAGGATTAATATTGGTTACATCAGGTTGTTAAGTACCAGGTGAACCTTTATGTGGCAATTTTTAGGAGTTAAACTTACCCTCAGGGGTTGGCTTATATAAGCCGGAAAAGTAGCTGTAAGCATGACAGGGCAATGCAAGACATTTCTACAAAGGACATAACAGATTCATATAAACTACAAAGTGCATAGTGATGGCGGCTTATGCAAGTATTAAGGGCCATAAGCGTGCGCAAAGGCATAGTAAAACTCAAAGTATTTTCTACTCTGTTACAAGACTCCCTGAGTCTGAATGATGCGGCATTGTTTTTCTACAACACATAAGCAGGTGGCGCCTGGCAATCTACTCTTGGGGTTGACTTGAAGCTTCCGGGTTATCCTTCTCCACCTCTCCACCGGCTGCTTTGTCCTGGAAGGATGATGAGGCCCAGTCAATGCCACTCAAGGCCTCAAACTCAGCTTCATCATCTATTAAACCGGTTGGGTCGACTTCAGGGGCAAAGGTGTGCTTACGGATTGGAGGGATCAAGCTGACATCATCATAATGCGGCGTGGGGATTCTTCGATTCTCCTTGTCATAACCCGACTGACACTTGGTGAGGTCAGTGTCGTTTCCAATTTGAGTGGCCGCAGGGCGTATATCCCTCACGCAGGAGGTGAAATCCTTTTCATCAAATGGAGTGCCATCCTCCTTTAAACTTGGATAACCAAGAGCGATGTCGGCCGGGTCTAGCTCTGGTAACCAGGCTTTGGCCTGGCTGAAAGCGGCTATTGCTCCGGCTCTTGCTTGGGCCCGTCTCAACTCTTGAATCCGCTGAGGAAGTACAGCAAGCCGTTGTAACACATCTTGCAAGAGGTGGGGCACATCATTTGATAAGGCTACAACGGCCAAGGCACGTTGTGACCCGATGTACAGTTGCTCTACTAGAGTATACACCGCCTTCAATTTGAACAACATATTCTGCTTGAGGTTTGTTCTCCTGGGGCCTGTATTGGTAAGTATAAGGTAAACCTCAGGTAACAATTGAAGGAATATTTACAATATTTAATGCTTGCTTAAGATAACTTACCAAAGTTCGCTGAGACCATCCGAGATATCTGGCGTTGTAAGCCGGTCAGTTCGGCTGTTGCAAGTTCCAGCGACGCCTCTGCTGTCTTGGCCCGGGTCACCAGTCCGGCCTTTTCGTCAGTCCAAATTTTCTTATCCAACTCAAAATTTTTCTTCACCTTCTCTTGTTCAGAGACGCTGAATTCAAATTTGGAGTTAGCCTTTTGAGTTTCAATCTCCTGGGCTGCCACGCGGTTCTTCAGGTCAACAATCTCCGATTCAAATTGACTTATGATGGCTTGCATTGCACCGGATAGTAGTCAAGATTACGGTAAATAATATTAAGTCCCAAGCACTTTGTAAGCAAAGATACTTGACACTTGGGGGCTAATGTATACCGAAGCTTTCTAAATTATTAAGTCGGTCCTGGATATTAAGTCCCAAATACTTTGCAAGCAAAGATACTTGGCACTTGGGGGCTAATGTGTATCTCTAGTTAAAGGTATTGGGTTACATCCGGCTTAAATATTTTTCTTTAAGCCGGGCAAGCAGCTCTAACAATTTTTTTAAGTCTACAACATATTTATTCATAAGCAATAGACTTGGGGGCTGGTACAGTAAGTATGATTGAAAGTAAGGAAGCATAAGTCATACCTTAGATTTTTGCTGTATTTGCTTCACCATGTCAATTTCTAGGTCACGGCTGCTTTGCACCTGGTTGATATAGCCCGAGATGATCTCTCCAATACTCAAATGAGTATAGTCGGTGATATCCATCTTGGCCTTACGGTGTTCTAGCAACTCCTCTTTAGCCGAGCATTTGGCAAGGACGGTGGGCCTAGCCGGCTCAACGAATTGAGCCTGGAGAAATTCCACTTCTGGGTCAGACGTTTTGACTGCGCTAGGTGCCTCCGGGTTAACAAAACCATCAAGAATATCTTCAGAAGGCGGGTTAGAAGTTGGTGCTGCAATGTCTTGAGCCGGCTCAGGTGGCGGTTGATGTGTGGAAGAGTCGGGAGCAGCTATACCCTGTTCCGGTTCAGTCACCACAGGGGTTTGGGCTGGTTTATCCTTCTTGGTTTTCTTCCTGGGCTTAACCTGCACGCTGTGGGCAAAGCAGAGAAATAAGTAAAGAAACATGAAGAAAGAAAAACATAAGGTGAATAAATTGATATTACCCAGGGGCAGTCTTAAAAGCCGGGATGTTTGATTGCATGGACTCGCCGGATGAAGGAGAGGTATCCTGGTAATTGGAGCCAGAGGAATTGAGAGGTTGACGGATTAGACCCGCCAAAGGTAAAAAAAGGGTATAAATTCGAGATAACCTCAGTCCGATGCTTCCGGGTTGTGTCAGGCAAGCCGGAGGATAGCTCTGCATCCTTGCTGGTCCGGGTCTGCCTCCGGTTTTCAAATTGCTGTTGCTTCAAAAGAAAGTCAGGATCTTGGTAAGCCAAAGGGTGTGAAAATCTTACTTTCCGGGTTACTCTTCGAATTTTCTAACGCGACCGAAGTTCAGAGTCGGAGGAGATTATAATTACCTCTTCCTTGACGGGTTGGCTGTTGCTCGTGTCTCCCTGAAAGAAGGTTAATATCAGTAAAGTAGTGATAAAGGAGAAAGGGAAATTAAAAAGTTACCTCTTCCTCATTATCATCAGTATCATCAAGCTGAAACAACTCAGAAGCGCTTGGCTTCCTTTTCCTTGAAGTGGTGGGCTTGGCGGTTTTCCTTTCGGCCCTCTTGGCCGCCCTGGCTTTCTTGGCCGCCTCATGATCATACTGGATTTTCCAGAAGTTATCATTTGCCTGTAAAAGGTTATAAAGGGTTATGCGTAAGAATACAGTATAACATGGTAAAAAATAACCCGACGGCTGGAAACTTACTGCAGGGGCCGGGTTCTTCTGGCAAAAAGGTAGTAAGCCGAAAGCGTTACTATTCACTGTGCCCTCTTTCAACAAAGACTGAGTTGTAGCTTCCACTACGTCATCTGGTAAGTCGTCAGGACTATGACGCTGAGGGTCATCTTTCTCACCTGAATAATTACACATTAAGCCGGGGCGGCGGCTTAACGGAATTATTCTCCAAGCAACCCAGACTCGGACCAGGTCAATACCATCTAAGCCGTTCCCTAAAAGAGCTTTAATCTTCTTGATCTTGGGGGTGAGTGGCAGACGTTCAATAGGAGTCAACTTATCCGGCAGCGGGTGAGTAAGTTCAAGGCGCAATGCACGGAAGCCGAGCAGCGGGTTTTCACCAGCCAGAGAAGTATCTTGGCAGTAGAACCATGTCTAGTTCCAGTCCTTTGGATGACTCAGCAATTCAGCATAAGGGAACAGGCAGTCTCTCCGCCTTTGAATTGATATGCCACCAAGCTCCAGACTAGGCCCATTGGCCCGCTCATTCTGCTGGTTCAAATAGAACAATTCCCTGAACAAAAGTAGGTTGGGGTCTTCTCCAAGGTAGACCTCACGGAAAACTTAGAAGTTGCAGATATTTGACACGGAATTGGGCCCGATGTCTTGAGGTCTTAAGTCAAAGAAGTGCAAAACGTCTCTAAAGAATTTTGAACCGGGAGGAGCAAATCCCCGGCTCATGTGATCGGTAAAAATGATCACCTCCCCTTCCTTGGGTTGAGGTTTCTCTTCATACGGTTCAGGAGCACGATAAGACATGACATCCTTCTTGGGCAGATGGCCAGACTTTACAAACTCGGACAGTTTGCTCTCTGTAACAATGGATGGGACCCAGTTGCAGGTAACTGGAGGTTTAACAGCTTTGGGTGCCATTGGGTAAATTGAAGCCTACAACAAGATAAAGGAAATTTTTCCGGGTTATTATAACCCGGAGAATAAACATTATTGGGTTATTTAAGATGGCGGCTTAAGAAGGGGCCTAATGACATACAGGTAACTATGTTATAATGTTTAACAGCTGCAGGTATTAAAGATGATTAAGGTTTTCTTAAGTCGCCAGAGGCAAGCGGTGCTGACAGCCGGTATTATCTTAAACCGGCTACACGGACTACTATGGCTAAAACAGAGTCAACAGACACAGTTTTTGGCTAAGTGTGGAGCAAACAGGTTTCACAAGTTGCAATTATTATTTTAGATCAAACGATGCTCTGGAAAGGAAAAATTTCTAGACCTAGAACAGTACAGGGAAGTTCATATACTCAAGGAGGGCTTCCAAAACAAGGAAATGAGATCTGTTTTCATACAGAATAAGAACACAATATCCTCCGCGGCAGTTCTATGTGGTTTTTACGATCTGAACAAGGTACTAGAGGTAAGAACTAATGGAGGTTGCGTTGGGCGGCGATGAACGTCGACGAACTCAAGACAGTACTAATGCAGATCTGAGAAAAAGGGGAAAAGAGAACTCACCGATGTGGAAGAACTGCGGAGGGTTGCCGTTGTTCTCTGGTCAAAAACAGGGTGATGCAGCGGCCTGAGTCGGTGAAGACGAGGTTTCTGACGGTGGCGGCGGCGGAGCTCGAGCGGCAGAAGAGGGAGTGCGAGGAAGAAGACGACCGGAGGAAATGAAAAAGACCTAGGTCGCGCCTATTTATAAGGAGGACCAACTGAGACGATGCGAGAAACGAGGAGATCAAGACATCATTATCCAGCGGCCCCGACGCCTCGATTTTAGGGAGGGTCAGTAAAGGAAAGGATCCGTTGAAGATATGATGAATTAAAATATAAGTTTTATTGAAGATGATGTCACGATGATTTAACCCGAAGCCAGAGGATGACGTCACGGCGGGTTACAATTTTCACGCAAGACAGAAGACTAAAGGCCAGTTCATAAGGTTTTCAAGATTGACATGAACCGGTTCAAATCAATCTGGGGCCTAATGTTGGGCATATGACTATTTGTGTAAGCCATCCAGGAGAGGCCGGGTTACGCAAATAGAGGTTCATCAAAAGCCCAAGACCAAGGCATGAAGATGGCGGTTCACTAAAAGGCTTAAAGGCCCACAGGCGACTCTGAGGCCCGTAAAGATAAACCGCCATGATGGTATAACTTGTACTGTAAGGTAGAAGTAACTAGTCGCCGAGACGGACACTGTTTATGAGCCTGTCGCGACTCTGTAGGCCGCAGGGCGTCAACCCGTGTATATAAGGGGACGACCCGCCAGCGGCTTAGGGTGAGAAACAACTGATCGAGAGCCAGACATAGCGTATCTCGCTCCTTGGTCATCGAAACCTCAAGCAATTCCAACCCAACTAGACGTAGGCCTTCCTTCACTGTAAGGGGCTGAACTAGTATAAACCTCGCGTGTCCTTGTCCCGATTAACCCCTTTAAGCTTCCTAGTTGCGATGGCTCCACGACTAAGTCCTTGCAAAAGGACATCTGCCGTGACAATTCCACGACAGCTTCGGATTCAATTCCACCCACCCACCTGAACATTAGCAATCTATCCCAAATCAGGCAAGAGCCCAAAGAAACAGTACATCATTACTGGGCCAGATTCCTCCTGGTTATGCACAGGATAAAGGGCTGCCGCGAGGAAGACGCAATTTCATCCGTCTGCAATAATTGCACGGACAAGGGAATACTCAACGCCATAAGTCGTCGTGATATTACACGCTTCGTTGACTTAACATCCATAGTACGAAAGTACTGTGCGATGGAGAGTGCCCGGAAAACCGAAACAAAATTTTGGGACAATCCGGCCCTTAATGCAAGCCCAGTCCGAAATAAAAGGGTGCATCATCGCCAGACACCTGGGTCAAACACCAAAAGGCAAAAACCCTCTACAGGGCATGGAACCGTACTGGAAGGATGGCTCAATGGACCTTGTAAAATTCATAGTACAGAGGACGCCACACCAACTCACAGCCTTAGAGCATGTTGGATACTCCGGCAGGTGGCCAAAATTGGCGAAAACCTCCTAATCCCGGAGGCCACAGAAAGCCACCCCAGAGACACCAATACGGTATTAACAGTCTTCGAGACCTTCGCATCAAATAACATGCGAAAAAGGACACTCCGCAGCCTTGCCGAAGTCTACCAAGTAGCAACAATAAACCCATGGAGTGACACGGCCATTACCTTCAACGCTAGTGATGAACCTAAATTCCGAACAGCCCGAGCACCAGCCGCATTGGTCCTTAGTCCAATAGTGGACAACTTTCGTCTCACCAAGGTACTCATGGACGGCGGCAGCGGATTGAACCTCATCTATGAGGAAACTCTCCAAAAAATGGATATAGACTGGAACCGCATCACGCGAAGCAGCACAACCTTTAGAAGAATAATCCCCAGTCGGGAAGCGCGCTGTACAGGAAAAATCACAGTAGATGTGGTGTTCGGCACGCCGGACAATTACAGGTCCGAAGAATTCACATTCCACGTGGCCCCGTTCAGTAGTGGTTATCACGCTTTGCTAGGGCGGGAAGCATTCACAATCTTCTAAGCAATACCCCATTACGGGTACATGAAGCTCAAGATGCCCGGGCCTAACGGGATCATCACTCTCGCTAGTGATCCAGATGTAGCACCGCGCACCGAAAACAAGACAGCCGCACTGGCCCTCGAGGCACTATCTGAAGCCCTAGCGGCCGAGGAACTGACTGCACTGCGCTCTACCGTGAATAGGGACGACGTGGTACTCGACAAAAGATCCAAGTCCACCTCCTTTAAACCAGCGGACGAAATAGTAAAATTCCAAGTCCATCCAACGGACCCCAACAAAACAGCTTCCATCGGGGCACAATTAAACCCTGATGTCGACGCCGCATTGTGAGAGTTCCTACGGGAGAACTGGGACATTTTCTGCTGGCATCCTTCAGACATGCCAGGAATCCCATGCAGGCTGGCCGAGCACAGCTTAAATATCCACACAGGATTCAAACCTATCGAACAGGCTCTTCGGCGTTTTTCTGAACCTAAGACACAGGCTATGGGAGAGGAGCTAGCAAAGCTATTGGAGGCCGGATTCATCAGAGATATAAAACATCCGGACTGGCTAGCAAACCTGGTGATAGTACCAAAGAAGGACAAATCCTGGCGCCTGTGTGTCGATTTTAAAGACCTCAACAAGGCTTTCCCAAAGGATCCGTTCCCTCTTCCCCGCATCGATCAAATTATCGATGCCACCGCAGGACACGATTCATTGTGTTTCCTCGACGCATATTCTGGCTACCATCAAATCAAGATGGCAGAATCAGACCAAGCCGCAATGGCATTTATCACACCATACGGGCCATTCTGCTTCAACACGATGCCCTTTGGGCTCAAAAATGCCGGCGCAACATATCAGCGCATGATTCAGACATGTCTGGCAAGCCAGATCGGTAAAATAGTGGAGGCATACGTAGATGATGTGGTCATCAAAACAAGACATGTTGAATCTCTAGTAGACGACTTGAGGCTCACATTTGATAATCTCTGAACATACGACATCAAGCTCAACCCGGAAAATTGCGTTTTCGGTGTCCCAGCCGGAAAGCTCTTGGGCTTCATTGTATCCAATAGAGGAATTGAAGCAAATCCAGCCAAGATCCGAGCTCTGTCGCAATTGGATATCCCAAAGGACCTCAAACAAATACAAAAGTTAACCGGATGTGTGGCGGCTCTAAGCCGCTTTATCTCCCGCCTGGGAGAAAAGGCCCTTCCCCTTTACCGCCTCCTTTGGTGCACCGAACACTTCAAATGGACGGACGTAGCCATGGCTGGACTCGACGAAATAAAAGCCATACTGGCAACAAACCCAGTCTTGGCCATGCCAAACACCGGCGAACCAATGCTATTGTACATCGCAGCAACACATCAGGATGTAAGCGCAGTGCTCATCGTCGAACGAGAAGCGGACGGACACAAATTCCCCCTTCAAAGGTTTGTCTATTATGTGTCCAGTGTCCTCACTCCCTGCAAATCACGGTACCCACATTATCAAAAGATTGCGTACGCAGTATTCATGGCATCCCGGAAGCTACGACACTACTTTCAAGAGTGTTCGATAACAGTAACCTCGGAAGTACCACTTAACGAGATTATCAACAACCGTGACGCAACGGGCCAGATTGCAAAATGGGCCATCGAGCTCCTCCCATTCGACATAACTTATAAGCCACGACGAGCCATCAAGTCACAAGTTTTGGCCGATTTCGTCGCAGAATGGACGGAGGCCGAACTCCCTAAAGAGTACGGCACATATTCAAATTGGATCATGCATTTCGATGGCTCCAAAATGTTGGCCGGACTGGGGGCTAGTGTCGTTCTGACGTCCCCCACAAGAGACACAGTTCAATACGTACTACAGATTCTGTACACGGACTCCAACAACGCAGCCGAATATGAGGCCCTTCTACATGGTCTCCGGATGGCAGTATCCATGGGCATCCAATGCCTAGAGGTGCGCGGGGACTCGAACCTCGCAATATCCCAAATAAACGGAGACTTCGATGCCAAGGATCCAAAAATGGCAGCTTACCGCAACGTCATCCTAAAAATGTCAGCTCGGTTCGAGGGGCTTGAATTTCACCATATAGCCCGGGAAAATAATCAGGCGGCAGATGTCCTGGCACGCATCGGCGCAAAACGCCATGTAGTCCCCCCAACATCTTCTTGGAAAGGCTTTTTAAGCCATCCATGGCATGGGAAGGGGAGCCGAACAATAACAGCCCGGACCCAACCGCATCGCCCGACTCCGAACATTCTGACACAATATGTGGCTCTGCCATTGAAGTAACACCTTCAGCCCACATAATAATGGCCGTCATTGCCCATGGACGGAACCATTCCTCGCCTTCCTTACTAGGCAGGTACTCCCCGAGGACCAGAATGAGGCACGCTGCATAGTGCGGCGATCCAAAGCCTACAGAGTCCATGAGGGGGAGCTTTATAAGAAAAGCACTACCGGAGTCCTTCAAAGGTGCATCTCCGAAGAGGAGGGGCGGAATCTCCTGGCCGAAATCCATGCCGGACTCGGCAGTCATCATGCTGCAGCCCGATCTCTGGTAAGCAAGGCCTTCCGTACAGGTTTTTATTGGCCGACGGCTTGGGAAGACGCTCAGGACTTAGTCCAGCGATGCACCGGTTGCCAGCTCTTTGCCAACCAAAGCCATATGCCACCCACCGCCCTCCAAACTATCCCCATCACTTGGCCCTTTGTGGTCTGGGGGCTTGATATGGTTGGACCCCTTAAAGGCGGAACCCACAAGCACAAATACCTACTTGTCATGGTGGATAAGTTCACCAAATGGATAGAACCCAAGCCTGTTAAGACGGCTGAATCCGGGCCTGTGATAGACTTCATATCCGGGGTTGTACACCGTTACGGCATCCCACACAGCATCATCACAGATAATGGCACGAACTTTACGGCCGACGAGGTAAAACTCTGGTGCAAAAACTTGGGCATCAAGCTCGATTACGCTTCTGTCTATCACCCACAGACTAACGGCCAGGTCGAACGTGCAAATAGTCTTATCATGAGCGGCATTAAACCTAGATTAGTACGATCCCTCAAGGAATCTAACACACACAGGGTAGAGGAGCTCGACTCCGTACTCTGGGGGCTGCGGACCACACCGAATCGCACCACCGGATATACACCATTCTTCATGGTGTACGGTGCGGAGGCAGTTTTGCCTTGCGACATAATTCATGACTCACCTCGAGTGCGCATGTACGAAGAAAGAGAAGTCGAGCTTGATCGGCAGGACAGTTTGGACGCATTAGAGGAGGAGCGTGATGTGGCAAAAGCCCGTTCCGCATTTTATCAACAGCAGGCTCGAAGATACCAAAGCAGAGAAGTACGGGCCAAAAATTACAACGTTGGCGAATTAGTTCTATGCCTGCCAAACAAGAAAAAGGACAAACTCAAGCCCAAGTGGGAAGGTCCCTTCATCATCGACCAAGTCCTGACTGGTGGTGCGTACTGCCTGCGAAGTGCATCGGATAACCGACTCGAGCCGAACCCATGGAACGCAGCCCGCCTCCGAAGATTCTATGCCTAGCGCCGGATCCTGTGTTCGTCTCCTTACTTTGTCCATTTTTATATATACCTTCTGTCTTACATTTCTCTCCTTCTCTCTCTCTTTCCCTCTTATAGCCTTTAGAGGCTCACAAAGTGACGCGCTATCCGCGCTCAGCAAACCTGGGGGCTTCTTTCAATAGAAGCTTATTTCTACGGGCTTCACGCCCAACACATGTGTCAAACTTCCGCGTGTACCTTTTATTCACCACTATATGCATCGATATGACTTAAGTTTTGGCCAAGCTGGGTTGCCTGGCTCATGTGCTTACCCCTACGTTCCCGATTGTTCGGCTAGGCGGTAAAGGGAGCACCTCTGCGATTGTTACTGCCGGGTCAGCCGGACATGTACCTCAGACTGGGTGAAGCCGAAAGCTAGCTTTCTTAAGGGAATATTCGATCGGTGAACTAAAGATGATCTTTGTTATTTTTTCCACATGCCCCCAGATGTTTTTCCTGCGTTTCTCTTCGCAGCATGGACATGCACTTTAGGGCATGCCTCCCAGGGAAAGGAACCCCTAACGGAACTATTCTCCCTGGAACATGTTTCTTACTAACCATGTAATATAACATAACTAGTCTGGCACTTGTTTGTTCACGCCATAATGACCCCTACGCCTGGTCTCCACGCATTCCCAGGTTCCTATATAACCGCATGGGAATTCGGACACACTCCGGACCATCAGGTCCCGAGGCTGAAGCGAAAAGGTCGGCCATGACAAATGATCTACAATCCGGCTAGAAGGCATTATAAATGCCAATTAAATTACATAGTCATTTTGACTGATTGTACTCCTCTTCAATACCATCTAACAGGCTGTCTAATTTATAGTCCTGCTAGGAATACTTTGCGGCCAACTCTACTTGGCCGTACACTAAGCTCACAGGGATCTCCTTCCCATCGGGCCCTACAGGACCAACCTCGGCCATATGGTTGGGGTCGGCCTATGAATACCGCGTCTTCACCATGGCCCAGGCCTCCCTAGCGCCTTGACGGTAGGCTGATATCTTCCACAACTGGAAGCACCGCCGTGCTCCCCTCAGCTTCTCCGCAAGCTCTCCAAGACCTTCAGGTGTGGAGATGGATGGCCATAGGACCTGGGCGATGCCTCGCATCGCCTGCCGAACTCGATCGAGCAATTGCAAGAGCTCAGGAAGAAGGTCACCCGTAGAACCGGGCATCTCCTCTGCAGGACGACATGTTAACATACCTACGGATATTGCTCTGTTAATCAACAGCACCGCCGAACTTTCTTTTAAAAGGTTCGTTCAAGCACTTACTAAATATGTCGCGCCGAAGCCATTGATTCTCCTTCACAGAGTCTGACAGCTGGGCACGAACATCTTTTAGCTTGACACCCAGCCAGGTGTTGGCATCTTGGAGAATGTTCTTCTCCCCCATCACCTTTAACAGCACCCACTCACCAGCCCTTAGTTGGCGTTCGAGGTGTTGCCTTTCCGAATTCAATCCGGCGCCATCTACAATTTTATTTGTCAGATTCGCACAAAAGTCGTGCTTCGCCACATACTTATCTTTCGAAATGTATATTACCAGAGGGGGTCTCCTTAGGCTCCCCTGCCGCGGCTAGTGCGGCCTCCAGTTGGGCTTTGCACTCTTGCAGCTCCTGGGTCAGTAGGGAATTCTTTTCTGTAAGAACCTGCATTTCAAATGATCCTTAAACCAGTTATTCTAACTGTTTTCAGTCTCGGGGGCTACTGCTACATATATATTTACCAAAATTTTCTTACCCGTATGTCTATTACATATTGCTCCGTGGCTCTGGCTAGACCATTTTTAGCGGAACGGAGGTGCGCATCTCCCGAATTGAAGGCATCTAATGCCTCTTGGGAGAAGCAAGTGTCGCGAAGAATTGTCCGGCGACGCCTGTGGTCATGGCACTTTCCACCTCTGAGTTGGTGGCAGATAACCTGTCCGCATCCTCCGTCGGAGGAACGTCTGGCACACGCCTTGCGTTCTCTTCCGCCCCTGGACCAGGCTTTGGAGCCTGGCTGGTGGAGGCGCGATTAGCAGCCTCTTCGGATATAGTCCGGCGAGGTCTCTTTGTCCTGAAAAGGGCACGAGTGTCAAATGTGCCTCGAAGGTATAACAACTGGGATAAAGGGGCGTGCCATACCTTCGCGCTGATGCCTCGGTCCGGACTGCACCTCTTTTCTACCCATAGGGCCCTGCGGCCCCTGGTTGGTTTGTCGTCGCAGGTTCGGCCTTCTGCCTCAAAAACCTCCCCTACAATGTTCGGTTGCAAGCAGGAAATTAAACACGCATGGACGGACCCCTGTCCGGGGTAGAGGGACTTTGGTCTCAGGTACCTGGGGTGTTCGGATTAGCCCTGGGTAATCGGCCGTAATGGCCACCAAGGCGTTGTCCTCGCTCAATTGATGGAACACTCCATCAATCAGCTCCACACATATGTCCGGATCCTCTTGAGTGGCCGGGTCGAGAGACCGTCCTGAGTCCTCGGGTTGTGGAGGCGGTCTACTTATGTCCTTAACGGCCCGGCGCAGTTCCTGCGTTGAAGTCATCACACTAAGTATTAAACAATGGGAACACTATACGGATGAGCATGTAAATGCGACCACTTACCCAGCTTGGGGGATTGTGCATAGAGAATCCACCCTGTGGGTTGACGCAGAGAAATTCCTCCTCTTCACCCTTGTACAAAGTGGACAAGATCTCTAATAGAGCGGCAACTGAATCTGGCCCTTTACGGCCGTAGCGGGTGGCGTCGTCCTCCCCGTTGAAATCCCACACGGGGTGGCTTCTGTACTGAAGTGGTTGCACCCCCCGCATGATGCATTTGGCCATAACTCCGATCATGGTTAGTCCGGAATGGGCCAACAATCTTATTTGGCCCATGAGATAAACGATGTCCCTGTCACTTTCCCTTTGAGGCCTCCGTGGACGCCGGCTTAGGCGCTTCTTTAAAGGAGCACTATCGAACTCTGGGAGACCGATTCGGACAGGATCCAGCAGCGGGACGTCTTCTATATAGAACCATTCCGAGGGCCAGTCTTTGGACGCCTTCTTTGGGGTTCCGGACAGATATCCGGTCCCGGTGATGCGCCATACTTCGGCTCCGCCCACTTGATACATTGACCCTTTCTTGGAATGGGGCACGAGGCAAAATAGCTCCTTCCACAGTCCGAGATGAGCTTCAATACCCAAGAATAGCTCGCAGAGGGCTACAAAGCCCGCGATATGCAATACTGAGGCAGGCGTGAGATGATGTAGCTGGAGGCCATAGAACTCCAGCAGCCCCCGGAGAAACGGGTGGATGGGAAATCCGAGCCCCCTTATTAAGTAAGGAACAAGGCACACCCGCTCTCCTTTGGATGGATTAGGGGCATTCTCTGCTTGCTCTCCGCTGTTGTAGACGGCAAGACCGGCTCGGACCGGGACCATATGGGCCGTGGGGAGAAATCCCTTGGTCTGAAGCGTCACTAGCTCGCTATGCGGAGTAGAACATCTCTCCCAATATCCAGGCTTAGGGCTAGGAGGGCGAGAGGAGGAGTTACGGCGGCTGGCCATGGTGGAATGGACCTTTGTCGGATGCGCTCTGATGAACACTCGTGGAGGGGAGAAGGTGTGGATTGGATCTAAATCCTCGTCCCCTTAAAAAGGGCAACTCATTTACATGGCTAGGGGTGTGAACGTAAAAACACTCAGACTTTTCATATTCGTTTGACACGTGGAAAACAGCCATTATTGGGTGTAGAAGCCAAGGAGCGCAACATCTACAAGTAACCGGACTTTATTCAAACAGGTACATGGAATTTGGAGGAGAACCCGCCTTGCAATGCCGAAGACAATCTGCGCGCCGGACTCATCGTCATTGAAGCCTGGTTCGTGGGCTACTGAGGGAGTCCTGGATTAGGGGGTGTTCGGATAGCCGAACTATACCTTCAGCCGGACTCCTGGACTATGAAGATACAAGATTGAAGACTCCGTCCCGCGTCCGGAGGGGACTTTCCTTGGCGTGGAAGGCAAGCTTGAAGATACGGATGTTCAGATTTCCTACCATTGTAACCAACTCTATGTAACCCTAACCCTCTCCGGTGTCTATATAAACCGGAGGGTTCTAGTCCGTAGGACAACATACACATCAACAAGCATACCATAGGCTAGCTTCTAGGGTTTAGCCTCTCTGATCTCGTGGTAGATCAACTCTTGTAATACCCATATCATCAATATTAATCAAGTAGGACGTAGGGTTTTACCTCCATCGAGAGGGCCCGAACCTGGGTAAAACTTCGTGTCCCCTACCTCCTGGTACTATCCGGCCTAGACGCACAGTTCGGGACACCCTACCCGAGATCCGCCGGTTTTGACACCGACAGTCGTGGTCGAGGCGGCGTTGAGGTCGGGGCGGCATATCTTGATGCGGTCCATCGGGGAGGAGGTCGAGGACGAGGCCACGAGGTCCGGCGACGGGGAGGGCGGCGACGAGAAGTAGTGGCGAGTTGGCAGGGTTGGGGCATGCAGGGCGAGTGCCCCTGATCCAGTTCGTGGGGGGGAGTGGGGAGAGTGGGGATCGATTTAGGGTTCGGGGAGTGGGGAGGGGGTTAGTAGGAAGGGGTGGGACGGCCTGGCTGGCCTGGTGCCCAGTTAGGCCAAGGCCCGACCGGGAGGGGGAGGCTTTTATTTTAATTTTTGTATTGTTTTCTGTTTTTGTATTTCTTTCTTTTATTTATTTTCTCTTCTGTTTTAATTCAATTTAAAATATTGATGCATTTTATAAAACTGTGTCTTCTACACCATAATTATCTATGTAATATTTAGTACAAACCGAACATTTTTATTTTAATGTTTGAAAACTTTTATTATTTACCAAATTTCGAATTTGAATTATGGACCGGTTTTCATCTAATGATAGATTAGCAACAGTAATGGAGGTAACGTGGCATCATTAGCAGTATCACTGTAGCATGATTATCCGGGCGTCACAATTCTCCTCCACTACAATAAATCTCGTCCCGAGATTTAAAAGGTAGAGAAAGGGGGAGAGGTCTGGTTACGATATTCTAACGAGTCTTCTCGGTCTTGGTTGCTCTTCTTGGAGAGGTCAATCCATTACGTTGATGTCTTCATTTCTCTGCTTCAGGTCATCATGATGAAGTCGGCATCCTTTCTTCGGGAACTCCATCGTACTTACGAAAAATGATAAGGGGTATATCCAGAAGAACTGACCTCTACAAGGTCATGTATCTGGTAGAGAACATCAGGGGGGTGGCGGATAGTAACTCTCGACTTGAAACTTAAGCAATTATCGAGAGCAAAGTAAGAAGGTGCAAAATAGAAGTTTCAAACGCATAGGCAAACGCTCGTTGCCTAAAATTAAGTGTGAAAGGGGTTCAGAGCAATGGGAATAAATATTGCGTCTGATACCAAAATAGATCACTAGGTAGGTGGCCCGTGAATTACATACGAAGTCAAGCGCGAGGAATAGCTTTGATTACAGGGTGTACTGGAGAGTCAGGTTTAGATCCCGTGGAACTGTGGGTTATGGGCCCACCATGTGGGTTAAAAGTAGTAAGGGCGATGACGTCTTGCACGATCATGTAAGCAAGGCATGTCAGAGGATAGACTATCGATTATGTCAGCAACAAACATTGGTACCAAGGGCGAGGGACGTAGAGAACCATTTTCCTGCTCGTTGAATGAGGTGGACCAATAGGCAAAGTTCTCGTCCATCGGTGGTTACCGGAATGCTATCAACAAAAGAAACAAGGTCTTACTGACAGAGTGGTACAACGAAGTGCTTAACTAAGAAGGGAATTATCACTGCTCAGTTAAGTCAGATTACTGGATAGGTTGAACAAAACAAGGGAAAGGATAGTATGATTATCATATTAAACAAAACAATGGAAAGGAAAATGTGTTTAAACACATATTCCAGGGTTATATCCTTCCCAGGGACAAGCAGAGCATGATAACCATGACATGATATTAAGTAGAAAAGCCTCTAGGTAAGGGGAGAGAAATTTCATGACATTATCCATACAGCGTTGTTTGGATAATTGAGCAAGAAACATTTAGCATTGGGCTTCAAATGTTCTTGTTGATGAAGAGAGTACCACAGACATGCTTTGAGATAGCATTGACATGGTCTTCAATCAAAGGTCAGACTTTGGATATACAAAGGATTCACCAGGAACAATTTATAAAGAAAGTCATTCCATTTCCTCATGGAAGAATGGTTATCCTTGCTAAAAAGGAAACTAAAACATTAGTTACTCCGGTGAGGTGTGCTAGGCATGACATCACCTTACCGAGTCATATAAGGACCAATGTTATGACTCTTGAAAAATGTTCCAACCATCATATCTGACCGAGGTTCAGATCCGGTTGGTGTCAAGATACCTCAGACATTAGGATGCCTGAGAAGAAAAAGGTGCAACACAATTTTAATGAGATGACCATGTAAGATTCTCAGGGAAATGAACTATGGAAGCAAGTTCCAAAACAAGAGTTCGTCATTAAACCAAGAAGAGGATGAGGAGGTAGCTGATGAACTCAGTGACAATTCATTGATATCTCCAAAAGATGGATTTCCACGATTATGTGAACAAGGGGATAACATTTCTCAGATCAAATGATATAATGAGGTATGCTCGAGGAAAACATACACAATTAAACGTTGGTTGAAAAGTGCACCCGAAATATGGGCTTAGGTAGCACGATCAATGTTAGAATGGTGATTCAATAACCAAAAGACTTAGAATGAAGCTATCAACCATTAACTTCAAGCAATTGGGTTGCTAGAAGTTTTGGAATTACACATTACAGTCCATTTGTCGGTGGTTAGAAACAACACGGTGACCAGGAAAAGAATGGTGATGGTGATAAGTATCTCTTGTATCAAGAATTCTCCAGAGGTGGTGAGATTCCCATGACATCCTTGACATAAAAGGTGGTAATACTCCAAGGTAAAGAAGAACAATGCTGGGTAGCAAGGAACTCAAGGTATAACACAAAACACGAACAAGTTTGTGTTGGAGGGAAGGCAATAAAGTGGTCGATGATAGCACCAATCATCGAGGGCAAGGATGTTATTTCTCATCAAGAATTCAATTGATATCTTGGAAGACCTCAGAATGTTGATGATGATCATGACACATCTATCGAGAGGTTTCAAGAAGATGTAACCGATCAGCGATGACATCAAGTCAACGGAATGATGAAGCAAAAAGTTATTAAAACCATGGGTACGACACCAACTCGAAATCAAGCTTGTTGTTCAAGGACAAATGATATGACAAGGAAGATCGACGTAAGATTAGCTCACCGTTGAAATTTATGCTCCGGGAAGAAGGACGAGGTAGCACGGTTAAAATTGGCACAACAAGGATATAGCCAAGTAGGCTAGGAATGACGTGATCGAGTTCAAACTCGTAAGTAATGAAGGTTACCAAGAATTGTTTAATCGCAGTGCGAACTCGAGTCGGTTATCGGTGTCTTTCAGTGTTTAATAACTCAGAGTCCGTGAAAAATTGGAATCAGTGAGAATGTAGCACTTCATGAAGAAGTCATAAGAATTTATGCAGTTCCATGATAATCTCGAGATACCAGGGGGGTAATACTCGACGACAGATCACAGTAGAGGTTGGAATGGGGCATTGCTCTGCAGAAGAAAAGTGCTTAAACTTGCACGAGAAATGGTATTTAAAGGAGAACATGGTCGGAACCACGATTGCAAAAGGTCGGATCCCCAATATAAGATGAACTTATACCAAAGGAATAATTAATTTAAGAGAAGTTTTAATGATAAGATCTACATGGTGTCCATGGGCATGAACACAAAGTTCAAGGTCGACTCCCACTTCTTCAATGTATAACCTTCCATTCACCACTCACTTTTCAAAAATGACATTAGTTGTTGAAAGGTTTACCTGATGCAATACCAGATAAGTATGACCCGTGAAAACTTTTGGATTCACACTGATTAGGGAAGGCGTTGGTTCAACCCATCGGGGCATCTTAGAAGCATATAACACAATTTCAGGAATAAATATCACAAGCTCGATAGTAGAGCATGCTGGAGAAAGTAGAGGATACAATTTACCAAAGGCATTATGTATCCGAGGAAAAGCTCACAAGCTTATATAATATGAAGGACGCTGACGGATAAAATCCAACAAAGGATCTGGTGGTCCATAAGGGATCTGATGTGAGCATCAGTACTCAACCAGAGGAAGAAGGAATGCAAGGAGATCAGTTTATAGAAACAAGTGACTAACTCAAAGTTCAAATGCAAAGGAATTAACAATTCCAAGACAAGAGATCAGAAGCAATGCTCTGGTTAGGGATGGATAAGTTGAATAGCCTTAGGGGTACAATCGATGGCAAAATTTAATTGGTCGAGATCCAACTCATGTTCAAAATGACGTCTAAGCCAGAAGGACAAAACAAAGGATCTGATTGAGGTTTGCGAGCATTCGCAACATATTGAATCAAAGGACTCAAAATTATAAGTGACAGAAGATGTCAACAGAGATTACTAGAAATATGGAATTAACCATAATGCAAGCAAGCAAGAATTTCAAGAGCAATAAGCTGCTCAGGATTTTTGGACGATCGAATGGTATTTCGAAGACTTTTGTGAAATACATGAATCATCTGGGGATAAGCAGATACTCGATAAGTGCGAGTAATTATCCGTATGGGTATTCAGGTGGCAAAGAACTGCAAGGCAGTAGGCACAAAGTATTCTTGGAACAATAGAGAGAATTTCGGTGTATCTTGTAATAACAAGATCAACTGGGAATAAAAGTAAGAACGGCAAGTGTAGGTATTTATCCATAGGGATATTCTAGTGGTAGGGAATTGCAAAAGCAACAGACACAAAGTCTCGTGAGGACATCGGAGAGTAACTTCGAAATCCTCTGGTGCAGCCGGCGATCATCTTGACTGAAGGGGCTCTCCGGGAGAAAGTGTTTTCGAGAACCTAAAGTTAGGTTTTTAGAAAATCATTTAACCTGAATAGAAGAGAGTTCAAAATCCCGGAGTAAAGATCGAGGAGTAAAAGATCCTATTACCACCCAATGGCGACATGGGCCCATGGGCCGCACAGCCATGTTAGTAAAAGTTTTGTAATTACTAGACTCAACTTCGGCCGAGGAGTGTCGAAGGGGGATTCCTACAGGCAGTCGACTCTGATACCACCTTGTGACGCCCCCGATTCAATCGTACACTAATCATACACGCAAACGTGTACGATCAAGATCAGGGACTCACGGGAAGATATCACAACACAACTCTAAAAATAAAATAAGTCATACAAGCATCATAATACAAGCCAGGGGCCTCGGGGGCTCGAATACAAGTGCTCGATCATAGACGAGTCAGCGGAAGCAACAATATATGAGTACATACATAAGTTAAACAAGTTTGCCTTAAGAAGGCTAGCACAAACTGGGATACAGATCGAAAAAGGCGCAGGCCTCCTGCCTGGGATCCTCCTAAACTACTCCTGGTCGTCGCCAGCGGGCTACACGTAGTAGTAGGCACCTTCCGAGTAGTAGTAGTCGTCGACGGTGGCGTCTGGCTCTTGGGCTCCAACGTCTGGTCACGGCAATCGAGTATAGAAAGGGGGAAAAGGGGGAGCAAAGCAACCGTGAGTACTCATCCAAAGTACTCGCAAGCAAGGGGCTACACTACATATGTATGCATTGGTATCAAAATGGAATAAGGCTATCATATGTGGACTGAACTGCAGAAAGCCGGAATAAGAGGGAGATAGCTAGTCCTTTCGAAGACTACGCTTCTGGTAACCTCCATCTTCCAGCAGGAGAAGAGAGTAGAGGGTAAGTTCACCAAGTAACATTGCATAGCATAATCCTAACCGATGATCCTCCCCTCGTCGCCCTGTGAGAGAGCGATCACCGATTGTATCTGGCACTTGGAAGGGTGTGTTTTATTAAGTATCCGGTTCTAGTTGTCATAAGGTCAAGGTACAACTCCAAGTCGTCTTGTTACCGAAGATCACGACTATTCGAATAGTTTAACTTCCCTGCAGGGGTGCACCAGATAACCCAACACGCTCGATCACATTTGGCCAGACACAATTTCCTGGGTCATGCCCGGCCTCGGAAGATCAACACGTCGCAACCCTACCTAGGCACAACAGAGAGGTCAGCACGCCGGTCTAAATCCTATGGCGCAGGGGTCTGGGCCCATCGCCCATTGCACACCTGCACCTTGCGAGGGCGGCCGGAAGCAGAACTAGCCCCCTTAATACAAGAGCAGGCTTACGTTCCAATCCGGCGTGCGGCGCTTAGTCACTGACGTCACGAAGTGCTTCGGCTGATACCACGACGTCGAGTGCCCATAACTGTCCCCGCGTAGATGGTTAGTGTGTATAGGCCAGTTGCCAGACTCAGATCAAATACCAAGTACTCGTTAAGCGTGTTATTTTCAAGTATCGACGGACGTCGACCAGGTCCAGGCCCACCACTCTCCTTGGTGGTCTCAACCTGCCCTATCGCTCCGCCACAAAGTAACAGTCGGGGGCCGTCAGGAACCCAGGCCCACCTCTACCGGGATGGAGTCACCTGTCCTTTCAGCCCCCTCATCAGAATCACTTGCGGGTACTCAACGAGCTGACCCGACTTTAGTCACCACATGTGTCATGTATATAAAGTACATAGTATATACCCGTGATCACCTCCCGAAGTGATCACAGCCCAGTAGTATAGCATGGCAGACGGACAAGAGTGTAGGGTCACTGATGGAACTCTAGCATCCTATACTAAGCAGTAGGATAGCAGGTAAAGGTAACAACAGTAGTAGCAAGGACAAGCTATGCAGCAGTATAGGATTAACTGAAAGCAGTAACATGCTACACTACTCTAATGCAAGAAGTATAGAGAAGAATAGGCGATATCTGGTGATCAAGGGGGGTGGGGCTTGCCTGGTTTCTCTGGCAAAGAGGGGTTGTCAACACCATAGTCGAACTGGGGTACTGGCAGCGGTCTCGGGGTCTACCGGAAAGAAGTAACGGAGGGGGAACATAATAAATAATAGAGCAATCAAAGCATCACAAAGCATAACATGGCAATACGCGATGCTAGGGGCGACCTAACGCGGTAGGAGGTGATAATGATGAAGGGGGGAAACATCCGGGAAAGTATCCCCGGTGTTTCGCGTTTTCAGACAGATGATCTGGAGGGGGAAAGTTGTGTGTTCGCTATGATAGGGATGTGTGGCGGCTGAACGGACTGTGTATTCGGATTCGTCTTGTCGTTCTGATCAACTTTCATGTACAAAGTTTTTCCATCTCAGCTACTGTTTATTTTATATGATTTCCTAAAGTTTTAAATCATTTTTTAAATTTATTTAATTAATTTAATTCAACATTATCCAGAATAGTGTTTGCTGATGTCACAATGACGTCAGCATGATGTTAGTAGTCAACAGGACGTTCACTGGGTCAAACTGACGTGTTGGTCCACCTAGTCATTGACTTAGTTAATTAAACATGATTAGTTAATTTAATTAAAGTGATTAGGTTAATTAATTAAGCTTAATTAGACTAATTAACAGGATTAATTAAGCTAATTAATTATCTTAATTAACTAATTATATTATTATTATTTATTTTTATTTAAGTCTTTTTTCATAAAATGTTCTGGGGCAGGGCCCCACGTGTCTGTGGCCCAGAGGGGCCTTAACGGGAACGGGCCACCAGGCGACGGGCGGGTGCTAACGGGCGACAGCGCGGCGTCGCCCGAACGCAGGGTCGCGCCGGCGAGGATGGGCGGCTTGGGCGTGGCTGCTGGCGGCCAGCAGGGCGGCCGGAGGTGACGGGGGCGCAGGGTGGTGACGCGGTGAGGTGGAGGCGAGGCCACGACAGGACAGGGAGCCAAGGCGGGGCACGACAGTGGGGGCGAGCCACGGCAGCAGAGAGCGGAGCCGGCGCGGCCATGACGCGGCGGGACAGAGGCTAACGACGCGACTAGGTGGCGCAGGCGAGGCTATAGGACGCGGGGGATGCAGCGGCCAAGCGCGGTGCAGGGGGGTGCGTGCGGGCGCTGCGGCGCGACGCGCGAGCGAGCGCCGGTGGGGCGGCTATGCGTGGAGCAGAGCAGAGGAACGGCGACACGGCAGTGGGGGCGCAAGCGGGACAGGCACGAGCGCGTTGCAGAGCGGGGCGAGCGAGACGAAGGGCAGCGCGGTGACCGGGTGACGAGAGGGGGAGGCTCGGGGCCTCACCGGCGTTGAAGGGGAGAGGAGCGGCGAGGCTCGGTGTGGTCCGATGGGGAGGAGGACGGGGACGACGCGCGTAGACGGGGAAGAGGGTCGTGGTCGAGGCGGCGTTAAGGTCGGGGCGGCGTGTCTTGATGCGGGCCATCGGGGAGGAGGTCGAGGACGAGGCCACGATGTCCGGCGACGGGGAGGAAGTGGGGAGAGTGGGGATCGATTTAGGGTTCGGGGAGTGGGGAGGGGGTTAGTAGGCAGGGGTGGGCCGGCCTGGCTGGCCTGGTGGCCAGTTGGGCCAAGGCCCGACCGGGAGGGGGAGGCTTTTATTTAAATTTTTGTTTTGTTTTCTATTTTTGTATTTCTTTCTTTTATTTATTTTCTCTTCTGTTTTATTTCAATTTAAAATAGTTATGCATTTTATAAACCTGTGTCTTCTACACCATAATTATCTATGTAATATTTAGTACAAACCGAACATTTTTATTTTAATGTTTGAAAACTTTTATTATTTACCAAATTTTGAATTTGAGTTTTGGACCGGTTTTGATCTAATTATAGATTAGCAACAGTAACAGAGGTAACGTGGCATCATTAGCAGAGTATCACTGTAGAATGATTATCCGGGCGTCACATTGCAAATGTTACTATTTTAACGGACTTTGTTATTCTTTATATTCCCGAGGACGATAGTATGTCTATTACTCTTGGAAGACCCTTTTTGAACACTGCAGGGGCTGTTATTGATTGCACCAAAGGCAATGTCACTTTTCATGTTAATGGTAATGAGCATATGGTACACTTTCCGAGGAAACAACCTCAAGTCCAAAGTACCAATTCTATTGGAAAATTTTCAACAATTACTATTGGAGGTATTGAATTTCCTCTACCTACTGTCGAGAAGAAATATGATATTCTTATTATTGGGGACGTCCATATCCCCGTTGAGGTAACATAGTGTTATTCAAAATTCTCCGGTTCCATGTTATTCGGAATGAGTTTGTTAACAAGACCTGATCAACCTTGTTAGTGGATTCCTTTTGATGAGCATGAGATGGATGAATTTAGAAAACACAACTCTCTGTACCCTCATTTTACTTTCTGTTATTTATATTAAATAAAGCAAAAATAGTATTTCTCTGTCTGTTTTTTGAATTATCAATGCAATAAAAAATACCCCGAAAATAAAAGTTCCCCAAATGCCTTGAAAATTAAATATGATTTTTTCTAGAATATTTGAAGATATCTGGCACTGAGAACTCATCAGGGGGAGCAAGCACCTGGCCACGAGGGTCCAGGGCGTGCCCACCCCCCTAAGCGTGCCCCCTGCCTCGTGGGCCCATGGTGGCTCCCCTCCACTTATTCCATCTACCACACACTCCTTCTTCCTCCCAAAAAAATCACTAACCAGCTCAAGCACGAGTTCTAGCTCATCTTGCTACCATTTTCGATCTCCTTGCTCAAAGCTCCATTCACAAAACTGCTTTGGGGGATTGTTCCTTGGTATGTGACTCCTCCAATGGTCCAATTAGTTTTTGTTCTAGTGCTTTATTTATTGTAAATTTTTGCTCCTTAGGTGACCGTGTTCTTGAGCTTGCATGTCACATTTATATGGTCAAAAGTAGTTTTAATGCATGATATAGTCTCTAGGCACTTGTGGGAGTAGTTGCTATCAATTTTGTTGACTTTGGTTCACTTTTATTTTGAAGTTACTAGAAATTTCAGAAATTTTCAGAAAATAATGAAGAGATTTTTCATGGGCTCATCAAGCCGAAGCTCGAAGGATAAACAGAGTGAAGAGAACAAGAAACCCAAGTATAATCTCCCTTGCACCACGGATGTTCGTCCGTGTGAATGGCCTTGTGATGATTTCTTCAGAGCAGCCGGGATTTATGACGATTTATACGAATTGGCTGAGAATGCAGGTCTCACCGCCTTCCTCAACGACCAACGCGAACAGTATCTCTTACTCACCAATATCTTTGTGCAAAACTTTCATTTCCATGCTAGGAGCTCACCACGGTGGAATTTTATTTATATGATGAGCATAAGGAGATGTCACTTTGTGATTTTTGTCGGGTTTGTTTGATCCCTTTTGAGGGAAGTGTAGAGGAACCACATCGTGATGATGTGGAAGGGTTTATTGATACAATTGTTGTAGGGGAAACGAGGAAAGTTTCCGCTGCATAATTACTAGCATACATTTTTCTGTTTTACGTTACTTCGCAATATTTGCTAGTAGATGCTTAATTGGTCACGGAAACTATGGCAACCTTAGTGCCCCTGATATTGTTATTTTGTGCCATGCCTTGTTCCGTGATGACACATTTAGTATGGGCGCTATTGTTGCAAAGCGGTTAAATCTTAACCGTACTAAGGGCCCCGTCCTTGGAGGCATGTTCGCCTCGCGCCTCGCTGCACACTTTAACATACCTATTAGGCATTATGAGAAGGAAGAGAAGTTGCTGCCTCCCATTTTTCTAGACTATAAGAGTATGGTAGCACATGATTTTATCGTTAAGAATAAGGAAAAGATGCTTAAGTGCAAGCTGATATTTGATAAAAAATCACCCTGAGACTATTACTCTGCCTGCTCCTTCTTTGTTGGACTTATCTGCAGGCAAGTACCTTGTTCTACCGGAGGCCATTCACGCCTACCGAAACCCCACACCAGCTACAGAGCCAGATCCGGAACCACAATTTGATCCTCACCGATAGTCTGTTTATCAGTGGAATCCAGAAGAGATCGCCAACCAGTGGCACCAGGGGGATTCTTCTCAGTACGACCCCAACTATTACTTTGGATATCCGCCAGGCCAGCCGTGGCCATAGACCAACTTAGGCCAAAAGCCTAAGCTTGGGGGAGTACATATTTCTCACCGACATTACATTTATGTTCACACACTCATGCTAGTTGTCGGTGGTCATACTTTTTCACTGTATCATCCATGCTAGTTTATTTTTCCCTTTTTATGCTTTCTTCTTGTATGTTTGATAAACCTTAAAAAACCAAAAAAAATAGTTGTAGCTTTTAGCTAGTTTACTTTCTTGCTTGTAGTAGTAATTAAAAAGAAAACCCAAAAAGATTTCATGTTCTTCTTTTGCTTGTTGGGAGCTTTCCTGTGTAAATAGTTTTACTTTTCTTTTCTTTTGGGGTCGAGAGGAGAAGACCATGATTAAAATGATTGAGTGGCTCTCATATGCATTATTGTTGATCTAATGAAGAGCCCATATTACCTCGTCTTCTCTCTTGAATTGAACGCTTGCAGATTCCAGCTTAGTCCAATGCACGTGCAATATTATTATTATCCACACTATTCGGTCGTGCAAGTGAAAGGTAGTAATGATGATTATATGATGAACTTATTGAGATGAGAAAAGCTGGTATGAACTCGACCTCTCTTGTTTTTGTAAATATGATTAGTTCATCGTTCCTGATTCAGCCTATTATGAAAGAAACATGTCTGCAATGACAATTAGAGATTATAGTTGCTTATGCCATGCTTAATTAGCTAGGAGCTTATAATGGTTTACCTTGCGTGCCAACATGCTATTAAAATGGTTGTGATGTGGTATGATAGGGTGGTATCCTCTTTTGAATGATTCGAGTGGCTTGACTTGGCACATGTTCACGCATGTAGTTGAACCAAATCAACATAGCCTCTTCGATATTTATGTTCATGGTGCATTATATCCTACTCATGCTTGCATTCGGTGTTGATTAATTTTAATGCATGTTCATGACTGTTGTCGCTCTCTAGCTAGTCGCTTCCCAGTCTTTTTCTAGCCTTCACTTGTACTAAGCAGGAATATTGCTTATGCATCCAATTCCATAAACCCCAAAGTTGTTCCATATGAGTCCACCATACCTACCTATATATGGTATCTACCTGCTGTTCCAAGTAAATTTGTATGTGCCAAACTCTAAACCTTCAAATAAACATTCTGTTTTGTATGCTCGAATAGCTCATGTATCAACTAGGGCTGTCTGTATCTTCCATGCTAGGCGGGTTATTCTCAAGAGGAGTGGACTCCGCTCCTCACTCACGAGAACATGGCTGGTCACCGGGATGCCCAGTCCCATGCTTTATGCAAATCAAATCAAAATAACTACAAACAAAATTCCCCCAGGATTGTTGTTAGTTGGAGTCACTCGTTGTTTCGAGCAAGCCATGGATTGATGCTTGTTGGTGGAGGGGGAGTATAAACTTTACCATTTTGCTTGGGAACCGCCTATAATGTGTGTAGCATGGAAGATATCGAGATCTCTCGGTTGTTATGTTGACAATGAAAGTATACCGCTCAAAATATTATTCATATCTATTTCAAAACCGAACTCTGGCACCTCTACAAATCCCTGCTTCCCTCTGCGAAGGGCCTATCTATTTACTTTTATGCTGAGTCATCATCCTCTTATTAAAAAGCACCAGTTGGAGAGCACCACTTTCATTTTCATCCATTACTGTTAGTTTACATTGAGTATGACTTGACTGGATCTCTTTTACCATGAATTACAATGTCTAGTTAGTCCTTGATCTTTAAAGGTGCTCTGCATTTATGTTTTACGGTCTCAAAAAGGGATAGCGAGATACCATCTTGTCATATCATATTATGATTATTTGAGAAAGTGTTGTCATCCGAGATTTATTATTATTGCTCGCTAGTTGATTATGTCATTGATATGAGTAAACATTAGACCTAAGTGTTATTGTGAATATGGTTAGTTCATAATCTTTGCCGAAAACTTGAATGTTGGCTTTACATATTTACAACAACAAGAGCAAACAAAGTTTGTAAAAGTTTTTCTTTATCACTTTCAGTTTATCAACTAAATTGCTTGAGGACAAGCAAAGGTTTAAGCTTGGGGGAGTTGATACGTCTCCGACGTATCTACTTTTCCAAACACTTTTGCCCTTGTTTTGGACTCTAACTTGCATGATTTGAATGGAACTAACCCAAAATGACGTTGTTTTCAGCAGAATTGCTATGGTGTTATTTTTGTGTAGAAATAAAAGTTCTTGGAATGACCTGAAAATCAATGGAGAATTATTTTGGAATATATTAAAAATACTGGAAGAAAGATCCATGCCAGGGGGCCCACACCCTGTCCACGAGGGTGGGGGCGCGCCCCTGCCTCGTGGGCCCCCTGACGCTCCACCGACCTCAACCTTGACTCCATATAATCACTTTCAGGAGAAAAAAATCAGAGAGAAGGATTCATCGCATTTTATGATACGGAGCCGCCGCCAAGCCCTAAACTCTCTCGGGAGGGCTGATCTGGAGTCCGTTCGGGGCTCCGGAGAGGGGAATCCATCGCCATCGTCATCATCAACCATCCTCCATTACCAATTTCATGATGCTCACCGCCGTGCGTGAGTAATTCCATCGTAGGCTTGCTGGACGGTGATGGGTTGATGAGATTTATCATGTAATCGAGTTAGTTTTGTTAGGGTTTGATCCCTAGTATCCACTATGTTCTGAGGTTGATGTTGCTATGACTTTGCTATGCTTAATGCTTGTCACTAGGGCCCGAGTGCCATGATTTCCGATCTGAACCTATTATGTTTTCATGAAGATATGTGAGTTCTTGATCCTATCTTGCAAGTCTATAGTCACCTACTATGTGTTATGATCCGGCAACCCCGAAGTGACAATAATCGGGACCACTCCCGGTGATGACCATAGTTTGAGGAGTTCATGTATTCAGTATGTGTTAATGCTTTGGTCTAGTACTCTATTAAAAGGAGGCCTTAATATCCCATAGTTTCCAATAGGACCCCGCTGCCACGGGAGGGTAGGACAAAAGATGTCATGCAAGTTCTTTTCGATAAGCACGTATGACTATATTCGGAATACATGCCTACATTACATTGATGAATTGGAGCTAGTTCTGTGTCACCCTATGTTATAATTGTTGCATGATCGATCGCATCCGGCATAATTCTCCATCACCGATCCAATGCCTACGAGCTTTCCATATATTGTTTTTCGGTTATTTACTTTTCCGTCGCTACTGTTACAATTACTCTAAAATACCAAAAATATTTCTTTTGCTACCGTTACCACTACTATCATATTACTTTGCTACTAAATACTTTGCTGCAGATATTAAGTTATCCAGGTGTGGTTGAATTGACAACTCAGCTGCTAATACTTGAGAATATTCTTTGGCTCCCCTTGTGTCGAATCAATAAATTTCGGTTGAATACTCTACCCTCAAAAACTGTTGTGATCCCCTATACTTGCGGGTTATCACCAATGTGTGATTTATTCCCTAGCTTGTCGTTTACAGACTAAAGTTGTCACTAGTAACTGAATAGAAGGGTTTCAGTTTAGAGATGTTAGTTGTACAAATATGGTTTTTCTGCAGTGGTAAAATTCCTTAGCTGACAAAACTGAATGATATTTTGGGCGTCTTCGGTCGGCTGTTTGACTCAAGGAATTTCAATGCTAAATATGTCTTGGAAATGATTTATGTCTGGATATGCTTCCTGGTTGTGTTGGGTTTGAGCATGTTGCTTGAATTGTAAAGTAATTTATATGTGTTTGGTTCTTCAGCCGGAAGATGTAATTATAGGTGGTATACCATGGAGATAGATTGTTTTTCTAAATGTGTTAATGGTTATATGTTCGGAGTGTGTTAGCCCTTTCTTCTGAATGGAAATGTATCGCATGGTATAGTTGAAATCCAGCTGTCGTCGCAAACAAAATTATTGTTTGCATTATTTATTTTAAATATGTATGGACAATCATAATTTGGCCAACATTCGTTTTGCCTTTTTTTTAAAAATGTTGGTTTATCTGCATCTATTTTTAGTGATCACGATCTTGCAAAAACTAAATTTTGGTGTTTTTTGTTGTGAGACACTGCTACAGGGTAAGGCTGGGTAAAGCACCTGATGAGAGGGAGATGAACCCCGACAGGAAGACAGCGCTTGAATTGTCTGTCTGTGCTTACACAGAGAATGGGGAAGGGCAGGATATCAGGTTGCTCAGGTGTAGGTGTGAATGAGAAGAGAGGCAGAGAGGAAGGCCGACAACAAGCAGAGACAAGGCGCCTTACGAGCAACAGCTGAAGAGGTCGCGGTTTTGCACAATCTGCAGAGAGCCGGGACACAAGTGTACAACTTGCCCACAGCAAGGCGATTTGCCAAAGGCTCCAAGGAAATCGAAAAAATGCACAAATTGTGGGGTGGTTGGACATCGGCGCAATACTTGCGGCACTAAAAAAATCGGGCCATTTGAGCCAAACTGTCAATGTAATTTATACTTGCAAAAATGTGTTGCAAGGACAGACGTTGCATGCTCCAAATGTTCATTTGTTGCTTCAGCTATCAGAACTTTTATTTGATGCTTGCATGGTTTGGTTGATTCTATTTAACTTGTCCTGCTTGTGTCTTGCATTCATAATTACTGGATCAAAATGTGCTTCAGAGTTCCATCTTGTTGCCTTTAAATATAGTAGATTTGATTTCTAGCACGCTTTATCATTTTCTTAGTATCTCCGCCAAAAAAGATAGGATTGTTGCTGCCGTAATATATTAATGTAATAATCTGTTTGTCTTAGAATTAGTGCTCAAATTCCGTCAATTTATAACAGCTATTACCTGAAAAAACTGATGATATTGGTTGTGCACGTGCGGCATGTGAACCCGAGGTCAAATTTCTACACCCAAAGGACCACGCTGTTTTGATGGATGAAGTGACGAGGAAAGTGGTGTAGATTACCATACGATGCTCCATTGCACTCTGAACCCGGTGGTAGAGGTGAGCATGCCAGCTCTGTCTTGCACAATTGTGCATGACGTATGGTACAATCATTCATTGCCTGCATTAGATCAGTGTGGGGTGTTCAGTTCCATGGTCCATTACAAGGGATGGCGGCCCCGCACGTTGGCTGTGGGAAGCAGCTTGTTTTATGGAGTGAAAAACTTACCGGGAGCAATGTCTCGTAATTAAGTAAAACTAACAGAAAATTAGAATGATTAATTATGATGAAAAAATGGTAAATTTATCTGATGATTAATGGGCCGTGGTTACTGACTTTTTTTTGCCGTTGCTGGCATTCTTGCTCTTTATGTGCGAACCACACCGGCTGGTCTCCTTGCTAGCAGTGTTCTTGGAGCACACATGTTGTGACCCTGCGAAGTGACAAGTGATGGCAGCACTGCCCCCCAAATCTTTTGCTTTGAACTGATCACGCTCCTTTCTCGCCACGTCAACCGGGGCAGTGGCTGACAAGAAGCTTGCACAGGGCATGGTAGCTGTACCACTGCACAGAGCATCTCTCCTGCAATCAAGCCTCATTAGGAACTCTTTTCCATTAGCGTCCAGACGCGGCAGAGTTAGGGTGTGGTTAACTAAATTGTTCAAAATAAACACGCATGTAACTACGATTGTTCGTTCAATCGGACTGTGACGCATATCCCAAAATAAGGTTAACAAAAAATGTCAACATGTTTCAACATAAACTGTCGAGCGATAAACTGCCTGACAGTCAAAAATGCGGTCAACAAAACCCTCAAAACATCATTAGTGGAACATAATTGATAACACTGGAACACTGCAGAGTGTCTTCACTGGTCAGGAATGATACACAAACACATTTTTGCCTCCGTGTGCTCTCCTATGGACCCAAGACGACCACGACGTGCATGCTGGTGCAGTTCTCCAGGCGCGTGGAGCATCTGTACCGAAAAGTCCAACCTTGTGTGTACATGTCAGCTAAGTGAGGCAGGTCCTAGCTACTTTTGCATGTGGGTGGGCCAGGTCTGATTGAATACAATCCAAAAATAAATCGAATACGGCTCCTATACACTGACAACGAGAATCTCGATGGTGGACAGACGACAGGGATTCCGGCCTTCCTGTAGGCCGAGCACCATTGGCATTTTCCGACATGTCATCACCATAATCATCATAGATAGCAACTTGTTATCATAGTCAATTGAATCCTCATCCAAAATGGTGGATTCACCATTAAATAAAGTCATGACCTCTCTGAATCCACTTTCATCATTATAATCATCATAAATAGGAGGCATGCAATCATTATAAAAAATTTGCACATCAAATCTTGGGGGACTAAAAATATCATCTTCATCAAACATAGCACCCCCAAGATTATGGCTTTGCATATCATTAGCATCATGGATATTCAAAGAATTTATACTAACAACATTGCAATCGTGCTCATCATTTATGCCAAACATTTTATTGAATTCTTCCTCTACCAATTGAGCACAATTTTCTGAACCATCATTTTCAAGAAAGATATTATAAAGATGATCAATAATATGATGCAACCTCAATTCCATTTTTATGTAGTTTTCTTTTGTAGACCATACTAGTGATAAAAAGAAACTAAAAGATTCAATTGCAAGATCTAAAGATATACCTTCATGCACTCATCTCCCCGGCAACGGCGCCAGAAAAGAACTTCATTGACGGGGTGTGAGTGCCACTTACCTAACCTCCCCAGTAATGGCGCCAGAAAAGAGCTTAATGTCTACTACACAAATTTATTCTGGTAGACTCGTGTTGGGCCTCCAAGCGCAGAGTTTTGTAGGACAGTAGCAATTTTCCCACAAGTGGATGACCTAAGGTTTATCAATCCATGGGAGGTGTAGGACGAAGATGGTCTCTCTCAAACGACCCTGCAACCAAATAAAAGAAATACTTGTGCCCCAACACACCCAATACAATGGCAAATTGTATAGGCGCACTAGTTCGGCGAAGAGATGGTGATAAAAGTGTAATATGGATGGTAGAAATATATTTTTATAATCTGATAAATAAAAACAGCAAGGTAGCAAATAGTAGCGGGCACAAAAATAGTATTGCAATGCTTGAAAATGAGGCCTGGGGTCCGTACTTTCGCTAGTGCAATCTCCCAATCTCCCAATGCTTGAAAATGAACCCCTCAAAGTGCGATGAAGAATCACTCCAAAGTTCCTATCTAGCGAAGAACATAAGAATAAATTGTTTGTAGGGTACGAAACCACCTCAAAGCTATTCTTTCCGTTCGATCTATTCAAGAGTTCGTACTAAAATAACACAAAGCTATTCTTTCCGTTTGAGCTATCCTAGAGTTTGTGCTAATATAACACCAAAGCAAATTCATATTCATAATAATCAATCCAACACAAAGAACTTCAAAGAGTGCCCCAAGATTTCTACCGGAGAAACAAAGACAAGAACATGCATCAACCCCTATGCATAGATTACCCCAATGTCACCTCGGGAATCCATGAGTTGAGTGCCAAAACAAATATCAAGTGAGTCAATATGATACCCCATTTTCACCACGAGTATTCAATTGCAAGACATATATCAAGTGTTCTCAAATCCATAAAAGTATTCAATCCGATAACAACGAAATCTCAAAGGGAAAAACTCAATTCATCACAACAAGATAGAGAGGGGAAAACACCATATGATCTAACTATATTAACAAAGCCCGTGATACATCAAGATCGTGACATCTCAAGAACACGAGAGAGAGAGAGAGAGAGAGAGATTAAACACATAGCTACTGGTACAAACCCTCAGCCCCGAGGGTGGACTACTCCCTCCTCATCGTGGTGGCCGCCGGGATGATGAAGATGGCCACCGGAGATGATTCCATCCTCTGGCAGGGTGCCAGAACAGGGTCTAGATTGGTTTTCGGTGGCTACAGAGCATTGCGGCGGCGGAACTTCTGATCTAGGCTAACCCTGAGGGTTTCCCAGGTGCGCCTTGGTGGGTTGTGCCCCCTCGGGGAACCCCCCAAGTGATGCTCTGGCCCATTGGTGGTCTTCTGGTCCATAAAAAATCCACAAAAAGTTTCACGGTGTTTGGACTCCATTTGATATTGATTTCCTATGATGTAAAAAAACAAGCAAAAAATAACAACTGGCACTGGGCACTGGGTCAATAGGTTAGTCCCAAAAAATGATATAAAGTTGCTGTAAAATGATTGTAAAACATCCAAGAATGATAATAAAACAATATGAATACTTCATAAATTATAGATATGTTGGAGATGTATCAGGCTGCTCCGAGGGGAGCACAACCCACCAGGACGCACCTGGAGGCCCAGGCGCGCCCTGGTGGGTTGTGCCCACCTCGGGTGCCCCCCGGACCGCCTCTTTACTCTATAAATACCCCAATATTCCGAAAACCCTAGGGGAGTCGACGAAAATCAATTCCAGCCACCGCATAGTCTAGAACCACCAGATCCAATCTAGACACCATCACGGAGGGGTTCACCGCTTCCATTGGTGCCTCTCCGATGATGCGTGTGTAGTTCTTTGTAGACCTTTGGGTCCATAGTTAGTAGCTAGATGGCTTCCTCTCTCTCATTTGATTCTCAATACAATGGTCTCTTGGAGATCTATATGATGTAACTCTTTTTTGCTGTGTGTTTGTTGGGATTGGATGAACTTTTAGTCTAAGATTAGATCTATCTTTTTATCCATGAAAGTTATTTGAGTTTCTTTGATCTCATATATGCATGATTTCTTACAGCCTCGTATTTCTTCTCCGATATTTGGATTTTGTTTGGCCAACTTGATCTATTTATCTTGCAATGGGAAGAGGTGCTTTGTAGTGGGTTCAATCTTACGGTGCTTAATCCCAATGACAGAAGGGGAACCGGCACATATGTATCATTGCTACTAAGAATAAAACGCTGGGGTCTATTTCTACATAAATAGATCTTGTCTACATCATGTCATTGTTCTTATTGCATTACTCCGTTTCTCCATGAACATAATACACTAGATGCATGCTGGATAGCGGTTGATGTGTGGAGTAATAGTAGTAGATGCAGGCAGGAGTCGGTCTACTAATCTTGGACGTGATGCCTATATAATGATCATTGCCTGGATATCATCATGATTATTTGAAGTACTATCAATTTCCCAATAGTAATTTGTTCACCCACCATTTGCTATTTTTCTCGAGAGAAGCCACTAGTGAAACCTATGGCCCCTGGGTCTCTTTCTCATATTATTTGCCTTTGTGATCTATTTTATTTGCCTTTTATTTTAAGATCTATTAAACCAAAAATACAAAAATACTTTGCTGCAATTTATTCTTATTTATTTTATTTGGCATTCGAGCTATCAATCTACTACAATTTATTCACGTCCGTTTTGCCTATTTCTGGTGCCGTTACCCGAAAGGGATTGACAACCCCTTTAATACGTCGGGTTGCGAGTATTTATTATTTGTGTGCAGGTGTGTAGCGACCCGGCCTCAAACGGTCAAGTCTCTGTGCCTCAGTGTCATCCCTGGATCGGTAATGCTGACACACACAGTACTCGAAGGATTTATAACAGAGTGGCAATCACACACTTATTACATCGAATGTCTCAAAAGAGAGCTTATTATAATAAATATGGCTTAAGGCCATCTAATAAGATAACAGCAAAAGGCTTGGAAGATAAAGTGAGTCCATCAACTCCAACGACATAGCTGAGCTGCACGACAACGACCTAACGAACCTTACTCCTCATCTGAAAAGTCTGCAACATAATACGTTGTAGCCCGAAAACGGGTCGGCACATGGAATATGCTGGCAAAGTAACACAGTAGAGCAAGAACATAATAATGCTATCACTATATGCATATTTGGCTGGTGGAAAGCTCTATGGTTACAGTTTTTGCGAAAAGCCAATTTTTCCTATAACAAAGGAATAGATTTTATATAACTAACATTGTAGTTGAAACATCACTGAGAAGGTTCCTCCAACTCAATCCCAATTAGAAGTAATTATCAACCCAACAATATTAATTTAGAGTGATGAGATATATCTGATAATCCAAGTACTAGATACTCAAGATGTCCATAACCGGGGACACGACTAACCATGATTAGTTTATACACTCTGCAGAGGTTTGCGCACTTTTCCCCACAAGACTCATTCTCCTCCGTTGGATTTCTCACACTACATGATGTTTGAGAAACGGATGACCAAGACACAGTCTTTCATAAACATTAACTCTCTACTCCGGATAGATTATACCACCTACAACCCACTACCTGCTAGTCTATCTCTTCAAGAGCTTCATGCAACTTACTCAACTATGCTAGAGCCCATAATAGCTTGTGGCTGCACACGGGAGTTTCCAGCATGAAATATCTTAGTTCCCTTTGAGCCTGGGTGGCGGACCGTAGGATTATCACACGGGTACTCCAGGATATCCTAGGACAACACTGGGTTCTCCAGGTGCCCAACAAGCAATCCACCCAGATGTGTATTAAAGTTGCCACCTTAAGTTGAACCATTAATTAATAACCTCACATCTGTCATGGTTTCACTCAAACCCAATCCACATCTACGAGCATAGCATAGCAATATGAGCAGGACGTAGAAGTAACTCCCAAAGGTTTGATAATAGCAGGGCAATAGGTTCTACCTCATCAACTACTTCCCAACCCACATGTTATCAAGTCCTAACCATGCAATGTTTGAGGATTGTAACTAATGCATAAAAACTGGGTGATAAAGGGTATGATCAAAGTGTTACTTGCCTTGCTGATGATCCGCAAAACCTAGAGAATCGTAGTAGCACGCTTCGCACTCCGGGTGTTCTATCGCAAACAAACAATAGCATACATAAGCAATCAAGCAAAGAAACACGGGTAAAACTCAAATAAGATATCTAACTATAAAGTTCAACTTAAGAACTCCGGTTTGCAAAAAAAATCAAATCAAACAGAGCAACGAAACTCAAACTGCGAAAGAAACAAGATTCGTTTACTAATCTGGACTAAAGTCAAATTTTACAGTACCAAAATCTTGTTCAAGTTGGTTAAACAGAAAGAGGGTTTCGAGACGAAGATCTAGGCGCTTGAATCTCCTGATTCCAATAAACGAGCGAAAAGATAAACTAAAATGAAAATCAGATCAGAAATCACGATCGAAAATAATCGCGGAAAATCCGAGAAAAAGGAAAACTGACGAACAGGCTAACGAACGAACAGGCTAACGAGTGAACACCGTTCGTTAAAATGAATGTACGGACGAACGTCCGCTAAATAAACTAAACCGAGAAAAACCGGTGAACCGATCTAAAAAATGAACCTAGAGTTTTCTTAAAAAAACCAAACCGGTTTTTAACATAAAATCGAACAGCAGCAACGGCGGCTTATACCTCCGGCGAGGCAGGGTGGCTCCGGCGAGGCGGGCTGCGGCGGCAGGTGGTGCGGGGCGGCGCGGGCAGGCGGCGGTGCGGGGACGGCAGACGCTAGGTGGCATGCCTGGTAACTCCTCTGGAAAAACATCTGGGTAATCCTTCACTACATGCACTTCCTCCTGAACAACTCCCGTGAGGGTATTTACTTGGATACTCCAAGGCGCAATTCTAGATACACACTTGATCCTTTTTCCCTCCGGGGTGGTCAGACAAATTGATTTACTAACACAGTCAATGCTTCCTCCATACTTTGACATCCAGTCCATGCCTAATATCACATCCAATCCTTGTGACTCCAAAATTATTAGGTCTGATGGGAAAACATGGCTACCAATGGTTAAGGGTACCTGGTCGCACCATTGACTAGCCATATACTCTGCTCCAGGTGAACTTACTAACAGAGGGGTCCTAAGGGTTTGGGTTGGTAGTTTAAACTTATCCACGAATCCCCTTGATGTGTATGAATGTGATGCACCAGTATCAAAAAGAACAAGGGCGGTAAAGACTTAACCAAAAACTTACCAATAACCGCGTCTGACTGCTCTTCAACCTCCTCAACATTAACGTGGTTCACTTGTCCTTTGTTGAATGGATTAGGATTCTTCCCAGCGCTCCCGTTACCATTTCCATTCTTCGCTTCAGGGCAGTCCGTGGCATAGCGTCCAGTCTTCCCGCACTTGCACTACAAAAAAAAATACACTTCCGTGATGATACGTGTTTGTCACAGTAGGTCGCTTTTTTTGTCATGCATGTACATCCATGACAAATTTATGACAGAATCAAGATAGTCATACATGTGATGTCGTAGAACTGTTCCATGACATTACCAAAATTATCATCACGGAAGTGTCCACTTCCATGATGATAAATCACGCGTCACAGAAGTGCTTTCGTCAAGGGTGACCGACACATGGCATCCACCGTAACGGAACACCGTTAAGCTATCGGGTCGGGTTTTGGATCCGATAACCCATTAACAGCCCCGACCAATGGGGATTTTCCATGTGTAAAATCATCATTGTCTAGAGGAAACACGTGTCGGCTCATCGTCGGGATAGATGTCATCCACTCAATGGACAGAAGGCGCCTATGATACGTCGACATGTGGCACGGCCCAACAAGTTTAAATGGGTCAGCCCAACTAAAGGCTCACAAGATTTTGCGGACCATAATGGGCCGGCCCAGCTAAAGGCTCACGAGATTTTGTGGACCATAATGGGCTGGCCCAGCTAAAGGCCCACAAGATTTTGCGGGTCATAATGGGCCGGCCCAAGTAAAGGCCCACAAGATTTTTGTGTGCCATAATGGGCCGGCCCAGGTAAAGGCCCACAAGATTCTTGCAGGTCATAATGGGCCGGCCCAGCTAAAGGCCCACGAGATTTCACCGACATTAATGGGCCGGCCCAGCAGTAGGCC
The DNA here is from genome assembly GCF_002162155.2 of Triticum dicoccoides. Lineage (NCBI taxonomy): Eukaryota > Viridiplantae > Streptophyta > Magnoliopsida > Poales > Poaceae > Triticum > Triticum dicoccoides. Next base: position 415,564,022 of record NC_041392.1, read on the forward strand.
CACAAGATTTTGAGGACCCTAGTAGGCCTGTCCATTAACTGGCTGCCATGTTTTGGGCCAAATGTCGGCCCATATTTGATCTGGTCCATTAATGGCCTGCCACGCTCTGGGCCTAATAGTGGCCCATATGAGATCCAGCCCGTTAAAAGCCTACCATGTTCTGGGCCAAATTACGGCCTAGATCAATTCCGGCCCTTTAAGAGGATTTGGGCTCAATTATGGCCCATATCAGATTCGGCCCGTCAACTGGACACTATGCTTTTGGGCCCACTTGCTAAAGGCCCACTTAGTAATTCAGCCCGTTATTAGTTTTGGCCTGTTAAGGGCCCGTTTAACATTTCGGCCCTATATTAATTTCGGCCTGTTAAAAGCCCCTCATATAGTTGGGCCTAACTACGGCCCGGTTTGCATCCGGACTACTTGCAGCCGATATCTGATTGGGCCAAACAAGGACCCAGACAATTTTGGCCTATTAAAAGCCCGTGATTTGATTCACACAATCATGGGCCGGGGTTCATTCCGGGCTGCTGCGTAACTAGTAGGAATTAAGAACAAACCTACTCTATACAATAAAGAAATTACGGCATAGTAACTAAGAATAAACCTACACTACACAATAAAGGATTTAAGGTATATTACATCCACTAGGCATCAAAGTTTGCCACCAGTGATCATAAAGCGCAACGAAGAAGCAGATTACAAAAACTGGGCACCATTGCAGCGTAACAAAATAATACTGAACCGAGACCACTTCCAAGACAGTTCAAGAAAGGTTAGCCTTGCGGGGGAACTGCTGCGCAAGCTGCTGAGCAAGGCTGTGAGACCGACCTAGCATGTCGGTCATAACTTCCAGGTATAGCCGTTTAGCGATGAGGTTCCCATTGGTGTTCTCCGCAATCTTTCTTAGAGATAGGACTTCAAGTCGAAGTTGAGTTGCAGAATGCCTTTTTGCTAGAACTTGGGACTGAAGAAGTCAAACTGATTCAGACAACGAATTCTGTGAGCTTGTCTGACTGTTAGTCTCAAGTAACTTGAACACTGCATCAAGACAAGACTTTGGGGTTGTCTCGCTATCTTCAAGATGTTTTACCTTCTTTGCTACAATATATGTTGGGTTTGTCTCACAGCCTTCAGCAGACTTGAGCATGCCATCAGGCATATCACCCTAAAACAAAGCAGAGAGATGACAGGTTTTGCACGTGTATAAACAAAGATGATAATTGTTCTATCAATTCTATCCAATTTCAAATTAGAAAATAAAGAGTATATTCAAAATATCAATAGCATAATTTGGCATTGTTCATAATGCGGGGAGCTTCACCACACTACTGGATTACCATGTCAACATAACAAGCATAGATGAAGGGCAAATAAAATCATTGTATCTATTTTGGATAATGTGCATGGCATGTTGTTCATATCATCAGCCACATCGGTAAGATAAAACAGGAGATGACAAGGTGCAAACGTGGGCTGCTTCACCACACACTGGATTATAGATCCACAAAAACAAGCATACATATAGGGAGTATTAAGTAATGTGCATGATATGAATAAGGAATTTGGTTTTACAAGTAAAACTTAGAACTTACGGTTCTTACGAACATGCATTTTGGTAGAAACAGCAAACTAAACAGCAGTAAACAGCAAACTAAACAGCAAACTAAACAACAGTTGAGGATAAAGGCTTTAGAAGGACTGACTTACATTAACAGTTAACACCGGCTTTATAATGCCCTTCTCCATGGCAAGGGAAGGATAACTGAAGAATTTCAGCACATAATCTTCTTCATAAGCATTGCCTGTACTCTACATTTTTTAGAGAGTAATTATAGATATAATAATACTGGAAGGGATAGAGGATAATGAAGATAAGATGCAGATTGATGCTACATAATCAACTACCAATCCCTAGAAGTACAAGCGTTACAGGACAAAATGTACTGAGAAGAGCAATGGGCTACACTTCTGCACTGGCATTGTCTGTGTATTCTACCTGTTGGTAAGATTAAATATAGATCTGATCTTTTTTAGTAAATGGTGGGCGAGGGAGATAAGATGCAGAATGCTACAAAATGAACCAATCCCTCTTCCCATAATACAAGAGTGTTTTGAACACTGGTGTACTATACAAAACATTCTTATATTATGGGATGGAGGGAGTAGCTTTTAATGTAAGTACAATGATAGACCATGTTCAGTCCTTACAAGAGGAGTGCAGAGCTAAACCTCTTCAAAAGCATTGGGTTGATTCTAAATTTATGTAAGAGTCCATACGGATCTTATAATGTCCACCAAATGGATGATTACGAGGCTAACATGTGCAGTGATGCTACATAATCAAACAACTATGAAAGTAAGTATGGTCATACAGGGCAAGAGATACTCACAAGAGCAATGCAATGTGCAGTATAGTTGCGAGATTATGTGGTCCCTTGAGAACGAATGTTCTTCTGCTAACAGTTTTCATACAAGTGAGACATTAAGGCAAATGCAGAAATGTAGTTTAAATTGTGATGTGATATCATAGACAGTACCTTACGCTGCAGTCGAGACCAATGTGTAACAAGATTATTCCAGTCACCGTCGGATAAATGTAGCACCGGAGACTTTATAGAAATTTCGTTCAGAGGCTTGCCATCGAAGTGCGCTTGCCTCAGGTAGGAACGATACTTCATCAACGAGTGCTTGAAAAGCGCAACCAACCCTTGCTCGTCATCACAATCCAGTTTGTGCCTCGCCTATTTAAAAGAATGAAATCTTGTGTCTTTTGTCAGCAGAACATATGCAGTAATGACCATGAATAACATTAGTACATTACTTACGCATAAGTTGCGGAGGAAGACTGGAAATTGTTCTGTGTCTGCGGTATAATCTTTCCATGAAGGAAAGATGCGCACAAAGTTCCTGACAACAACATAAGCTTCGTCTTCTAAACTGGGAAGAAATGGAACAGGGGTCCTATTTGCTGCAATTGGGGCTCTCTCTGGTTTGAAAATGGATTTGGCATCTGGATTTGGTGTACTCTTTGCTGGAATGGGGGTTTTGCGTCGTACAGCTGGTGCTATGTCAACTGGCATAATCATATTGTTTGCTGCAGTTGGGGTCTGCTGAGTTGGGGCATCAGAAATGACCAGTGTAGTAGGGCTAGAGTCTGCTAGAGTTGGGGTATTTTGTGGGTCAAGTGAACTACACCTAATGGGCTATTTGATTTATCAGGTGCCACTACATTTTCCAAATACTTTGCTTGTGCTCCTCCATGATCAGCAATCACCCTCTTCCTTTTGAACGTCTGATACACAAGAACAACATTTGAATGGATAAATATGGTATGATGACAGATGGAATATGTACCGAAAATGGATAGGCAGGGCGTATTCACATACATGATGTGTAAACTAAGCTAATGGCAGTTCAACAAAGTAGAAGCAATGCAAAGCATCAGTTGCAAGATATGTGCGAGCAATGTAACCTTGGAAAGTTAGAGCAAGTACCTTGATGGGTGAATAAGATAGGGCATCTTCCGCTGACTCCTCCACTAGGGAGCTACATTGACTTAGGTCTCCCTCTAGCTCAGAATCACTATTAGGATCATATTCCGAGCATGAATCTGTAGGTGGAGAGTGTTTGCATTGCATTGCATCCAGACTTGATTTCAGTCCCTTAATGCCAAGTTTGACAGCCATGGCATTGTTCTCCTTTATTCTTTTCATGCGCGCAAGCTCATAATCATTATGATGCTGTTCAGAATCTCGAGATTCATGAAAACATAAAAGTAGTTAGATTATCTATGGAATGCATTGCGGTTTCAACTTGGAGAGTGTCTCCCTATAAACCCCTGCATATGCAAAGTTCACATCCCCAACCGTGCTGACCAGACCACACACAGAGATACACACCCGAGCGGTGAACATGCATTTTCGAAACTAATTTAGGAACATTCAGCTGACCAATTAAACAACTCTGTTTTAATAATATCAGATTCGTATTTGAACAACTAAGCTTGTTTAGCTTGATGGGTGGAGCAGTGCTATTATGGCACGAAGCATGTATTCTGATTGTATAGTGATCATAAAAGGGGGAAACTCTAAGCATATGTTTTTTTAGCAAAAGAGGGTTTCCCCTCTTATTTCTATTAAAGAAACCACCACGGAACCAACATGATCAATTAAACCCTAAGCATGATCAATTAAATCATATTATGGCTGTGCCATGGCAGATTTGAAGCTGCAAACCGGAGAAATGATATTTAGCATCCATTGTTTACTTCGAACTAAGAACTAAATTCTAAGAGCTGAAAAGAAAGTAGAGTGACCAAGTTAAGATCTATTTTCTGGTTGAGATCAAAAAGTTGAGGAGATATGAAGTACCGCCTCTCTTGCGGCGCTGTGTAGGCATCGGGGGTGCGATGGCTGTCGGTGGCGTTGAAACAGATTTGCGACGGTAGATGGGTGCGTCGGGGGATAAGTCCCGTTGCGGTGGAAGAGAAGGTCGTGTGAGTGGCCCCGGCAAAGAGGACGATGACGCCGATGAAGCGAGAGGACGCGATGCAAGGCTATTGGTCCGTTGCCGTGGATGAGAAACGTCCATCTCTTGCAGTGGACGACGCGGTCTTGGTAGGTGCTCCGGCATGGTGGAGGACGGTGGCGATGGATGTGGTGGAGGACGGTGGCGATGGATGGGGTGGCGGACGGAGGCTAGTGTGGGAATGGGGTGTTCTAGCGCGGACGGTGTATGAATGGGAAAATGGAGGGAGAGGTACGGGGAGCCATGTTTTTGGGATGCGCCTGTCTGAAATATGGGAAAGTTACAAACTTATCCCCCGTTTCAAATTTGGACGTCTCGTCGGTTGGGGATAGGACGGTAATCTCGCATCTCCCAAATATTTGCCGGTAACTATTTCGGGCGAGGAGAGGGTGTTTTGCCGCCCACGGTTGGCGCCCACAGTGTATGAACAGGGCTGACAGGTAGGGCGGTTGTGTCACGTCTGATGGAAGTTACACATCTGCCTCTATTTAAAATATTAGCCTACATCTATTTTGGACGAGGAGAGGGTGTTTTGCCGCCCACCGTGTATGAATGGGGAACGGAGGGAGAAACAGAGGTCTTTCGGACGAGCTTGAATCAAATGAGTTTTTCCGCCCATGTTTGATGCCCACCGTGTCGGAATGGGCTCAGAGGCGGTCATGTCACGTCTAATTGAAGTTACTAACCTACCCCTATTTAGAGCAGTGGAAATCGGGCCGATGGATTGTCCGTGTAATGGGTAGACAGTAATTTCCATCTCCCAAACACTTGGCTTCGGACAGCCGATGTGGGAGTGGACATTTTGTTGTTTCTTACGAATTTTGGGACAATAAGCATCCACGTTTACCCTGGCAACTAAATTCGAATCCATTTTGTATTCCTATATGAATCTTTATAAATCATTCTATGTGTTTTTATATATCTTCAAAAGGACGACAAAGATGTATTCCACTGTCATATATGAATATGGTTTACAAATGCCGATACTCAAATTCAAAAACTAGAATCCAGTTTAAGGTGAATTCGAATATTTGGAACACTTCATGTCCAACTCAAATGTCACACGCAGCATAATGTGTACTCCCATTTAGATATGTACACAAGCGATGTATCAAGATTCAAATACCGAGTCAATCAACCAAGAATGTACGGAACTAACGGACATATAAACACTTATAGAGTATATGGATCAATAATATCAACTAACATACATAAGCCAGGCCGCTGTACTTTTTTTGCTACAACAGCATCCTTTTTTTAGCCAGCATCTTGGCCCTTTCCGATGCGTGCCACTTATGGTCCATCTATACTACTATTGCTGAATGCACATTTAGCCTGATTGGCATATTTGTAGGTCTGGCACAGCAATCCAAATGAAATGTCTCCGAGTCTTATCAATTAATACAGACTTGTGCTCAAATAAAATTACAAACAAAAAACAAAAAAACAATTATTACATGATTTCTAAAACAAATGGTTTGATTGATGGCATGAACAGACAACACAAAGGTTATTCAACTATGGAAAGAACATTTCACCTATGATTTACCAAGTAGGAATTTAATTTCCTTTTTTCCTTCAGGACCTTAACAATCTGGTCAGTCTCAGCTTGCTTCGTTGTGAAATCCACCAAATATTTAATGGTTGTCTTGAGTACTGCTTGTGATTGTGCTGTTTGCTTCATCAACATGTCAACTTCATCTCTAAGTGCAGAAGTAGAATCTCTTTCTACCACTAGTTTAGCCTTTAGAGCATCAGTAGTTGGCAATTCATAATGCACGATTGGGCTGATGCCACTGCTGTGGGATGATGCAACGTCCATGGGGACCTCGCTCTTTGATCTTGGGCTAACCTGTTTTGCCATTAAAGTTCCGATTGGATTCAGAAAAGTTGAAGTTAGCAAAACATTTCAACTGGGAGTTATAACAGCAAACCAGTTAAACAAACAAGGAATTAAAGAGTTTCAATTGGATGCTGAAAAGTAGTTATTAACATCATTGTAACCCGCTGTTGCAGCAGAAAAGTAGTTAAACAAACAAGTAGATATTTAAGTTAAGGCAAACAGGTAATTCTTAACAATAAGTATCAAACACATAGATAGGCGCAGTCTACAATATGATTAACATGCTGTGCCATTATGTAATCAGTAGCAAACTAAATTAAGCCAAGCAACATAATTGAACAATTTTGCAATAAGTGGCTAACTAAAATTCCGAGAAGCGGGTAACTGAACTTACGCTATTTCTTTGTACAGGCACACTGCAACTTCTTTTTCGCTTACAAGGTTGTATGAAGGAGTCCATGGCATCAATTGCTTGGATACGCAGTCCCAATACTTTTTTCTTCCCACACTGCATGGGTAAGTCGAATGGTTAATCTGGTAAGATGGTGCGTCCTTGATATGTTGTATGAGGACGTGTAGTCAGATTAGTTATAGCCAAACATATCACACTGGCTTTTACTGTATATTTCATGCGATTACTTTTGGCATATCAAGATCTAAGCAATCTACAATAGGATGAAAAGACTGGCATCCTTCACATTATTGGCGAATTCAGTTCGTAGAAACAAGCAATTCAACCATACTGTGGGTAAATCAAAAGCGCCACTGGAATATTTTTCACTATCCAATCATACATGCAAAAAGGGGCGACGCCACCATAGGGGCTGGTATGGGCGACCTCCTCAGGTGGCTGGAAAGTGTGCACCTAGTTTGAGTCGTCCAGGTTGGCCCACGCTAGTTTTGTTGGTCCCAACGCACGAGCAGGCAATGTAAAAAATGAAGAAAAATGTTTCAATTTGGAGGGGCCAATAACATAAGTGCAAGGCAGGCCCTATAGTAGGCTCGCGGCCCAAACGAGCGCCTCCCATATCGATCGACACCAGGAAAAATCCCAATTCATTCGCTCCAGCCTCCAGTCTGGTTCGCTCCTAACCTAGCCGCCGCTGGACAGACCGACACAGCACTTCCTCGCGCCCTCATTGGAGGGCGGTCGCCGGGCTTCAAGCGAACGGAAGGACAAGAAGATGAAGATCCAACCCTTGGTGTAGCCTGCGTGGGAGGCAGCGGCAGCAGCACGGGCATGGCATCGAGCTTGCGCAAACGGACAGTCGCAGCTTGCAAGAGTAGCATGCGCAACAAGCAGGTACATCACATGCCTGATTATATCTAATTCAACTCTTCAATTTCTGGCCAATAGTTAAACCTGACGGTGTTGTAAAACTGCTTGTATGTAGGGAATCTATGAGAAAATGAAACCAATTTCTACTTATTTTATAACTCCCCCAATCAATATTGAACTGACTGAATCTGATGTATCTAATCAAGTTTCCGGTGCAAACATACAAGCTCATGTTGTTCTTGAGCCTGAAGTGTCTAATGAACAGACTGCTAATGAAGGATTTGATGCAAACATTTTACATGCTCCTGGTGATGAACATATAGTGTCTAATGAGGGATCTAATGCAAGCATTTTGCTAGCTCATTGAAGGATTTAGTGTCTAATGATGATCTACTATGTTGAGAGAGACAGAGATTTGCAGGCATTGATGACAAGCAAATTATAGTGCATTTTCATAGCTTGAGGAAACGTCGAGGCCATCTACCAGAAAGTCCCCGTATCATGACAACATAGCATAAATACTTTTCTAATCTGTTGTTTGAAACTATTGGCATACTTGTGCAGGATAGATATATTGATATGCAGTTTGCGCACTGGTTATACGTGCAATTACACTTCGATATTTTCAGCCAGAGAACGAATAATTCAACCAGGTACAGACCATGTTTTTAGTCCTTGTACACCATGTTGCATGTTGTGTTTTTTGGTGCTTGCATCATTTAGTGTTTATAATCTGAACTACTTTGGATCATTAGCTGGTTTTCAAAGTGCATGTAGCTTCACATTTCTCAAGTTATGTTGATTTCCGGAGTGCAAGTGCCTTCGTATTTTTTAAGTTAAATGTTCGCCCCGGGTAACTTGAATTCGTGGATCAGCCACTTCACACAAATCATACACGAATGCCAGTACGAACTAAATGAAATGCAGGGACTTACGCTAGCTTGTTGTACAGGCTCACTGGAGCTCTGCTTGCGCTTGGGATGTTCCATGTACAAGTCCATGTTACCACTTGCTTGGATGTGCAGGCCTTGTGCTCCTTGCATCCCCCTCTGCATTTTTGACACGGCGAATGGTTGATCAAATAAGAGGAATCGACCTTGATGTTGTACCAGAGGACAGATACTTACAAGGTTATACGGGCGTGCAGGATGTGTACCAGATCCCGTAGCGCCGTCATGCTTCGCTAAAATATGGATTTGCTTGTTTCAGATGATATCTCCTGAAGAAATAAGAGTTAAGGTCAGAGTTGCATAGGCGTGTAAGCTAAGAGAGCAGTGAAAGGATATCCAAACATCGTCGGAACAGTGCACCAGGGAGTGATGTGTGGATACCTAGTTCGGGCCGGCGTTTGGGCATGCTCGCCTAGCTAGAGTGCGGGTCACTTCAGAGCTGTTGAGGCAGATGCGCTGGTGTTGGCTGGCCGCGCACGGATGCAGATCTTGAGTGGCAGCGGAGCGCTACGATGCAGTGGACAAGACCGTTGGTGAAGCCCCAACGGCCTCGGGGGGCGAAGGTGCGACGATGTGCTCGGTGAGTAGCCCCGGTGAGCTGGGAGACAGCATCAGTGAAGCGCACCTGATGTGGTGGAACTCGGTGTCTGTGAGGCACGTCGGTTGCGGTGGCCGACGTTGTCGGTGGACCACCCGGTGCGATGGACAAGGGCGTAGATGAGGTAGCTCCGGTGCGGTGGTGAAGCGCGACCGTCGTCTTCGTCGTCGTCGTCCGGCACAGAGGTCGGGAACGGTGGGGAAAGAGATGAGACGAGGGACGTTTCGAGGGTTGGCGGCGAATTAGTGTCGGATTTCGGGTTCCAGCAGACCCTTAAGGTTCGAACTCTGGGGTGCGCACGGAGATCTTTCCCCTACCGACTCGCGCTTCTATGGCTCACAAGAAATCTAGGCTGGAAAGAAGAACACACAAAGGACACGAGGTTTGTACTAGTTCGGGCCACCGATGTGGTTTAATACCCTACTCCGATGTGTGGTGTGGTGGATTGCCTCAGGGGCTCATGATGAACAATACAGGGGGAAGAACGGCCTCGCGAGAGGTGTTCTTGAGCTGGTGCAGTGTGTTCTGCTTGGTCCGGATTTCTCTCTCTCTTTCTCTTCTCTCTCTCTTTATCTTTCTTTCTCTCTTCTTTTTTCCCTCTTCTTTTTTCCCTCCTCTTTTTCCTCTTCCTTCTCTCTTCGGGGGCTAGTCCTATTTATAGAGGCCCTGGTCCTCTTCCCAAATAATGAGCGGGAAGGGCGCCAACAATTGGCCATTTTGAAGGGGAACATCTAGTAGAAGTTATCCTGACCAAAGGTGGTATTCGGCTGCCAAAAGCACTGGTGATGACGCCGTCTTGGGCTCCACGGTGACCTCCGTCCTGCTGCTCTGCTGGTCTTGGTCTCGTTGCACCGGAATGGTAACCTTTGCCCGATGCCTTGGCCTGTGATTTCTCCCTTTGCACCGAAGGGGAAACAAGGACACTGCGCAGGCCGGCACCCGCCTGGCGCCCGCCTAATCTAGATCGTCATGGCTTGCATCACGGGCTCCTCGCGACGCACCCCTGCCTTGATCTCTCCGGCTCCTCACGAGCCTGCCTGATGAGGCTGCTCCTGAGGAAGCCTCCTGTCGTCCGCCCCGCAAGGCTTGGCCCCTTGCGAGGGTCTTGAGCTTGAGCTGATGAAGCTGGGCCGCATTGGGCCCCCACTCGAGCCACGCTGCAGGCCGCAGGCAGGCAAGTCTGGGGACCCCCTTTCCCAGAACATCGACAGTAGCCCCCGGGCCCAAGGCGCGCCCAGGCTTGGCTTAGCAGTGAAGCGAAGGGGCAAGCGCAAAGCGCCGCGGGCCCCAATAGCCTGCGGCCTTGGGCGCCGCATGGCGATTGATTAGACGTGGGCGTCTGCGCTTCCCCATGATGCCTCGGCAACCGTCCATCTGACAAAGAGGAGCGCGGGCCAGGCTTACTTGCTTTGTTCTCGTTCACCTTGCCCTAGATCCCCTTTCTTGCTCTTCTCCTTCCTGCTCCCGAAATCCCCCAGATCTGTCTCAATCCTTCCCATCCGACATGCCATGGCGCCTCGCAAGTCCCCAACCGTGGCCTGGTACTCGCCGGCTATGGATCCCCCGAACTTGTTGGAGAAGAACCTTGCCATCACGCGCCTGATGACGGTTGCGCAGGGCAGCAAGGGGGCGATTGTGCTCAAGGCCGGCTCCGACCAGCCTAAGGGCAAGGAGAGCACCTTCTATCCGTTATTTGTGAGCGCCATCATTGCCAGTCTGGTGCCTCCTTTATCCGAGTTCTTCTTTGTTGTTCTCCGCCAATACAACTTGCAAGCTCTGCATCTCCACCCCAACTCTGTTCTTCTCCTGGCGATTTTCGCTTACTATTGTGAGGCTCATGTTGGGGTGAAGCCCTCGGTGGCCTTGTTACGCCACTATGTTTCCCTCCGGGTTTCTCATGCCCATGTCTCCGCATGCGCGAGCTTTATTTCATACTCCAACTCCAATGCTATCTCGAAGCCTGGGAAGAGAATCGAAGGCTTCCGGAGCAAGTGGGTCATGGTGGACGTCGGGCACCTCCACCCGCGACTGGTGTTGCCTACGGGGCAGCCCAAGGCCGTTGACGCGTGGTCCCGCGCGGAGATCATCGACCCCCGTGCGAAGGCGGTGCTGAAGAGGATGAACGCGGACCTGAGGCCAGGCAACTTGGGGGCGGCGAAGCTGACCGGGGCTACACTCCTGAGGGAGTTCTTGGAGCACCAGGTGGCTCCACTCCAGGAGCACTCGCTCCCATTGTGGAGGCTTGGGGAAGCGGATGCCGCCCTGCGCCTAAGCTCCGAGGCCCTGACCGACGAGGATCTGGTCGCGGCCCTCCACTCCTTGGTTGGGGGAGACGTGGCGAGCCCGGTGGGCGCCCCCGCCCCCCTGTTCCTTCGTGACGACTGGGAGCAGGTGGTGAACTCCATGCCCACCTTCAATGGTGAGGGGCTGGTGCCCGCGGAAGCTCCCGAGGATCTGGCGACGCTGGCGATGGTGGACGTGTCCTCCGGCAGCTCCATCGGGAGTGAGAGGGAAGAAGAGGCGGAGGAGGAAGAGTCCGACTCTGAGGCGACTAGCGAGGAGTCGGGGGAGTCCTTCCCTCGGTGTAGGTCCCGGGCCCTGCGCTCCACGCCGGATGACGACGAGGCTGGCGCCAGGCGAGGACGGGAGGACTCTCCTTGGTCACAAGAAAGGGCAGGTCGGGGCTGGTTCTCCCAGGGTCTGCTCTGGTCCCCGGGCGGTCTGAGGCCAGCTCCTGCCCTCCTGACGTGCCTTCTGCTTCCGGGCCTCCCAAGGCTGACCCCAGTTGCAGGCTCTCGGGCTTCAAGTTTGGCCGGAAGCTGCTTGATTTCGCGAACGACGACCAGTAAGTGCTCGATTCGTGCTTCGCTTGGTTTCTGCCGCCGAGGCTTGACGTCTGCATTCTTTTGCCAGGCCGGCACCTGCAGCAAAGAGGTTGAGAGGGGCTTCTGCGGCCCTGCTTGGGGCGAGTCCATCTGCCGGGGTGGCGCCTTCATCTGCTGGGGAAGGACACGGCGAGGCTTGCGCCTCCCCTGCCCGATCGTCTTCGGGAGGCCAACTGGGACGCTTCGGCGAGGAGTCAGCCCCCGTGGCCCCGCTGACCCTGGAGGCGGCTGCGCTCGATGCTGCAGCCGAGGAAGCCAAGGCCCAGGGGGTTCCTTCCTGACAAGCTGTGATTACGCTGTCGTCCTCTCCGCCCGCTCCACTGGTTCCCACCTCTTCTCATCCCTCTGCCACCGTCCTGGACTGGGTCGCCAACGAACTGAGCCAGCTGCGGGAGGATCTTCTGAGCGCGGACCCTCGCCTAGTGGCCGGGCGCCTGGAGCTAGCTTTTGGCTGGGCCCGTTCTGCCGCCTCCGTCCGAGCAGCGCTGAGCCAGGCCATGTCGGCCTCCGATGGGGAGAAGCAGGCCGCCAGCCAAGCCAAGGCCGCTCGCGACACTGCCCTGGGCGACACCACAGCTGCCCAGGGCCGCTGCAAGGCGCTGGAGGTCGAGCTGCAAGGCCTGCGCAACGAGCTCGCCAAGGAGGTCCGCGGCCGCCAGGAGAAGGAGAAGGAGATGAAGGCTCGGGAGGCTGCCATCAAGGACCGGGGCGCCAAGCTTGATGACCGCTACGGCCAGTTGGAGACGCTGGAGCGGTCGTTGAAGGCGGTGAGGACCAAGCTAGACGCCAAGGAGAAGGTGCTGGCCGAGGATCGGGTGGCCTTCGCGCAGCTAGAGAAGAAAGCTCGCGCCACGCTGAAGACGCTTTACGAGGGCGGCTTGGAGGAGCTGTTGGCTGGTGCGGAGGACGGCCCCGCTGAGCTGTTTCCCTTCCTGGTCCGTGCGCTTGAAGATCTCGCAGACGGCCTCGGCCGCACGGCCGAGGCCGAGGCACGTGCCATGTCTTCTGCAGCGCTGACGCATGTCCTCAGCCACGTCTACCCGCGCGACCCCAACGTCGACTTCGACAGCCTACTGGAACCCGTGAGCGGCGGCCTTGCCGCTACTGCCGCTGAGGCCGTGAAAGGCCGAGCCGAGGCTTTGCTGGGGAGGTTCCGCGCCTTCAGTACCTTGCTAGGGCGCAGTGCCGCCAGCTCCACGGCCTCAGGAGGCGGAGTCGCCCAGTGTGACTCCACCACAGGCGGCGGCGCCACTGGAGAGTGATCCCTTCGCGGCTTCTGTCCTGTTTTTACTCCTGCAACATGCACCATGCCTCACGGGGGCGTTTAAACTTGTGTTTGGCGTCGTGAAACAATCTATGGCTTGTAATATTTGCTTCAAATTCCCTGGAATTTGCATTTTTCCCTCCTATTTGCTTGCGCTCTACGTCGGCAGGGCCCGGCCCCGTGCATACCTCAACCGCTGTTAGCCCCGACCGGAAACCAGGACGGGACTAAGGAGTGAGGGGCTACGTGGCGAGTTAGGCTCCTGAGTCGCGATGCTCAGGAGTCCCTCTTGACGCGCGAGCAACAAGTGGTTGGCGGCGAATTAGTGTCGGATTTCGGGTTCCGGCAGACCCTTAAGGTTCGAACTCTGGGGTGCGCACGGAGATCTTTCCCCTATCGACTCGCGCTTCTATGGCTCGCAAGAAATCTAGGCTGGAAAGAAGAACACACAAAGGACATGAGGTTTATACTGGTTCGGGCCACCGATGTGGTGTAATACCCTACTCCAGTGTGTGGTGTGGTGGATTGCCTCAGGGGCTGATGATGAACAATACAGGGGGAAGAACGGCATCGCGAGAGGTGTTCTTGAGCTGGTGCAGTGTGTTTTGCTTGGTCTGGATCTCTATCTCTCTCTTTCTCTTCTCTCTCTCTCTCTTTCTCTTTCTTTCTCTCTTCTTTTTTCCCTCTTCTTTTTTCCCTCCTCTTTTTCCTCTTCCTTCTCTCTTCAGGGGCTAGTCCTATATATAGAGGCCCTGGTCCTCTTCCCAAATAATGAGCAGGAAGGGCGCCAACAATTGGCCATTTTGAAGGGGAACATCTAGTGCAAGTTATCCTGACCAAAGGTGGTCTTCGGCTACCAAAAGCACTGGTGATGGCTCCATCTTGGGCTCCACGATGACCTCCGTCCTGCCGCTCTGCTGGTCTTGGTCTCGTTGCACCGGAATGGTAAACTTTGCCCGATGCCTTGGCCTGTGCTTGCTCCCTTTGCACCGAAGGGGAAACAAGGACACTGCACAGGCCAGCGCCCGCCTAATCTCGATCGTCATGGCTTGCGTCACGGGCTCCTCGCGAGCCACCCCTGCCTTGATCTCTCCGCCTCCTCGCGAACCTACCTGATGAGGCTGCTCCTGAGGAAGCCTCTTGTCGTCCGCCCCGCAAGGCTTGGCCCCATGCGAGGGTCTTGAGCTTGAGCTGATGAAGCTGGGCCACACTGGGCCCCCACTCGAGCCACAACGCAGGCCGTAGGCAGGCAAGTCTGGGGACCCCCGTTCCCAGAACGCTGACAATTAGGGATTTGAGCAATCTGGGCACGGAAGAGGACGGTGGAGAAGAGAGATTTTGCAGGGCTGGAATTGGGGCTGCCAGCTATTTCAATACGAAACGTGGAAGCGCGAACTTATATTGTCGTCGTCCTTTTTTGGGGGGAGGGGGGTGGGTGGCTGGGTGCTACGCGTCCGTCCGACACACGTGACCACCCCGACAGGACTATGCTTCGGTGCCTTAAGGCACCTGCCTTTGTGTCCATGACATATGGGCCCAACAGGTGGCTCGCCCACATGTCAGTGACCCAAAGACAGTTGCCTTCAAGGCACCGAAGCAGTGTCCACCCCGACATGACCCTCGTTTTCCTGGTGCGCCTATAATTGAGAATGCAAACGAATCTTCTTTCATTTGCAAACGAATCTGTATGTATTACCATGCCCGTGTTTTCCTTGCAATAATTAGTCATTCAAAACGAGATACTCCATCCATTCACTTTTGTAAGTCGTTTTAGACAACTTAAAATGAACTGTTTTGCACATTGTCTGAAATGTCTTCAAGGTCTTATAAAAGTGAATAGAGGGAGTACTATAAATTAATTAATGAGGAGTTATTTGAAAAAAATCGAAATTGTACCCACGCTAACGTGGATTAGAGTGTGTGTCACATAATTAGTTATTTGAATTAGAGTGTGTGTCACGTAGTTAGTTATTTGAATTAGAGTGTGTGTCACATAGCGATCTCCAATTCTAACGTGGATTTCGCATTTCACTGTATCGATGCTACTTTTTTAATACAAATTCATATGTATATGATGAACACCATGGTAGTGAGAAAACTTTTGGATGGATTCAAACATATGACCTACAAAATAGCACAACAAACTGAGTCAATGTCAACTTTTCGAAACTTAGTATGGCACAAATTCGAAATAATTACCCGTATGCCTGGTCCTCGGTTCAAATCTTACAATGTACACCAAATTGAAACATCGATATTATGTCTCGTACTATGTACATTCAAATGTTGTTTTTAGCCCCCCCCCCCCCGCACAAACGCTACATACTTCCTGTATCGGTCAATCTTCCTCTCCTAACCACCTTAGGAAGCTATCGGTTTCCAACACACGTTCATTCTTTCTCTCCATGTTTCGATCTCTAGGTCTCTCAACTACACAACCCCTTTTTCCACTCTGTTACCAAATGTATTTACCTCACACACCCGCCATTGCACCCCATGCCCAGCTCTCTCTCTCTCCCCCCCTCTCCCTCTCACCCTCTCGCGCTAAATACATGCATTGCCTATCTAGCCCCCCAACCTCTCGTGCATGCACACGCACATTGTATATCTAGATCACTCCCTCGAGACTGTCTTACTCTTTCTTCCGCACGGCAGGCCACTGATACGTCTCCAACGTATCTATAATTTTTGATTGCTCCATGCTATATTATCTACTGTTTTGGACTATATTGGCCTTTATTTTCCACTTTTATATTATTTTTGGGACTAACCTATTAACCGGAGGCCTAGCCCAGAATTGTTGTTTTTTGCCTATTTCAGTGTTTCGAAGAAACGGAATATCAAACGGAGTCCAAACGGAATGAAACCTTCGGGAATGTGATTTTCTCACCGAACATGATCCAGGAGACTTGGACCCTATGCCAAGGCATCAGAGAGGCGGTCACGAGGGTGGGGGCGCCCCCCCTAGGGCGCGCCCCCTACCTCATGGGCCCCTCGGTGCTCCACCGACGTACTCCTTCCTCCTATATATACCTACGTACCCCCAAACGAACAGAGGGGGAGCCAAAAACCTAATTTCACCACCGCAACTTTCGGTATCCACGAGATCCCATCTTGGGGCCTGTTCCGGAGCTCCGCCGGAGAGGGCCGTCATCACGGAGGGCTTCTACATCATCATAGCTTCTCCGATAAAGTGTGCGTAGTTTACCTCAGACCTTCGGGTCCATAGTTAGTAGCTAGATGGCTTCTTCTCTCTTTTTGGATCTCAATACAAAGTTCCCTCCCTCTCTTGTGGAGATCTATTCGATGTAATCTTCTTTTTGCGGTGTGTTTGTTGAGACCGATGAATTATGGGTTTATGATCAAGTCTATCTATGAATAATATTTGAATCTTCTCTGAATCCTTTTATGTATGATTGGTTATCTTTGCAAGTCTCTTTGAATTATCCGTTCGGTATGGCCAACTAGATTGGTAGTTCTTGCCATGGGAGAAGTACTTAGCTTTGGGTTCGATCTTGCGGTGTCCTTTCCCAGTGACAGAAGGGGCAGCAAGGCACGTATTGTATCGTTGCCATCGAGGATAACAAGATGGGGTTTATTTCATATTGCATTAATTTATATCTCTACATCATGTCATCTTGCTTAAAGCGTTACTCTGTTTTTAACTTAATACTCTAGATGCATGCTGGATAGCGGTCGATGAGTGGAGTAATAGTAGTAGATGCAGAATCGTTTCGGTCTACTTGTCACGGACGTGATGCCTATATACATGATCATGCCTAGATATTCTCATAACTATGCTCAATTCTGTCAATTGCTCAACAGTAATTTGTTCACCCACCATAGAATACTTATGCTCTTTCGAGAAGCCACTAGTGAAACCTATGGCCCCCGGGTCTATTCTCATTATATCAATCTCCATCACTTTAATCTTGCTTTGCTTTTTTACTTTTCACTTTGCATCTCTATACCAAAAATACCAAAAAATATTATATCTATCAGATCTCACTCTTGTATGTAACCGTGAAGGGATTGACAACCCCTAATCACGTTGGTTGCGAGTAGCTATCGTTTTGTGCAGGTACGAGGGACTTGAGCGTGGCCTCCTACTGGATTATACCTTGGTTCTCAAAAACTGAGGGAAATACTTACGCTACTTTGCTGCATCATCCCTTCCTCTTCGGGAAAATCCAACGCAAGCTCAAGAGGTAGCAAGAAAGATTTCTGGCGCCGTTGCCGGGGAGTCTACGCAAAAAGTCAACATACCAAGTACCCATCACAATCCCTATCTCTCGCATTACATTATTTGCCATTTGCATCTCGTTTTCCTCTCCCCCACTTTACCCTTGCCGTTTTATTTTCCATCTCTCTCTCTATCCTCCTCTCTATTTGCCTCTTTTAGCCCGCTTGCCTTTTGTTTGCTCGTGTGTTAGATTGCTTGTTTGTCGCGATGGCTCAAGATACTACCAAATTGTGTGACTTCACCAATACCAATAATAATGATTTCCTTAGCACTCCGATTGCTCCTCTTGCCAATACTGAATCTTGTGAAATGAATACTGCTTTGTTGAATCTTGTTATGAAAGAGCAATTCGCCGGCCTTCCTAGTGAAGATGCCGCTACTCATCTGAATAGCTTCGTTGATTTATGTGATATGCAAAAGAAAAAAGATGTCGATAATGATGTCGTTAAATTGAAGCTATTTCCTTTTTCTCTTAGAGATTGTGCTAAATCTTGGTTTTCATCTTTGCCTAAAAATAGTATTGATTCTTGGAACAAGTGCAAAGATGCTTTTATCTCTAAGTATTTCCCTGCCACTAAGATCATCTCTCTTAGAAACAATATTATGAACTTTAAGCAACTTGAGCATGAACATGTTGCACAAGCTTGGGAGAGAATGAAATTAATGATACGTAATTGCCCTACTCATGGTTTGAATTTGTGGATGATTATACAAAAAATTTATGCCAGATTGAATTTTGCTTCTAGAAATCTTTTAGATTCGGCCGCGGGAGGCACTTTTATGGAAATCACTTTAGGAGATTCTACTAAACTCCTAGATAATATTATGGTTAATTATTCTCAATGGCATACTAAAAGATCTTCTAATAAAAAAGTACATGCGATAGAAGAAATCAATGTTTTGAGTGGAAGGATGGATGAACTTATGAAATTATTTCCTACTATGAGTGTTTCTTATGATCCTAATGATATGCCTTTGTCTACTTTGATTGAGAATAACAATGAATCTATGGATGTGAATTTTGTTGGTAGGAATAATTTTGGTAACAATGCTTATAGAGGGAATTTTAATCCTAGGCCATATCCTAGTAATCCTTCTAATAATTATGGGAATTCCTACAACAAATCTTATGGAAATTATAATTAGATGCCCTCTTAATTTGAGAATAGTGTTAAAGAGTTTATGAATTCACAAAAGAATTTTAATGCTTTGATTGAAGAGAAATTGCTTAAAGTTGATGAATTGGCTAGGAACGTTGATAGAATTTCTCTTGAGATTGATTCTTTAAAGCTTAGATCTATTCCTCCTAAGCATGATATCAATGAGTCTCTCAAATCCAGGAGAATTTCCATTTATGAGTGCAAGGAAAGAACCGCTAGGATGCGTGCTTCCAAAGATGCCTTTATTAAAGCGTGTTCTTCCAATTCCTATGAAAATCAATATGAAGATCTAAAAGTTATTGATGTGTCTCCTATTAAATCTTTGTTTTGCAATATGAATCTTGATGAAACTGAATATGATCTTCCTTTACCTAGAAGGCGTTCTAAAAATTCTGAGTATTTAGATCTTTATGATCAAATTAATGAAAGTGGGATTGAAAGAAATAAAAATCTAGATGTTGCTAAACCCACTATATTTGATTTCAAGGAATTTAATTATGAAAGTTTCTCTTTAATTGATTGTATTTCCTTGTTGCAATCCATGCTAAATTCTCCACATGCTTATAGTCAAAACAAAGCCTTCACCGAACATATTGTTGATGCCTTGATGCAATCTTATGAAGAAAAACTTGAGTTGAAAGTTTCTATCCCTAGAAAACTCTATGATGAGTGGTAACCAACTATTAAAATTAAAATTAAAGATCATGAGTTTTATGCTTTGTGTGATTTGGGTGCTAGTGTTTCCACTATCCCCAAAACTTTGTGTGATTTCTTAGATTTCCGCAATTTTGATGATTGCTCTCTAAACTTGCATCTTGCGGATTCTACTATTAAGAAACCTATGGGAATGATTAATGATGTTCTTATTGTTGTAAATAGTAATTATGTGCCCATAGATTTCATTGTTCTTGATATAGATTGCAATCCTTCTTGCCCTATTATTCTTGGTAGACCTTTCCTTAGAACGGTTGGTGCGATTATTGATATGAAGGAAGGGAATATTAGATTTCAATTTCCATTAAAAAAGGGCATGGAACACTTTCCAAGAAAGAAAATAAAATTGCTATATGAAACTATCATGAGAGCCACTTATGGATTGCCTACCAAAGATGGCAATACCTAGATCTATCCTCGCTTTTATGCCTAGCTAGGGGCGTTAAACGATAGCGCTTGTTGGGAGGAAACCCAATTTTATTTTTATTCCTTGATTTTTGCTACTTTTTAGTAATAAATAAATTATTTAGCCTCTTTTTTGGTTGTGTTTTTTGTGTTTAATTAGTGTTTGTGCCAAGTAGAACCATTGGGAAGACTTGGGGAAAGTCTTGTTGAACTTCCTGTAAAAAACAGAAACTTTAGCGCTCACGAGAACTGCTGTCATTTTTACTTCAAGAGTGCTATTTAGTTAATTATTTTTGAAGATGATTAATAGATAAATTCCTCACGTCCAGCAATTTATTTTAGAATTTTTCGGGTTCCAGATCTTACTCTAGCTACAGATTACTACAGACTGTTCTGTTTTTGACAGATTCTATTTTTCGTGTGTTGTTTGCTTATTTTGATGAATCTATGGTTAGTAAAATAGTTTATAATCCATAGAGAAGTTTGAATACAGTAGGTTTAACACCAATATAAATAAATAATTAGTTCATTACAGTACCTTGAAGTGGTTTTTTGTTTTCTTTCGCTAACGGAGCTCACGAGTTTTCTACTTTAAGTTTTGTGTTGTGAAGTTTTCAAGTTTTGGGTGAAATCTTGTGATGGATTATGGAACAAGGAGTGGCAAGAGCCTAAGCTTGGGGATGCCCATGGAACCCCCAAGATAATCCAAGGACACCAAAAAGTCAAAGCTTGTAGATGCCCCGCAAGGCATCCCCTCTTTCGTCCACTTCCATCGGTAATTTACTTGGAGCTATATTTTTATTCACCAACATGATATGTGTTTTGCTTGGAGCGTCTTGTTTTATTTGTGTCTTTGTGTTTTAGTATGCCACAATCATCCTTGCTGTACACACCTATTGAGAGAGCCATACATGAATTAAAATTTGATAGAATACTCTATGTGCTTCACTTATATCTTTTTGAGCTAAGTAGTTTTGCTCTATGTGCTTCACTTATGTTCTTTTTGAGCTAAGTAGTTTTTCTCTATGTGTTTCACTTATATCTTTTGAGCGTTATAATTTTGCTCTATGTGCTTCACTTAGATATTTTAGAGCACGGTGGTGGATTTGTTTTAAAGAAACTATTGATCTCTCATGCTTCACTTAAATTATTTTGAGAGTCTCTTAATAGCATGGTAATTTGCTTAATAATAATATGCTTGGTATTCAAGATTTGTGAAACTTTCTTTTGAGTGTGTTGAATACTAAAAAAGATTGAAGCATGATAATTGTTTTGAGATATGGAGGTGATAATATTAGAGTCATGCTAGTTGAGTAGTTGTGAATTTAAAGAATACTTGTGTTAAAGTTTGTGATTCCCGTAGCATGCACGTATCGTGAACCGTTATGTGATGAAGTCGGAGCATGATTTATTTATTGATTGTCTTCCTTATGAGTGGCGGTCGGGGACGAGCGATGGTCTTTTCCTACCAATCTATCCCCCAAGGAGCATGCGCGTAATACTTTGCTTTGATAACTTCTAGATTTTTGCAATAAGTATATGAGTTCTTTATGACTAATGTTGAGTCCATGGATTATACGCACTCTCACCATACCACCTTTGCTAGCCTCTCTAATACCACGCACTTTTCGCCGGTATCATACACCTACCATATACCTTCCTCAAAACAGCCACCATACCTACCTATTATGGCATTTCCATAGCCATTCCGAGATATATTGCCATGCAACTTTCCACCGTTCCGTTTATCATGACACATTCATCATTGTCATATTGCATATCCCGGTACACCGCCAGAGGCATTCATATAGAGTCATATTTTGTTCTAAGTATCGAGTTGTAATTGTTGAGTTGTAAGAAAAATAAAAGTGTGATGATCATCATTATTAGAGCATTGTCCCAGTGAGGAAAGAATGACGGAGACTATGATTCCCCCATAAGTCGGGATGAGACTCCGAACGAAAAATAAATAAAAGAGGACAAAGAAGCCCAAATAAAAAGAGAAAAAAAGAGGCCATAAAAAAGAGAAAAGGCCCAAATAAAAAAATGAGAGAAAAAGAGAGAAGGGACAATGTTACTATCCTTTTACCACACTTGTGCTTCAAAGTAGCATCATGATCTTCATGATAGAGAGTCTCTCGTTATGTCACTTTCATATACTAGTGGGAATTTTACATTATAGAACTCTTGTATATTCCAATGATGGGCTTCCTCAAAATGCCCTAGGTCTTCGTGAGCAAGCAAGTTGGATGCACACCCACTTAGTTTCTTTTGATGAGCTTTCATATACTTATAGCTCTAGTGCATCCGTTGCATGGCAATCCCTACTCACTCACATTGATATCTATTGATGGTCATCTCCATAGCCCATTGATACGCCTACTTGAAGTGAGACTATCTTCCCCTCTTTTTGTCTTCTCCAAAACCACCGTTCTATTCCACCTATAGTGCTATATCCATGGCTCACGCTCATGTATTGCGTGAAGATTGAAAAAGTTTTGAAAAAGTTAGAGTATGAATCAATTGCTTGGCTTGTCATCGGGGTTGTGCATGATTTAAATACTTTGTGTGGTGAATATAGAGCATAGCCAGACTATGTGATTTTGTACGGATAACTTTCTTTAGCCATGTTATTTTGAGAAGACATAATTGCTTTGTTAGTATGCTTGAAGTATTATTATTTTTATGTCAATATAAACTTTTGTCTTGAATCTTTCGAATCTTAATATTCATATCACAATTAAGAAGATTTGCATTGAAATTATGCCAAGTAGCACTCTGCATCAAAAATTCTCTTTTTTCATTTACCTACTCGAGGACGAGCAGGAATTAAGCTTGGGGATGCCTGATACGTCTCCAACGTATCTATAATTTTTGATTGCTCCATGCTATATTATCAACTGTTTTGGACTATATTGGGTTTTATTTTCCACATTTATATTATTTTTGGGACTAACCTATTAACCGGAGGCCCAGCCTAGAATTGCTGTTTTTTTACCTATTTCAGTGTTTCGAAGAAACGGAATATC
The DNA here is from genome assembly GCF_002162155.2 of Triticum dicoccoides. Taxonomy (NCBI): domain Eukaryota; kingdom Viridiplantae; phylum Streptophyta; class Magnoliopsida; order Poales; family Poaceae; genus Triticum; species Triticum dicoccoides. Next base: position 415,586,919 of record NC_041392.1, read on the forward strand.
AAACGGAGTCCAAACGGAATGAAACCTTCAGGAACGTGATTTTCTCACCGAACGTGATCCAGGAGACTTGGACCCTACGTCAAGGCATCAGAGAGGCGGTCACGAGGGTGGGGGGCGCCCCCCCTATGGCGCTCCCCCTGCCTCAAGGGCCCCTCGGTGCTCCACCGATGTACTCCTTCCTCCTATATATACCTACGTACCCCCAAACAAACAGAGGGAGAGCCAAAAACCTAATTCCACCGCCGCAACTTTCGGTATCCACGAGATCCCATCTTGGGGCCTGTTCCGGAGCTCCGCCGGAGAGGGCCGTCATCACGGAGGGCTTCTACATCATCATAGCCTCTCCGATGACTTGTGAGTAGTTTACCTCAGACCTTCGGGTCCATAGTTAGTATCTAGATGTCTTCTTCTCTCTTTTTGGATCTCAATACAAAGTTCTCCCCCTCTCTTGTGGAGATCTATTCGATGTAATCTTCTTTTTGCGGTGTGTTTGTTGAGACCGATGAATTGTGGGTTTATGATCAAGTCTATCTATGAATAATATTTGAATCTTCTCTGAATTATTTTATGTATGATTGGTTATCTTTGCAAGTCTCTTCAAATTATCCTTTTGGTATGGCCAACTAGATTGGTAGTTCTTGCCATGGGAGAAGTGCTTAGCTTTGGGTTCGATCTTGCGGTGTCCTTTCCTAGTGACAGAAGGGGCAGCAAGGCACGTATTGTATCATTGCCATCGAGGATAACAAGATGGGGTTTATTTCATATTGCATGAATTTATCTCTCTACATCATGTCATCTTGCTTAAAGCGTTACTCTGTTTTTAACTTAATACTCTAGATGCATGCTGGATAGCGGTCGATGAGTCGAGTAATAGTAGTAGATGCAGAATCATTTCGGTCTACTTGTCATGGACGTGATGCCTATATACATGATCATGCCTAGATATTCTCATAACTATGCTCAATTCTGTCAACTGCTCAACAGTAATTTGTTCACCCACCGTAGAATACTTATGCTCTTGAGAGAAGCCACTAGTGAAACCTATGGCCCTCAGGTCTATTCTCATTATATCAATCTCCATCACTTTAATCTTGCTTTTCTTTTTACTTTTCACTTTGCATCTCTATACCAAAAAATATTATATCTATCAGATCTCACTCTCGTAAGTGACCGTGAAGGGATTGACGACTCCTAATCGCGTTGGTTGCAAGTAGCTATCATTTTGTGCAGGTACGAGGGACTTCAGCGTGGCCTCCTACTGGATTGATACCTTGGTTCTCAAAAACTGAGGGAAATACTTACGCTACTCTACTGCATCATCCCTTCCTCTTCGGGGAAATCCAACTCATGCTCAAGAGGTAGCAGCCACACTCGCTCAATCTCGCTCTCTTTATCTGACTCTCATTTAACCTCGTTTTCTTTCACACACAAATGATATATCTCCCTGTTCAGGCCTCGATCGACACACTCTATACTCTCTCACGCAGATTGTCTATCTAGGTCAATCCATCCAAGCCGCCCCCACTCTTTCGACCTCATGGTGGGCCACGCTCACTCAATCTCTCTCTCTCTCTCTCTCCGTATGTCTCTATTGACCTCGCTCTTTCTCGAACAAAAACGATATATCACCATGTTTGAGCCCAATTCGACCTATTCACATTGTATACTCTCTCACGCACATCGTCTATCTAGGTCACTCTCTCCAACCCATCTCACTCTTTCGATCGCACGGCGACCCTATGTGATCGGTTGACCTTGCTTCCAACCACGCACAAAATATATCTACATGTCTATGACTGGATCATCTCTCATGCTCTATCTTACAGCCCTCACCCTTGCCAAAAAGCTCAATCGGACAATATCTCTCCAGAGCATATATATTTGTTCAATGAATGTCGAACCACACTCACTTTGTCTCTCTATCTATATGTCTCTCGATTGACCTCGCTTTCTCACACCGTATCTTCCATGCGTTGAAGCAACTACCTCTCCATCCCTCGCAAAGCCGGAGCTATTTACATTGCGAGGGGCACTCCAACCTTGGATTAATTTGTGTAGGCATTTATTCCGGTCGGTTTAGATTATATTTTCGTAGCATTCGGCCCACAACTACTCCAATCACTGTAGCGGGTAATTAAGCTATGGGGAGCACCTAATATGAGCACCGGGGAGCCGTTGGATCGAAGATGCAGCGGCACACACGAGGCCTGAATGTTTTATTTGCAAAAAACCTTTAGAGAGTTTGGAAATTGCGCATAATTACAAAGACTACTCCCAAGTCATTGGATCTCACTTCCAACGGTGTAAAAACTCGTATCACCATAGTATCTAAGCTGCGGGGTGGATGTGATATTCTATGTCGCTGTCATTTTTGTTCGTAAACTTGCAAAAAACGTGTAACCCGTGTCGTTACTTGTCTAACCGCGCAAAGTGTTTGTTCAAAAAAACCATCCTACACTGAAATATCGGAACAACACATGGTGGTCCCACTTGTCATTAATCAAATTTGGACCTAAAACTAACAAATCTAAAAGACGAGATTCAAACTGGCAACCTGGAATACAAAGCGTAAGTCGACAGCCTGAAAAAATGAACGTTGTTGGCTTTGTCCCATAACTTGATTTTATACAGTACTTGCGTTGAGTAGAGTAGAGGGAGTGCCTCATCAACACGTGCATGACCGTTATCTCACTTACTGGTGGGTCCTAGGTCTGCGATCTCAATCTCTCTTCTCTCCATCGTCTAACCTTTGCACGGGCACACACGAAGAGCGGCGCTAGCTTGCCGTGGTGTTGTTACAACTAAAAAAACTTGGAAAATAGAAGAAGCTAACCACATCTATCCTCCGTGCCACGTTTGCATGATGAAGCTGTGTGGCTAGTGGGCTATTTTCAACCGACTGGCTGGGTCCCGAGGTCGAACCATAGGTACTACGTCTGATATAGTATATTTTTACATGCACATTTTTCCTCCGTGCCGAGACGTGGCACACCCTACCACGCGGTTTCGGGGTCCTCCTGGGTGGTGCACGCATATATTCTTCCTGACGTGGGACGCCCTACCGCGCGTTTTCTGGGTCCTCCTCGGTCATAGCGCCGAAGCAAGTAAATGAGTCATCAAATCACGAAAGACCACCTTTCCCACCGAGTACATTAGTGAAGCACGGTGGCTAGCTAGTTGGGCTAGTTCGACCGATTAGCTAGGCCGCCGCCACATTTGTTTTTTCACCCCTTTTTTATCTACTTGCCGGCAGGTAAATTTAAATATCCACCGCGGCATTGCTCTGGTGTTTGGGTGCGGCAGGATTTTTAATTTTTTGATTGACGGGAGCAGGCGCGGCAGGATTTTTAATTTTTTGATTAACGGGAGCAGGCGCGGCAGCAATTAGTCACGATGACTCCGCCTGTACCCACTGCTCCCTAATGTGAGAAGTCTTCGACTGGTGTTTTACCGTGGTGAAAACCAAAAGATTCCCCGCTCCCTCCGCCTTCCTGTAGATTGCATTGCCTTTCAGCCGTTTCGCCCCCTTTGCTTCCTCTCCCCATTGCTTCTACCTGGTGCCATGGCGGCGCAGCAGATCACGGAGTCCGGGGTGAGGCTCCTGACATAGGACCTCCATGCCAAGGATGCGGAGCTCAAGGCCAAGGACGTGGAGCTCCGTGAGCTCAAGGAGGAGAGGAGTGCCATGCTCCTCCGTTATGTGCGGGAGTTCACGGAGCTTCAAAATCGGCAGGCGTCCACCATAAAGATGCCCGAGGCATCGGCGGCGTTGCTGCAGAAAGTGGGAGATACGATAGGCCATCAGGGGAGCCGGCTGGAGCGCGAGCGGGCCGATCGTGATGAGGTCCAGGATCGCCTCAGCCACTTGGTGAACCAAGTTTCCACGCACGTGTTGCGGCTGCGCGATGCCTACCGTCATGCCAGCGCGACGATGCCGGCTGTCGGGCTAAACCCATTCGACCACCCGGTCAACTTCAATGAGCTGCGGCTTCCTGACCTGGTCTCCTTCTTCACCTATATCTCCGAGGAGCTGAGCCGTCTCTGCGCGATGGTGGGGGGCTAAGCTGGACAAGGAGGGGTTGCAGGCTGCCGTCGCCGTTGCCGGGCGAATCCTTTCAGGGCTCCATCACCGGAATCCATTCGTGCCATTGGACGCCGTCTTTGATGAGTTGGCTCCCGTTGACCGGGAGCAGGCTCTGCGGGCGGTTGCACCCTGCATCACCAACGTCGTGCGCCTCGAGAAGCAGAGGGACTTCGGTGGTGTTTAGGCGCCCTCTGCATAGGCATGTCCATGTCTCGGCGCAACATGACTGTTGGATCAAACTCAGACGATGCAGATCAGTCACTGTAGCACAAAGCGTGTGGGTGTGTTTGGTTGCATTCTCATCTCAATATAGTTGTTTCCTCTTCATGTATTTTTGTCAACCTACTAGTGTGGACTCATGCACCCTTCATGCACTCTGCCAGACACCCAAAAGTGGGTCGAGAAGGGAACTTTTGCTCCCATCCCGTGCACCCTTCATACACCCTGCCTAACACTATTCCTGCTTCGTATGGTTCATGTTTCGTGGAGTACTGTAGCACCATACTCTCCGTGCACTGTGGACCTAGTTCTGTTAACATTGATCTCACCGTCCATTCTCGACCGGAGAGTCGAAAAAGCGGTACTATGTTACATATAGGAGTAGTTGACATGCGCAGAACATCATTTGTTATCGTCATATCTTACTACACTAGCAACAAGATTGTGTAGTACTGACGTATGAACCACTGCACATGCCTAGTAGTAGGAGCACTGTGTATGTTCAAGTGGCTGCCGTGTTTCGCACTCCTCCGTCGTAAGAGTGGAAACGCTTGTGTAATCATTTTTTTCTTCTGAAAAACAATGGACACGCTCTACCGTGCGGATCCTCCTCCAGCCATGCACTAAATTACTCACTTTCGCCGACGTGTGGGACAGCCAGCATCGGGGTCCACCAGCCATGCACTAAACTACTCCGTAGTAGAGTGACGGTAGACTACCTCGATCGAAGCGCCGCAGTAATGCCCAATGAGCCGTCAAATCACAAAACCCCCTTCTTTCCAGCAGTAAGTTGGACGGATGAAGCAACCATCATTTCACTCTTCTCTCTCAGCTTCCTCTCTACCAAACCCTCGCTTCTGCCTCATCTTGTTCCTCATTTCTTCAAGAAAACCCCGACCTGCTTCTGCCATTGTTCTTCTCTCCCAAAGAAGGAAAGGTGAGCGCATCAATGGTGTTGATTCTGGCCAAGGCCCAGTCTTGCAACCCCGAGACTGATCCTATAACTCCCTCTCTTTTCTTCTTTTGGGTTTGTGATTATGGTTTCTTTTCTTTTATTTCTATTTGACAGTTTCTTGATGGACGCTGGAGCACCAGCCGAAGTGATGTCTATGGCTCCGGCTAAAACCATCGAGGCTCATGGTACGAAGAAGCGCAAGCACCCCGCCTAGAGTACCGCAGACAAGCTCAAAGCCATCGCACTGTCCAAGCCCCCCTCTCCGGGGTCCCTCATTAAGCAAGTCCAGGTAATATCTCTTCTTGACGATCTTTTTCTCGATCTTGATCATGTTTTTTCATCTAACACGCAGTACTAGTACTAGTAGTACAACTTTCTGGGTGATCTTGCATGTGATTTTTGTGTGCCAAATGACGGTTCTAAATTCCTCTTTTGACCAAAACATGCGAGAGGTTGACACTGATTTCTTATAGATTACTTTCAACTACTCCCTCTGTCCCAAATTTCTTGTCTTAGATTTGTCTAGATAGGATGTATCTAATACTAAAATGTGACTTGATACATCTGTATCTAGACAAATCTAAGACAAGAATTTTGGGACGGAGGGAGTACTTTATGAACATCAATGCTACCTTTTAAGAGGGTATATTTGCCTCAGTAACTTGTGTTATGGATATTGCATGTAATCCCTCTGCTCTCATGCCTTTGAAGACATGTTCTAGTGTCTTTGTTCACTCATTTCTGTGCGTATATGTAGTCATATATGGAGTATAATATTGAAAATCATCTTATATTTCTGAACGGAGGTAGTAATAAAATATGGTTTCTGTTTGAATTAGAACCAGGTCCGTGGTGGAGATGAAGTTCTCAAAGTCATGCCGTGTGAACTGGAAGACCTGATGATGAGTTCTACTGCTGAACTATCCAGCTGTTGTGTCCTTGTCGCCATGTGTCCTGAACTAGTGTTTTCCTGTAGCATTGTTGTCAAACGTGTTCTCGAGGCTGTACTTGACCACAACAATTTCCTGGTTGTGCCTTCGATTACGAAGGGTGTGGTTCTTATAAATCTTCCCAACAAATCTGATGCGGCCTGTCTTCATCATCATGTTTATGAGTGGAAAGACCACTCTGTTATGTTCTCCAAGGTTGACAAGATGGTGATGGTACATGTAGACATCTCACACGAAGTCCATGGCCTAGTCAGTTATGCGGGGTTCATCCCGTAGGTCAGTGGTAAAAAATAGTCTGCAGAGTTTAGTTAGTGCAACTTTTCTTGTCTGTAGTAAGTGCTATTATTTAGTACTTGATTTGTGTTTGTGAACCCTGTATTGTTTATTAGTACTGCCGCTTGTGGTGTGTGGTCAGTCCTGAGAACGGTCTATGTTAATGTCTGTCCACTCAATTCAGTCTGTATATTTTGAAGTATCCATATCATATTTTTTGTGAGGACGGTCTATCAATTATGGTTACACTCCAATATCTATATGCATTGCAGGGTTCATCGCACCCACCAGGATTTCCAGCCCCATGGATGTTCGGTCCATACGATTTGTCACGACCTTTGGACTGTCCTGCTTGTGGGAGTAGGCAGGGCCCCTGCATGCCACGCGTAGTTGGACGATCAATCTTCTGTTTAGTACTTCAACATAGTGATTTCCTGGTAAGGATTCACTCATGTCACATCAAGTAAATCTTATTGATTTACTGTCTAAATCTTATTGATTTAATGTCATGTTTTCTTTCTTTTCCTGCAATTTTACGATGCAGGTTTTTCCATGTGACATTCATCACAGAATAAAACGTTTGGTTTGCTCTATGATGGCTATTTTTGCAGGTTTCACTTCTTATGTCGTGTCAGTAACGAAGGCACTGTCCATCACTTATATTACTGGAAAAAATTGGATCAGTCTGTTGTCTGAGTACAAGCTGAATCCCTATGATGAACTGCAGTTTGGTTTAACAAAAATGCCACAATTAGTCCTTCTCGCATTTAAAAGAAATGAAGAAAAAAACTGGATCACGGTCACGGATCCTAGTCAAGTTAGAAAGCTAATCAGAGCAGACCAGACACGATCGCCGCTATCTCGCATAGATCAAGCACCGACAGTTGCTCTAGCACTGACAGTGGCAGCAGCTCAGTCTAATCCAGCTGAGGATTGGGCACCGACCGCGTCAGCGGATCAGTCTGATCTACCGGAGGATCGGGCATCGACACCGGCACCAGGTCTACAAGGAGCACCATCTCCGGAAGCAGCAGCGGCTTCGGCACCTGCACCAACACTTGCACTTGCATCTGCTCCGGCCCATGCAGTTGCACCGGCAACAGACTGGGCTGCAGTTCGCACTTCATATACCAAAGTCCTTACAAACACCAACATGTCCACCTTTTTGGTAAGCATTGGCCGCCCAAGTGCTTCATTCTTTTTTCTTTCCATGTTGTTTTACATGATTCACTGTGTTGATCTAACTGTTTGGGTATGTCTTCTTGTTTGCAAACAGAGAATTCCTAGAGCAACGTGGGAGTCATTCAACAATCCGAGCGACCGCGGCCAAGTTTCTCTTACCATGCGCAGCCTTGGTGTGAATGAACCTGCTCAATATATCGTAAGTACAAAGGATGGTCGCATGATGATTGATGCTAAAGGATGGTCAAGGTTCAAATCTAAATCATATCTTGCGGTAGGGGATGATGTCAAAATCGAATTTTCTCGGCAACGAGAGCTGGTCCAAATCAACTTTGAAATTCTTCAGTAGCAGCACGCAATTGCCTAACTGATCTATCCTCCGAGAGATTTTGATGTAATAATCTGGCATGGTGAAACAAGTGTCTTGTGTGTATAAGTAGTACGATAGTATTATTTATCACATGGTATATCATTGATAGGATTGCAACTCTAATTGCTGGTTAGGAACTGTCGTTTGATTTCATTCCAACAGTTGTCGTGCTTTATTCAATTTTGTGTATTCGCCTTGCGACAGCATCTAAAACCAGTGCCGTACCAATTGCTTGCAATATGAAAAGCGCTGAGGTAGAACACATGGGCCCCCAAACATGTAGGGTCGGCCTGCGGCCCAAAGTCCAGAACTTGGTTTCGAGAAGCACTAGCTCAGTGCAGAAGTGGCGTCCTCCTCCCGCTGTAGGTTGGGCGAAGATGAATGTTGATGCTGCGTTATCTCGCAATGGTGAAAGGGAAGCACTGGCAGTTGTGAGCCAAGATCATACAGGCTTCTTCCTTGGAGCATCGGCACTGGTGTGCGAAAGTGTTACTGATCTAGAGATCCTAGAGGCAATGGCATGTTGCGAGGGGCTATCTCTGGCTCTGGACTTAAACCTACAACAAGTTCAGATTAGCACCGATTGTTCAGCAACAGTCAAGCATATCAGAGAGGCATACTTGGGGTCCAACAAAGTTATTATGGACGAGATCAAGATGAAGAAGAATATGTTCCAAACCATGGAGATCATACATTAAAAACGCGAGTGTAATGTTGAAGCGCATGTGCTCGCAAAAGCTGCTACTTCTTTGCCCTGTGGACGCCATCTTTGGCTCACAGGAACCCCCGAAATTATTTGTATACCTAGGACTGTTAATCTTCAATAAAGTAGATTTTATCCCTAAAAAAATCTGAGTGTTATATTCTCAGCTGAACCCCCATAATGCCCGTGCGTTGCAGAGGGAGTATATTTCTCGGCAAGGTGAGCATGTGATATAAAAGATTTGTATATTTCTTTACAGAGGGAGTATCTCTCTGTCAAAAAAATTCTACTTCCTTTCGCTGATATGTGGGGCAACCGGCAACGGGGTCCACGTGCTATATGCACAAATTAGAGTGCACAACTTCACGGTAGACACACACCGGTGGTAGCGCCGTAGTAATGCCCAATGAGCCGTCAAATCACAACCCCCCCTTTCCAGTTTTAGCAGTAAGCTGGACGGACAAAGCCGCAATATTTCACTGGGCCTGAATCCCCTTCTCCCTCATCTGCTTGTTCAGAGAAAACCCCCTCTCGGTGATTGCATAGGGTTTTCTCATGGAGAACCAGGTACGGATTCTTCATCCATCTCCGATAAACCCAAGTCCCTTGGTCGCAGGTAATCCTAGGATGGCAGCCGCCGCCGTTGATGCATTTTTCTTCCTACTGAATCTAGTGTGTTTCATTTGCAGTGCCCGAAGTGCGAGTACCCTACAGGTTTCTGCACCCTCGACGAGACGCCACACTTGTTCCTTCTCATCCTAAAACAGCATTTTGAAACGCGCACAATATGTTCCTAGAATCCTCTTTTCTATCCGGGAGGGTGGGGGTTTTTTGAACATGCTGTGTTCTCATATTATTTTTCCTGCAGTGTATTATTTGCTCTGCCAGAACACATGTACTCAAGATGCTCGGCCTTGCCATAACTGAATACACTAGTTTAATGGTCACAGTGAAGACAAGCCATGGATATAAGTTCCGAGTTGGGTTCATGAACAAAGAAGATCGCTCCTTTTTTTATGGCTGAACTTGGATAAACTTTCTCAAGTGTTACGGACTGAAAGTTGGCGCATGAATGTTGATGGAAATAGCAGAACCTGGTCTCATCTTCACCGCGATATTCCACCCCAACGTCGTTCCAATTGTTCATCCATGTTAGTTTTGTATCTGGTTCTTGCTTGTTGCCTCGATTACTTCTTAATCCACCTATTCTATCTAACTAATCACAATTTAACTTTATAAGTAGCAACGAATCTCTCACGAAGATGCTACTTCTAACTAATATTTTCTTATAATTGGTGGCATGTGTAGGTTTTTTCAAAGTTAAGCAGTCTGCTCATTTGTTACTCTGTAATAACTCGGTTGTTACTAATGGCACTGAAGTTGACTGGATCGACATCCACAAGTTCCTACACTTTATTGATCATCTTGAGGTCCTTATGGGGCGTTTCAATGGTGGAAGGCCACGTGGGATATGTGTGCCACTGCTGCACTCGTTGAACAGGTCCAACTATGTCGAGAAACTTATGGTACGAGCTGTTTTCTGTTATATATGTTGTTCATAAACTATTGCTTATACACAGTTTTCCAGCTGTGATCTTCTTGAAACAGGAACTGCCGAGTTCTATTGTTCCTATACAGATACCTGACCATGGTCGGGTCAGACTTGCGCTTGGTCACAACATGATGTTTATGTCGACCTACTCAATTCCCCTTGGAGGTGAAAAGATACTTATTCATGGGTGGTCTCAAATAATGAAGGCCCGTCCATCTTGGAGAATAGGACAGAAGATTATGTTCATGCTTTTCCATGGCTCTAAAGCGAATATCTTGTTTATTGACCACGTTGCAAGATGAAGCCACTTTCAGAAGGTTGTGGATGCGCGGGGTGGCGCCTGGGCCTTGTCCTGGGGCTTGGCGGCCTCACCCTTGGTTAACTGTAGGCAAAGTAGCACTGTTCAAGGCGTGCTTTGTATGGTTGAACCCGTATAAGTACTCATACCGCTTTCAGATTTGATTGTTAAGTACCCCTGCTGGTTTCAGTTAAGGTTCTTAAGTACTCCTGCTGCTTTTACAGCCTATCGTGTTTCTTCAGTCATGTCTTCCTCCAGCCGCCAAAACCAAACCAGCGCCGGTGGGGCCGCCTGCTTCCGCCTCCCACGGCTGGCTGTGCCTCAGCGCACGCATCGCCGCCCCACCGTCTCCTAAATCATTAACGCCGACGTCCTCCGTGTCCTTTGGTGCACTCGCCGTGGCGCCGCCCTCTCTGTTGTCAACATGGTCAACAAACAACAGGAATTGGCAGAAGTACGTGGAGAGGATGACAGTAGGGGCCCACCACGTCAGCGTATGGAAAAATAAAGTGCTTCCTCCTAGTGTTTTCCTGACATCTGGGACCCACGACATTGTGAGCGTATATAGTCAATAGACAAGAGAATAACACAAGATCGGCTTACACCTGGGATGTAGCTACTCGAGCAGTATTTTTTGTTTGGTATTGTTGAGATGGAGCAGGGTTTGAACTGGGCTGTGGCCCGTCTAGCCCAGGCTTATATTTTATGTTCACCATGTGACCAGCCTGAAGGAAATATGCCCTAGAGGCAATAATAAAGTTATTATTTATTTCCTTATTTCATGATAAATGTTTATTATTCATGCTAGAATTGTATTAACCGGAAACATAATACATGTGTGAATACATAGACAAACAGAGTGTCACTAGTATGCCTCTACTTGACTAGCTCGTTAATCAAAGATGGTTATGTTTCCTAACCATGGACAAAGAGTTGTTATTTGATTAACGGGATCACATCATTAGGTGAATGATCTGATTGACATGACCCATTCCATTAGCTTAGCACCCGATCATTTAGTATGTTGCTATTGCTTTCTTCATGACTTATACATGTTCCTATGACTATGAGATTATGCAACTCCCGTTTACCGGAGGAACACTTTGTGTGCTACCAAACGTCACAACGTAACTGGGTGATTATAAAGGTGCTCTACAAGTGTCTCCAAAGGTACATGTTGGGTTGGCGTATTTCGAGATTAGGATTTGTCACTCCGATTGTCGGAGAGGTATCTCTGGGCCCTCTCGGTAATGCACATCACTTAAGCCTTGCAAGCATTGCGACTAATGAGTTAGTTGCGGGATGATGTATTATAGAACGAGTAAAGAGACTTGCCAGTAACGAGATTAAACTAGGTATAGTATACAGACGATCGAATCTCGGGCAAGTAACATATCGATGACAAAGGGAACAACGTATGTTGTTATGCGGTCTCACCGATAAAAGATCTTCGTAGAATATGTAGGAGCCAATATGATCATCTAGGTTCCGCTCTTGGTTATTGACCGGAGACGTGTCTCGGTCATGTCTACATTATTCTCGAACCCGTAGGGTCCGCACGCTTAAGGTTTCGATGACAGTTATATTATGAGTTTATGCGTTTTGATGTACCGAAGGAGTTTGGAGCCCCGGACGAGATCGGGGACATGACAAGGAGTCTCTAAATGGTCGAGACGTAAAAATCGATATATTGGACGACTATATTCGGACATCGGAAAGGTTCTGAGTGATTCGAGTATTTTTCGGAGTACCGGAGAGTTACGGGAATCCGCCGGGGAGTATATGGGCCTTATTGGGCTTTAGGGGAAAGAGATAGGAGAGGTTGGGCGCCCCCCAAGGCCTAGTCCGAATTGGACTAGGGGAAAGGGATGCGCCCCCTCCTTCCTTCTCTTCTCTTTTCCCTTGCCTTGACTCCTACTCCTACTACATGGAAGGACTCCTAGTTGGACTAGGAAAGGGGGAATCCTACTCCCGGTGGGAGTAGGACTCCCCTAGGGCGCTCCATAGAGAGGGCCGGCCCTCCCCTCCTCCACTCCTTTATATACGGGGGCAGGGGGCACCCCATAGGGACACAAGTTGATCTTCGTGATCGTTCTCTTAGCCGTGTGCGGTGCCCCCCTCCACCATAATCCTCGATAATATTGTAGCGGTGCTTAGGCGAAGCCCTGCGACAGTAGAACATCAAGATCGTCACCACGCCTTCGTGCTGACAGAACTCTTCCCCGACACTTTGCTGGATCGGAGTCCGGGGATCGTCATCGAGCTGAACGTGTGCTAGAACTCGGAGGTGCCGTAGTTTCGGTGCTTGATCGGTCGGGCCGTGGAGACGTACGACTACATCAACCATGTTGTGCTAACGCTTCCGTTGCGATCTACAAGGGTACGTAGATCACACTCTCCCCTCTCATTGCTATGCATCACCATGATCTTGCGTGTGCGTAGGAATTTTTTTGAAATTACTACGTTCCCCAACACAGCCCAGCTATTTTTTCTTTGTGAAAATGAGCCCAGTTTATTTTTTCTGAAGAATACCCAATCCAGGCTTACTTATTTTTCTGTGCCCTGATGGGATGCAACTCTTTCAAGACGCATGCAAATCTTGAAAGTAATATGAAATGGGTTGTAAATATAAAAACAGATGACAAATTGGCAAATACTTTATAATTTCTGAATTTTATTACATTTTCAGATTCCTATTTCACTCGGCATTAACCTAATTTAAATATATCTTCAAAGTACTTTAAATCTGGCTGGACATTTCGGTATTAAAAATAGTTTGGAACCCACAGAAATATGCGAAATTGGCCCTGGCCAACCAAAAAAAACGACTGCAATAAATTGCATAAGAAGTTGCCATGAGCTATATATAAATTATTAAAAAATAGGGAGTGGTCTGACTTGTGGGCCTGTTTAGTTGACGCGTATGCAAGATTTTTTTAGTTATTATATACGTCAACAAACGATTCTAGCAGACGTAACCGTTGGATGTCAATCCAACGGCCGTCGTGTTTCTTCAAAAGCTGATCTTCTTGCTCCAGCCGCCAAAGCAGCGCCGGCGGGACCGCCTACTCCCGCCTCCCGTGGCCGGCTGTGCTGCCGCGCAGGCCTCAACGCCCCCTACTACTCCCACCGCTGGCTAGGGCATCCCTCTACTCACCCACACCCCTTGTTATTCTGCAGCGACGGCAGCCTCACACCGCAGCCGAACCGGTGAACGCTCATACTCCTCTCCGCGTGGGCATCCACTGCCGCGTCTTCCCCGGCTCTGTGTCGTCCCCTTCCTATGCCTCGCCGTCGTCCACCGCCGTGGTGATCTCGACGCGGCGTGGTCAATGTGGTCAACGACTGACTTCCATCGGAAGAGTACTGTACATGGAGAGGCTGACAGTTGGGTCCACGGCAGCCGCAAGGAAGTGCCTCCTGAAAATAATTATTCCTCCACCTGACAGCGGGGACCCACCGGACGGGCCACCAATATTTTGCGAAAAAATCGTTTCCCCCTGACTGCTGGGACCTACCGGACGGGCCACCGTATTTCACGAAAAAAACGTTCCCCCCGCTGTCAGCTCGGACCCACCGGAAGTGCCTCCTTATTACACACAAAAAATGAATACTCCCCCGGCTAGCTGGGACCCACCTTGGTGGGAGGCTGACTTATGGGCCTACTAAGTTGACGGGGACGAAGGGCTTTGTCAACTTAGTCAATATGAACGATTCTAGCTCCAATGACCGTACGATGTCCATCCAACGGCCGTAGTGCTTCTTCAACCTCTGGTCTTCTTGCTCGAGCCGCCCAAAGCAGCGCTGGTCGTGCCGCATGCTCCTGCCTCTCGTGGCTGGATGTGCTGCCGCGGAGGCCTCACCGCCCCCTACTATTCCCACCGCTGGCCAGGCCCTGCAGCGACGGCAGCCTCACACCGCAGCCGAACCAGTGAACCCTCATACTCCTCTCCGCGCGGGCTTCCACTACTGCGTCTTCCCCGGCTCCGCGTCGTCCCCTTCCTAGGCCTCGCCGTCGTCCACCACCGTGGTGCTCTCGGCGTGGCGTGGTCAATGTGGTAAACGACCGACTTCCATCGGAAGAGTACTGTGCGTGGAGACGCTGACAGCCGGGTCCACGGCCGCAGCAAGGAAGTGCCTCCTTATTACGCGCAAATTAATTATTCCTCCACCTGACAGCGGAGAACCACCGTACGGGCCACCGTATTTCGCGAAAAAACATTTGCCCCTGACTGTTGGGAACCACCAGCTACATCTTCGCATGCAAAGAAGTGCCTGACAGTCGGGACCCACCTGGTCGAAGCATGCCTAGCGTTGTCATTTTGGTCGCGAACGTGTACGTACATATATACTGGTCGATGTAGAGGCGCGCACGTGTTGTAGTAGAGGCGCGCACGTAGCATGTACACGTACGTACAGCGGCCAGGGTTCAAGAAAGAAAATACGGCCATGTATGTATACATACGATCGGGGTCTCGAATGCCTACTCGCGCATACGTACGGCCAGGGCTCGTTTACATGGCTGGGTCGGAACGGAGAAACAACATCGTCGTCGTGTTCATGGGGAGGCAACGGAATGCGTCGTGTTCATGGGGAGGCAACGGAATGCGTCGTGTTCATGGGGAGGCAATGGAATGCGTCGTGTTCATCAGGAGGGCTTGGACGGAACAGGCGATGGAAACGAGGCCTGGCGTACTGCGGAACAGAGGAAACGTCCTTGTGTTCGACCGGCCACATTCGAAATGGGATCCTGTTCATTGGGAGGGGTCTGGCATACCGCAAAACGGAGGAAACGGACCTCCTACGGTCGAAACGGGGGTCCTATTGATTGGGAGGGGTGTGGCGTACCGCAAAACGGACGAACGGACTTGTGTTGGAGCACTATGGTCGAAACAGGGGTCATGTTCATCGGGAGGGGTGTGGCGTAGCACAAAACGGGACTCCACGGGATACTGTTCATCTCCACCGTCGACCCCCTCCAGCCTCCACGAGCTACTTTTCATCCACCGCCGACCTCCTCCAGCCTCCACCTGCGACTGTTCATCCACGGGCTCTTGTCCATCCCGCCTCCACCGCGCGCTACTCCACCGACTATTGTTCAACCAGCCCTCTCCACGGGCTCCTGTTCAACCACCCCTCCACGGGCTACTGTTCATCCTGCCCTCCACCGTCTACTATTCATCCTGCTCTCCACGGGGTGGTCCTGTTCATCCAGCACTCCACGGGGTCCTGTTCATCCAGCCCCAACCGGCTCGATCGATCGGGGTCCTGTTCATC